>NC_056725.1:1154183011-1154470511 GCF_019279795.1 Protopterus annectens | reverse complement strand
CGCACAGGAGACACTCCAGGTGCAGTTAACCATTGACAAGACTCCCATTCAAATCATAGCTAAGTACAGGCCCTCAACTTTGACTCAAGATGCCCACTCCACCTATCTGGACCTCTTCAAATCTATCAAGATTCAGCCCTTTACCCTGATCCTGGGCGACTAATTACCCAACCATAGACTGGAAAATTTTCTCATGCCAGAACACAAATGCACAGAAATTCCTCAATTTTATCAATGCAAACGCCTTGGAACAGCTAGTTGATACTCCCACAAGAGGTGATAATATCTTGGACTTGGTATTAACCAACATGAGTAACCACTGCAGCACCCCTACAGTATCATCCTCCTTGGTGAGATCTGACCATAAAGCGATCAGTTTTGAAGTCTCCAGTTCACCTGACCCCCCTGGATTGCTAGGGTCAAACAAAAAAACTTGTCCAAAGTTGATTACAACCTCCTGAGGGATGGTATAAATAGCTTCACAGCCCCCTCTGTAGGAACTGGCACTAATGTCCACATCTACACCCAAGTACTATACGAGCATTTATATAGACACATGGAATCAGGAATACCCAACAGGACAAAATCATCCTCTGCAAGGAAGAGTAAACCTGTCTGGTGGACATCTGCAATAATTAAACTATATAACAAAAGGAAAGAATTGCTGTCCAGGACCAAGAAGGAGCAGGTGCCCAACTGGAAGCAATCTCTCCTTAGACTGAACAAGCAGATAAGAGCACTAGTGAAATCCTCTAAAGCCAACTTCAAGGCCAAATTGGCAACATCTATTAGAGACAATCATAAAGCCTTTTTCACATATGTCCGCAATCTCAAAGGAAGCACCCAGATCTGCTCAGAACTGGTGGTCAAGGACACCACATACACAAATGTTGTAGATATAGCCAACCTACTGGCTGACAGATTCAGTGAAAACTTCACTCCTCTATCCCCATCAGTAAATCAGGACATACCCAGTATTCACCAGACTGAACAAGGAGAAAATTACAGTCAGCTGCCTGTCAGGTGCCAGAGTCCGCCACATAATGCATGCACTCAAGTCACTCCAAAACAAGTACAAATATGACTCTGTCACTGTCCATGTTGGAGTGAATGACCTGAGATGTACCTCCTTGGACAACATGAAGAGAGACATGGAAAAGCTCTCGGATCATGTGGCCCAGGCAGGTATGACCCTAGCCCTGAGTAGCATCTTGCCTTCGCCCAGAATGATACCACAGTATAAGGACAAAATAATTGACTTCAGCAATTGGCTAAACTTCTGGTGTCATTCAAAGGGGTCCAGTATCTGGCTACCTGGGAAGACATGGTCGACAAACCATGATGCTTTGCCACAGATGGCCTGCACCTGTCACCCCTGAGATTCAGGTTACTGGCTAAAGCTCTTGCCACCCCTATAGTGCCTTTTTTAGGCAAGGTTCAAAGGACAAAACCACTACCATAACAGATACAAGTATGCAAAATCTGAAGGTAATGCTACTCAATGCTAGAAGTATAAACCTCAAAATGCACTCTCTTGAGGCACTCCTAAAAATGGAGAACATCGATATATGTGCAGTAACTGAGACCTGGTTCAAGGCTCCAGAGACCATCCCTGCAATACCAGGCTACAACTCTTACCACACTTTTCGGCCACCAAACCAAGACCGAAACACTAAAGGTGGAGGAGTGTCCATATTCACCAAGAATATTCACACCTCCAGGCTAGTTGCCAAACACAATGCATCTGAAATTCTCCAGGTGCAACTAACACTTGGTAAGACTGCAATCCAAACTGTAACTTGCTACAGATCCCCCACCATGCCCCAAGATTCTCACTACACCTTTCTAAACATACTGGAAAATATTAAGATACAACCAAACACCCTAATACTGGGTGATTTCAACTATTCTGCCATTAACTGGGAAAACTACTCGGGTACCAACACCTTTTCCCAATGGTTCTTGGAATTCCTAAATTCCAATGCCCTGGATCAACTGTCCCACCAGGGGCGCCAATATCCTAGACCTGGTCATTACCAACATGGGAGATAGATGCTCCACACCAGTGGTCACCCCCCCATTGGTCAGGTCTGACCATAAGCAAATCACCCTTGACATCCACATCTCACCCCCCCCCCCCCCCAGTAAGGAAACCTCCGTAAAAAATTTTTCCAAAGCCAACTTCATGCTAGTGACAAACTTCAGGACACCCATGCAGATGGCATCTGAAAGTTCGACTGCTGAATCCTACATTAAGGCACTGTACGAGCACATCCACTCGTGCATGAATCGTGTCATCCCAAACAGAAACAAGTTGCTCTCCTCCAAAAAAAGCAAGCCAATCTGGTGGTCCTCTGCCATAAAACGCTATACAACAGAAGGAAGAAACTGTTGCAGAAAAGAGGAAAATCCTAGGATGCAAAAAACTCCCCTCAGTAAGAAGCTGTGATCCCTCATAAAATCCTCCAAAGCTAGTTATGAAAATAAAAATTGTCAAAACTTCCAAAGACAACCACAAGGCATTCTATAGTTATGTCAAGAATCTAAATGGCAATGCTCAGATCTGCTCTGAGCTACAACAGAATGGCATTAAATGTACTGATCCCAAGGATATTGCCAATATCCTGGTAGATCGATTTAGTACCAACTTCACCCCCCTCTCACCCCCTAAATAACCCATATCAATACCAAAATTCCAGTAATCATGGCCACACAGATAGAAACCGCATTCTCCAAAGCTAAGACTACAGCATCCATGGGACCAGATGACATCCCAGACTGTGTACTACATGAGCTACAAAATAAACTGGCACCTCACCTAAGTGTCATGTTTAATCATAGCCTCACCTGAGGCTTCATGCCCACTGAGTGGCGCACATCTACAGTTATCCCACTCCACAAGGGGGGATCCACCTTGGATCCCAGGAACTACTGTCCCATCAGTCTGACGAGCCTGAT
Organism: Protopterus annectens; assembly: GCF_019279795.1. Classification (NCBI taxonomy): domain Eukaryota; kingdom Metazoa; phylum Chordata; order Ceratodontiformes; family Protopteridae; genus Protopterus; species Protopterus annectens. The sequence goes on along the minus strand of NC_056725.1, from coordinate 1,154,467,553 downwards.
CAGCAAGGGCATGGAACGCATTATCATGGCACTTATAAACAAAGACATTGGCAACCTTCAAACACTGGACCCCACCCAGTTTGGGATCGTGAAGGGCTGATCTTGTCCCCTGAACCTGACTGATTTCTTCAAATCAGTCTACAGAGCTGTGGACGAGGGTAAGGTGGTCCACACAGCCTATCTGGATCTCGCCAAGGCCTTTGACACCATCCCCCACTCTGGAATCATAGATAAACTTACTAAGCTGGGCATAAATCCCTACGTCACTCGATGGGTTGCCAACTGGCTTACTGACAGAACCCAGACTGTAAAAGTAGCTGACTCCAAATCCAGCTCCAGACAAGTGGAGTACCTCAGGGTTCAGTCCTGGGGCTGTTTGGCATCTACTTCTCTGAAGTACAGGCCAACACTAAGGAACTCTGGCTAACAAAGTTCACAGATGACTGCAAACTGGGAGCCATTACTGAATCCCCAAATGATGTAGATATTCTACAAAAGGGCCTTACAGAAACAGATGCTTGGTGCCAGAGCCATGGGTTTAAGCTTAATGCCAAGAAATGTATAGTTAACTCCTTTTGGAAAAAAACATGTACCCATGAATTACCACATAGGTGGCAGTACACTAAACACCGAAAGTGTGATGAGAAACTTAGGGACACAGGTGGGCAGTGGTATCACCTTCGATAACCACATCGCTACAACAGTCAGGAAATCCTTCTATGTGGCACACCTCATCACTAAGGGCTTTTCATCCAGAAAAAAAGGAGGTCATTGTCCCACTGTACTCATCTCTTATTAGACCCATTATAGAGTACAATGCCCTGTTTGGTATGTACCTCACAAGACATCTGCAACAGCTGGAAAGGCCGCAGAAATACCTCACTAAAAGAATCACAGGCCTAAAGCATATGCCATATGTTGACCGTCTAAAAAACTCCAGCTATACTCTGTGGCATATCGTCTACTCAGAGATGATCACTGCTTAACATACAAGGCCATGACAAACCCTGAGCTGTTGGACATGCTTCACTTAAAGAAATCCCAATCCCTCAGAGCCACACACTCCAGGGATCTAAACCTTGTCATTACAATGAACAAAACATGCTGGAGGGATAGGTTCCTGACCCAGAGACTCCCCTTACTCTGGAATAGACTGCCCATACATGTCAAGCAGATTGCCTCCTTGGCCCTCTTCAAAAGCAACCTTGATGATTGGATGGGAGATAGGAAATTCCCCCCGGGGATAATGTCAGTTGTCCTGCTAGGCAGGGGTCCAGGGAAGTAAATATTGTGGGAAGAAATATCCAGGGAATTGTTATAGCTAGGCTTGTACAGGCCCTAGGGCCAATAGCCTAGTACCAACCTATGAACTTGCTCCCTCCCCTTATCTCTGGGGAACAGGTCATCACTGCTCTCTCAAAGGCAAAAAATATAGCCTCCATGGGACCTGATAACATCCCAGGCTGCATACTACATGAACTCAGGCATGAACTTGCAGCACCATTAGGCACCCTATTCAACTAATGCTGAAGTGCCGACTTTGTCCCAGCCAAGTGGAGGACAGCCACTGTCATCCCTTCACACAAAAGTGGAGCCAGGAAATTTCAGACCTATCAGCCTAACTAGCCTGATCTGTAAGGCCATGGAATGGATGGATTATCCAGGACCTCATTAATAGGAACATTGGCAACCTCCAAACACTCAATCTCACACAGTTTGGCTTTGTCAAGGGGAGGTCATGTCTGTTAAATCTGGTCAACGTCTTTGAAACAGTCATCAAAGCTATGGATGAGGGGAAGATGGTGCACACCGCCTACCTTGACCCGGCCAAAGCCTTTGACACTATTTCCCACTTGAGGATAATAGATAAACACTTTCAACTAGGCATCAATCCATATGTTATCAGATGGGTATCAAACTGGCTCACTGACAGAACCCACCTAATCAAAATAGGGGAAGTCACCTAAAGCAGTAGACCTGTAATGAGAGGCGTACCCAAGGGGTCGGTCTTGGGGTTATTTGGGATATACTTCTCTGAGGTGCGGGCCAGTACCATTGGGCTATGGCTGACCAAATTTGCAGATGACTGCAAGCTGGGTGCGGTCATCAATTCCCCAAGTGATGTGGGCATCCTCCAAGAAGGTCTACTCAAACAAATTACTGGTACCAGAAACATGGCCTCAAGCTGAATGCCAAAAAATACATAGTCATCCCCTTTGGGGAGAGTGAGATCCCCACATATTATCACATTAATAGCAATGTCATAAGCACGCAATCAATCGTGAGGGATTTGAGCACCCATGCTGATAGCAACCTGACTTTTGACCACCACATTGCTTCTGTTGTAAGGAAAGCTTTCTACATGACCCACCTCATAAATAAGGGTATCTCATCCAGGGACAAAGAGGTCATAACATCCCTGTATTCTTCCCTTATAAGGCCAATTATTGAGTACAACGCCCCCTTCGGGATGTAATTCGCAAAGCACATTCAGCAGCTGGAGAGACCACAAAGGTACCTCACCAGGAGAATCCAGGGCCTCAAACATCTACCCTACACAGATAGGCTACAAGCCCTGTCCCTCTACTCAGTTTCATATAGACTGCTCAGAGGTGACCTTTGTCTGGCATAGAAAGCAATCTCATACCCCGCCTTGATGGGATTGCTATATATCTGCAAGTCAAGCTCCACTCGAGCAACCTGTATGCATGACTTCAACCTGGTCTGTGATATCAATAGGACTCGTTGGCGGGACAGATTTGTGTCCCAGAGACTCCCCCATCTGTAGAATAGACTCCCTCTCCATGTTAAGCAGAGTACCTCATTATCCTTTTTTAAGTGCAACCTGGATAACTGGATGGGAAAAAGAAAATACACCCCTGGGATTCCACCTGTGTCCCTGCTGGACAGGGGATTTGGGTGCTGACTTGTCTAAACATGGGCTAAACTGTTGGCTAGGCATATAAGGGCCTCAGGGCCTATTGCCTAGTAATGTCCTATGATCCTATAATGCACAGCACACTTAACTGTACTTATTTACACTTTCACGTCATAACATCTACCAACCTGTATTTGAAAGCTGATCACTAAGTTAACTATGTACTGGATGTCTACACAAGTAGGTTTATGCTAGACAACCAAAGAAAATGAGAAGTAATGGAAAAGAAGAAAACCAAAATTAAACTTTCACTCATTCTGCAACACCCACTTTATCCTACTGAAGGTTGCAAAACAGTTGGAGCCTATCCTGAGAACACACACACACACGACTACAAGTAATATACAGGTTTTCTGATTCACTTAACATCTTGTCTTTTGGATTTGGGTGGAAACTTAATGTAAACAAAGAAAGGATGTGAGGAGCCTACAGAGAACCCCCCAAGCCAAGGAATCAAACAAAAAAAAGAACTGATAGGTGTGAGGCATCCGTTTTAACTGCCTACACAGCTGTCCTGTCCTAAACACATTAATTAGTACCACTAAGTTCCTGGCACACTTACTTTCAATACTTGTTGTCTTCCTTCAGTTATAGGATGCATCCACATTGTATCCACTAAATGTCCTATCCCTCCAGAATCTACTCCAACCCTATCGCACCACCAGACCACTAAGATCCAGCAACAAAAATCAATTGCAGATCACTAAAGCCAATAACTCTGCTGGTGAAGCACTATTCTCTTGCGCCACAGCCAAATTATGGAACTCCCTCCCACCCACAATTACCTCCGTACCATCATGCACCCACTTCAAAACTTTACTAAAAGCGCACCTAAAAACATGCTGGCTATGCCCTTGCAACTCTCACTCTAATATCACCCACCCCATCCAACCACTACCTTTCTTTCCACTCCACTAACTACCTTGATTACAGCAAGCTCAGATGCTAATAAGCCTAGTACTTATTATACAGCAGGAACTTCTTATTGTGACATTTGTTAATGCCTGTTATGTACTTCACAGATAAAGATTCTAGTTGTCTACTGATGTACTATGTTCTTCATCTGTAAATATGTTTGTAATTAATTGCTATGTTAATCAAACTGTTAATCGCTATGTAAATCCAACGTAACTACTGTCTGTATATTTTAACTGTGGAGCTTTTCTCCCCGGGCCTCCGCTGAAAATGGACCTACGTCCAGTCAGACACTCCCGGTCAACAAATGTAAATAAAATTAAATAAAATAAAATAAAAATTTTAAGCTACTGTCCTTTACCTACTGTAACTATAATTACATATCTGTGAATCCTTTTGTATTCTTTACTGAAAGAGCTCATCATTTTAAAGGCCCAAACTGGCTACTGTGCCTACCATGCTTCTTCTTCTTCTTTCAGCTTTTCCCGGTTAGGGGTCGCCACAGCAGAACTCCGGTCCGCTAATGATTGGCAGTAGATTTTTACGGTGCCGAGGTGCCAGCTCGACGCCCAACCTTCAACGAAGGCATGCCCATTCACGCATGTCTTTCGAACGCCACTTGACCGCGGAGAGGACATGCTGACTCCACACAGAAGGTGCTCCAGCCGAGAATCGAATGGGAGAACCTCTTGCTGTGAGGTGACAACACTACCGCTGCACCACGGTGGCTTATACTGTGCCTACCATGCTAATAAGACAAATTTATAAAATAAGTAAACACATTTAATATGGGTTTCTGTTATGGAAAAATGTTTACCTATCCCACACCTTAACTATTCTGGAAGTTATGCAAGGCCTGAAGCAGAGCTCTGAACAAGTGAAAATCTGTTAATTTTTTTTATTTTTTATTATTAATATTCACAAAAATATACTGTGTGCACTGTATTGTACTTTCATTTAGGAAGGTATTTTTAATGTTCACAGAATCTTAGGAAAACATATCCTGCATTTAGAAATTTAATCAGGGAAAAAACTTTATTCATGCTTTTAACAAAAACAGCAGTGAATCTTTTCTTTGAATTGCTTTTTCATACACAGGTTCATGTCTAAAATTCTGCTGTAGCCTACAATCAGCTTGCAGCACTTTCACAGCTAACCAAAAAGCAAGGATTGAAGGGTCCTGGGAGACAAGCTTCCCATAATTCTTTAGCAAATGTGTCTACAGGGTCAGCTTACTAAGACAAGCTTATCCCAATTATGACAATAAACTGTTCAATTGGTTAAAATGTCCAGAGGTCTCATTTCAAATGCCCTTAAGAACTGTTTAATTAGCAAACGGTTACATCACTTAGCAAACAGCTATTGACAGCCTTTAGGGGCAAAAGGTCCCTTAAGAACTAACTATACTAAAAGAACATGTTTGTGCAATCCCAGTAGGGCTTATGTTTATAGACAGTCTGCACAGCAAGCACCATCCATTAGAGTGCTTAAATCAGAATTCAGATTCAAAAAGATCCAGGAGAAAAACGCTGAGTACACAGCTCAGTTTTTGTCTGGATTGTTTCAGACTGTTCTGCTCACTGCAGTTACCTACAGGATATATATATATATATATATATATATATATATATATATATATATATATATATATATATATATATATATATGTGTGTGTACCACTATGCAAGGTGAAATTTGAGGTATGCGAAACAAGTACTGCTCACTCGGTGAAAAACACTGCACATTTTGATATTACATGTCATTTCAAATAGACAAAATGATATTCTAAAAGGTGTAATTCTGTCCATTATGCCAAATGACACTATATGGAAGTCAAGATCGCATTTAGTTGCCAGCTACTCTGATGTAATTGCTTACTACATGGCAAGCCTGGAAATTACTCTGGCATAAGTGACAATTTCAGCCAGTGTCAAATTCTGCCTAGGGTAATTTAAGGACAGATGTTGTACAAAATATTTTATGCAGTGAAATTGATGATATTGCCAGTAGTTTTTTTTAGGTGAAATATCATTTTGCTTAGTTTCCCTGTTTCATGACATTTGTTACCTACACACTTTGAAACCCTACTTTCTAGTGAAAACTTTATAATAAAATGGAAAAATACAGAAAGGACTGGAAATTATATGAATTAGCAATTTTTTAGGCCAAAGATTTTCTCCATCTTCGCTTCATAGAGTATGGGGAAAAGCAAGGACTTAAAATGTTGCATGCAGAGAGAAAAATGTCACACCTAAATTTTTTAACAAGCAGTTCACAACCTTTGAACTCCAGAGTTGGTTTATTACATTCTCTGCAACAGTGAGAGAAGACTTTCCATGAACTTTCCACCCTAAAATTGCACTATAAATATCTAGGTCATATCAGTCACTGATAAAGTAAGGCAATAAAATGGACATTAGCCAAGAGAAGTACACTATTTGTGCAATGTCTGGGCTAAGCAGGCAAACAAAGGTTATCCACATTTTCAAAAATGCATCTTAAGCACAGACAGTGGGATAAATACACTAAATGAACTTTCAACCGATTACACCATGCTTTCCTCTTCTGAAAAACAACCAGGCTTAACAAAAAAAAAAAAAAGGTGAACCAAATACTGTCTGGTAAAATCAAAATAATTTGTTGTTCAAAGAGCAAACCATACATGCAGAGATAATTAAAAGCAATTCCTTTAATGAGATTTTTTAAAAACATTTTCTTTATGAAACTGCTTTATAAAATATTCAAATTCAGTTTGCCATTATCTAGACATTTTTGAAAGAATGGACATTTTTTTTCTTTATTCTGTGCACTACTACAGAACTATATTTATTAATGTATTGTACCATGACTGAACATATGCACCTAATAAATTAGTTACAAAAGTACAGTAAAGGGACACACTCTGCAAGCACTTAGCAGGAATGCCTTCTTCATTTAAATGAGGCATTCCAATTTGCTAGTAACAAAATAAAAAAAAAATAAATCTTTTGGCTTTTATTTTTACTGTGTATAAATATAATGCAGATCTTTCCTTTAGCAGAATATAAAAATCCATTTAAAGCTACTTAATAGAGGCCAGCTTCTAAGATATCCATTTAGCATAAAGATATGAAACTTCGAAGTATGGGAAAGAAGATTGAACACATATCACAATGCGACAGTGACATAATCCGATAAATGTGAATGGGATCCTATGGTCATTTTAAGCCACGAGTCTGAATGTGGCACAAAAAGTAAACTGGTCCTCGTAGGAGTGCTTCAAGTAGCAATGGTCCTCTAGCCCAAATTCTCTGATCTGTCAGTTCCTTGTTGAGGAGGCAAAATCTGGATGGAGAGGTCCAACACTTACCAAATTAAATGGAGAGAGAAAAATGATTGCTGAGATAGAAAGTACAAATAGAAAGTACAAAGCCACAAGGACATTATATCCAACAGATGAGAAAGAAGTGTTTTCCTAGCTTCCAGTCTTCATAGTTTATGGATGGTGAAGTGGAAACTACATCTGTTTTGGCCTGTGGGGTGCTATCAGATTCACTCCTTCCCAGGCTTATTTTGTGTTGAAGATATATTTTGTCATCAGAGGTAATGGTGTGGGGGGGATGTGCAGAGTAATCGCATGAACCACTGCTGTGTTCCCTGCTGTATAACCCTGCATTTGGTGTTGTTTGAAGAGGCAGGGGTCACACACTGGTACACCCCATTTCCGGAATATGAAGTGGATAACATTCATGTTCAGGACCATTTGTGAGGTAAAGTATGCACACACTTTAGTTGCCCAACAATGATTTTTCACTCTTTGGATTTGTGTCATTGATGGGACTCTGTGGTACTCACGACTCATAATGCCTGCAGACTAAATGTGAATGAGAACCCTCCTGTTTGTTACTATAGCACATCACCACCATGAACAACATACTGCCTGATGGTACTGCTATGGCTTCCACTGGTAAAGAATCCTGAAACATTTATGTTAATGGCTGCCTCCTTCTTGGATCAGATTACCTGTGACCCCCCCTCATCACAGAGCAGATGCATCAGTAGACAAAATGATCCTGGTGGTACGCAGAATGAACGAATATGCATGTATCACACTGGCTAGGAACATCTATGATAAAAAAAATGGTCTTTCTCAGATGGATCAGCATTCAGTGTAACATGTTAGTATCTTGCATGCTACTGATCATTTATAGGTTCAGAAGTTCAGAGATTAGTACTAGTCCAGCTGCCCTTGTGGGCCATTTTAAGCCTAGCCAATTACCCCATGTGAGAATCAAACCCTGCACCTTGTATTTGTAAGGTAAACACCTTAACCATTATGCCAACCTCCTGAATAGGATCAATTATACAGCTGTAGCCAAAAAAGTTGCCCTCACACACACAACTTTGTTGAGATTGTAAGGTAGTTTCTACAAACTGTATATGTTACCTGTAAAATGTTGTAAATCTTTCTACAAACAGGAATTCTGTGTAGGAAAGGGTGGTGACTGAGAAAGTTATGAAAAAACTGTGACTTTCCTACATTTACAGTTATTCCATAAGGAGTTCACAGAAAGTAAAAGAAAGAGTCTAATTGTAAAGCAAACAAATCAGAGTTGTTACAGGAAAGCTACAAGAAGCACAATGTCAATAGTTCAAACAATTATATTATACCATGACCCCCCCAAAACGTGCACGCTGATTGGCCAGCGTGCACATTGTAAATCGAGTTATACTAATGGAAAAAGGTCCGGTCGCCCAGACTTTAGTATAACTTTACTTTTAAAACACTGTCTCACTATGTTAAATGGGTTTAACATAGCGAGACAGCTTTAAAATAAGCAACGGAGATCTCCGTTGCTTATTTTAAAGCTGTCTCACTATGCTAAACCCATTTAACATAGTGAGAGGTTTTAAAGCAACGGAGAAAGCAAGATCTCCGCTGCTTTTTTTACTGTTTCGCTATGTTAAATGGGTTTAACATAGCGAGACAATTTTAAAATAAGCAACGGACATCTCCATTGCTTATTTTAAAGCTGTCACGCTATGTTAAACCCATTTAACATAGCGAAACAGTTAAAAAAAAGCAACGGAGATCTTGCTTTCTCCGTTGCTTTTGCCCACAGCTCTGATGTACTGTGCAGACGCGCAGTACATCAGAACTGCCGCAGATGCCAGACATCTGCGGAAGGGCAGTAAACAGGCATTATACTATGCCATTATTTAAGAAAAGTAATAGTTTCTTTTCTTAAATAATGTCATAGATAATAGCAATAACTCACTTCTGGGTGTGGGTAATGCTGTATTTACCCACGGTTGGCTTTGTTTGGTCCCTCGGCCGCCTTGGGACCAAACCACACCAACCGTGGGTAAATCCAGCATTACCCACACCCAGGCATGGGTTATTGCTATAATAGTAATGCACTAGTGCTAAGAAGCATTTTTGTCCTTTAAAAAGGACTTCAGAGCATGAGCTCACAGCTTATAACATTATTTAAATACAAGTGAATAACCAATCAAAACATTTTACCAATAAAATAATCAGGTAAAATCAATTACCATCAATTACCAAAGTAATTAGCTCACTATCATCAAAACATAAATCTAGAAACAATTCAAAAACATGCATCTCAAAAAATTATTACAGATAAGTGAATTTGTGAAAATAGAAAATGGAATCTCATATATATGTAAACAACCTTTAAATTGGCTGATCTCAACTTAAGCACACGCATGTAAACATGGCTTTACAGTGGCATTCAAATGTAACTGCCAAACTAACTCCCTATATTCCAATAGAGTCTTCCATTTGCCCCCCTAGAATTACTAACCAATTTGTGAATAACTCTAATCTTAAATTTGGAAAAGGCAATACATATTTTAGTATGTTATTTTGTTTCCCTTACAAATGTCAAATAGGTGTTCAAATATTCTTTTCTTCAGTAGACGCTCTGTTTTCCCCACATAGAAACTAGCACAGTCCTGACATACATCACTATAAATATGACACCCGTCTTACAGCAGTTTGCCCATATTCTGGTGTCAAGACCTTTGCCTCTGAATTCTACTGAAAATGTGTCTCCATCTAGGACAAAATTGCAATAGTTGCATATACCACATTTCCATGTACCAGTTTTTTTTCCTGCTGTTTCCCTGTATACAGCCATCATCTCTACACCATTCAGAATTGCCCTTTAAGTTGTCGCCCTCTTTTGCAAGCAAATGTGGGATACTTTCCTATACCATCCATCAAAAAGAGTCCTGTCTACAAATGTTCTAATTCTTATTAATAGTTTTAATCATACTTGAGTTGGTATTATATTTTATCATAGCTTTGCTATATCTCCTTCCCCCAAACCTTTGTCCTTTCATATCTGTCCAAAAAGATTTCTGATAATACACTTTGAGATAGAAATGGACATCCTGTATAAAATGTATTTTTTTAAACATACCGTTACTGAATTATCACTTGTGACAGAGGCAAATTTACACTTGTACAATAGTAATCAAATTGTGTAAAATGTTTGAACAAAGGAATATCCTTCACAGTTGTTGCATAAAACTGTACTTGAGGTTACACAGGGAAGGAATAATAATAAATTATTTCCTGTTTTAGGCACAGGTCTGTTAAATGAAACAGCTGTAACAGATTGTAGAGGTTTTACATATATACCAGATTCCATGTTTGATTTTCACAAATTCGCTTAATCTGTAATATTTTTTTTCAGATACATGTTTTTAAATTGTTTATAGATTTGTGTTTTTAGGATAGTGAGCTAATTATTTAGGTAATTGATTTTACTTGATTAATTGATTGGAAATATGTTTTGATTGATTATTCACTTGTATTTAAATAATGCTACACCTTGTGAACTCATGACCTTATGAAGTCCTTTTTACAGAACAAAAACACTTAGCACGAGCACTACTACTAAAACTGTTTGAACTATTGACGTTGTGCTCCTTGTAGCTTTCCCATAGCAAATCTGGTTTGTTTGTTTTACAGGGTTCTTGGTATACAGAGCTTTTGCCTTTTTTTGCTTCACAGAGTCTCATTCCTAATGAAGCTGTTTTACTGGGCAGTCAGGAGCCAGTGATCCACAATGGGGGTAGATCTTGGACCCCTGGTGGTATAGATCTGTTGATATGGCAGACACAGATTTATCACTTCAATGAGCATTTTGAGGGCAATGTAAAAGTGCCTGTGGATTGCAATGCCAGTTTCTGCTGCATACTCTGTACTATGTGCCACGTGGGATCATCAAATGGCCAAGAACTGTTGAAGTGGCTTGTCTTGTCCTTAGTCTGCCGGACAGAGTTTTGAAGGAACAGATAATCAGGTAAGAAAGCCACCATATGCTGTAGTTCCTCTGACAAGTTTGTATAAAACCACTGAATGAACATCATGTAGTTCACCCCCCTCATAATGAAGGTTGAAGATGCAAACAGTTCCTAAAACAACCCATCACTGTTGACTCCTTGTCTGGAGGATGAGCTGCTGGTGGATGATTCATGGGACCATGTTTCAGTGCTGCCACCGATCTTGTGGGTTCAAACCAGATGGTGAAGATGGGAATCGTTACCAGCTCACTATGCCACAACTGCCCACACTATTACAGTAACATGCTTCAGACTACTGACTACTTGTGGTACTACCCTGGAGTGCTCCTCAAGCCTTGTGACATCCTTGCTGTGGGAATAAGTTGGGTTCTGTAGTCCATTCTCCTCTCCCCTCACTGTTGCACCATAGGAAGATCACTAAATGTGGGATCATATGCAGGACTGTTTCGATTCTCCTTCTTACTCAAACTCCTCCTTTGACAGAGGATCCCTCTTTTTCAACATTACTCATTTATTACATCTTTTTCAGTCTTGGTGCACAGTTCTGTTCTGAAGTATCAGAGCTTCAGTTAACTGGAACATGTTAAAAAAAAAAGTCTGCACTGCTCCTTGGCTGAAGTGTGACAGCATACATACAGAGTTTGATCCATTCTGTCCCCTGCTGACTCTTAAGATTGCTGTTAGAGTTGGGAGAGAGGACACTGACATCGAGTTACCAAGGTGTGACGTTTTGCAAGGCCAGCATCTGAAGATTATGGCAGTGATGTCACATGGATGGCCTAGAACAGTGGTAGTTGTTATGGTATCTGACTGATACACTGCAGCAGGGTTATTTCACTTGCTCCTCCTGTTAGGTAGTGCCTAATATGCTGACTGATGTGAATTCTTCTATAGTGACAGTAGTTAAACAGATGCTGGCTCCTCAAGGATTACCAACTGTGCACTTGACACCGTGCCACCTAATGACCTGGCATCAGGTAGTATTGAAATTTGTGTAGAATATGATGGCACTGCAACCTGATGTGATGGTGAGGGTAACACCTGCAGTGGTCATAACTGGTACCTGCAAGGTTGGTGGCCAAAACATTCGTACCTGTATAGCTAGCAGCAGCTGTAGGGTTGCAATCTGCATAACTACAGGTGGTACAAGAATCTGTTGTAATGATAAGTGAAGCATCCAGGCCAGCTCCTGAAAATCCTGATGTTAATATGACTAACATCTCATTTTTTCTGATGTCAGACAAAAGAAATGTTGATTTCAACAGTGGGAGTGTGTCATAAAATTAAACCAGCAATGTCTGCGATATGGCAAAGGCTACTGCATAACACATACCTTGGTCCTTGTAAAAAGGTGGCAGTCATGCAGAAGAAAGCTGAGCACAACTCCAAAGCTTGCGAGACATGGGCATGGGAGACAGGTGTCTTGTGTTCAAGTCAGCTAATAAGTCATTATAATCCTAGGTAAAACTAGGGACCTCTGCAGAGGTGATGGTAATGAAAACATAGGTGCAGTAATAAGTGTACCAATTGCATATTTTACAATCATGATCACTGAGAGTTTGCACTTTACCCAGTCTTGTTCCGCAGACTCTTTGCTTTTACTCACAATGACATGAAAGCCACTGTATTAGGAACATTTTACACGTTTCTGTTGAAAGGAAGACGGTTTACCTGAATAGCAGATTTTAGTAATATCACTTTCTTTTTTTGGTTAAAGCGGATTCCTCTGAATTGCAGAATGCTAAACAGAAAATGAGGGATTATCTTGATAATATGCATGAGTTTAGCACAACGACTCAGACAACAGAAAGTAGAAATGGTTATTGCCAAGCGTAGGGAACATATAAAAAAGAAGATAACCAGAGATACTGCAGAGGTACTAGAAACATTTTGGAATTTTTATGAAAATCTGTATAAAGCAGAGAAATATGGAAATCAAGAAAAGCTACAAATGGAAATGTTTATGTAAGAATAAAATATGCCAAGGTTAGAGGTAGATGGGGCTCACTTACTAACAGGATAGGAGCAGATGAAATAAAAATGATGATGTATAACCAATCTACAGGAAAGTCCCCAGGAATAGATGGTATCCCTGTGAAAGTTTGGAAGCTAGGAGAGAAAAACTGATAAAGATCTGGAAGGTTTTGTTTAACAGTATTTTAAGAGGAGGAGAAGTACCAACATCCTGGAAGAAAGCAGTGGTAGATGCAATACATAAAAAGGGTAAAGATCCATCAGACCCAGCTTCATACAGGCCCATTTCAATATTAAACCATAATTATAAAGTGTTTATGTCTATATTGGTTAAAACGAATGGCAAAGGTGATGCGAAAGTTGATGGATATGGATCAGTGTGGATTTGTGGAGGGGAGGCAAATATTTGACAACATTAACAGAACAATGAAGATCCAGAGGAAAGCAGAATGTAAGAAAATCCCACTTTTGTTGGTGGGCCCTGATGCACAGAATGCATTCAACAGAATAAGCTGGGGTTTTATGTGCAGGGAAATGGACGCATTTGCATTCCCTGATAAAATAAGGTTGATTAGGAGGATACATAAGGGATCAGAGGTGAAAATTAAAATGGGTGCATTCCTCTCTGATAAGTTCTGTTTGAGCAGAGGAACCAGCCAGAGGTGTCTTACCTTCCCTTTGTTATTTATATTTAGAATCACTGGCAAATAAAACAAGAGACTCACAAATTAAAGCATATAATTGGCATGGTAGTCAAGAAAAGCTGGCTTTTTTGCATGTAATATTATTTTGTACCTGTTAAAACCAGAAAAGAACATTTCAGTGTTATGGAGCATTTTGATATAGTTTCAAATCTTTTTGGGATACAAAATTAATGAAGATAAAACAACGGCAAAAGCTGTAAACTATGTACCCACATACAAATTGGTTCAGCAATACTCATATTTATGGAGACATTATAAAATGAAGTACTTAGGGATATGGATTAAAAATTATTCTGTTGTGCCAGGTAAGGATATGTGGTAAGGGAGTAAAGAAAAGAGAATACAAAAACTGAGAAATTGGAACCTCTGTTTTATGGCTATGGATAGCAAGATACAAGCAGTCAAAATGTGTTTAGTCCCTTTAGTTTTATACACAGGTTAGGCAAGTTTTTATCAGTCAGAGTAGAAGCTGTGGATAGCAATTAATAAAGAGTTGAAGTATCTGGGAGGGGAAGATGGCAAGAGTCAAGTGGGAAAAGCTGATCCTTCCAAGAGAACAAGGTTGTTTGGAATTACCTGATTTGAGGGGGTATTTCAGAGTTACAAAATTAAGGCTCCTATATATAGCACAAGCAGAAGCCTATATTTCAAAGTTGAAAGGGATGATGAAACAGGGGGAAGCTCAAAAAAGAAAGGGGATACTGGGATTTTGGATGCAGATCCTTAAGGAGAACAACAATAACCACACAAAATATTGCATTCATAACGTAGCAGAAAGTTTTCTAAAAACTAAGCCCACATTTAAAACAGTAAATGCAACACAAGCCACCTAAGTCCAGGTAACACCTATAAATCACAAGGGTCATTTCTCACTCTTTACTGCTGAACTATAGTTGTTACTTTGAAAGGAACAATTAACTACACTACATTTTCCAGCTTGTCTTCCAAACAGTCCTTAAAATGCTATTACAGAGATGGCTACTAATGAAAATTAAAAGAAGCAAATAATTAAAAATGAAGACTGATGCTGACAGTGAAAAGTAGATCGTCATAGCAATGTTGTAAACAGATTAAAGAGAACCACAGTAAATGATCCCCTCGTCATAAGGATTTCTTTCTGTCCCTCTAACATGACATCAGGAAGGTGAAGGCATCGATTGTAAACCAAAATCACGCTAGCCATGGCAGCCTCCTTCAGATCATATAATAGTAACCATTTACTTTGATACAGAGACATTAGTAATGAAGGAAAGTTCAACATTTGCTGAAAAACTGTTTTTTTTTCAGTTTTTTGGTGCAGTTCTCCGTTAAGGCAGCTAAGGATATGTTGGAAGAGACTAAACAAAAAATAATACAAAAAATGGGGAACTGAAAGCTCTTGTTTATGGATATGGATAGCAAGATACAAGCAGTGAAAATGTTTTTAGTCCCTTTAGTTGTACATAAACATCAGGCACATTTTTATCAACCAAATGAGAAGTTCTCGACAAAAATCTGGAGAGGAATAGGGGAAGGATCAAGTGGGCTAAGTTCATGCTTCTAATATAACACAATTGTTTAGGCATATTTTAGAGAGACACAATTCAGGCTCATATACATAACACAAACAGAAAGCTATAGTTCAAAGTGGAAAGTGATGATGATGAAGTGGAGAGGAGGGTTTCAAGAAATGTGGAGAAAGTAGGATTTTTGGATGCAGATCCTTAAGGAGAATAACCATAGCCATACAGAATACTATGTCCATAAAGCTGAATAAAATATTCTAAAATCTAAGTCAACACAAGAATGGTGAAAGGAGATTTTGCCAATAGAGATTTCTGCAGTTAGGGGTACAGAAGTAGGCAAAAGGGAGATGGAGTCTTCTGGAAAAAACTGGCAAAGGAACCCAGGTATTGTGAGCAAATAGCTAGAGAGGAAAAGGTAATAGACTAGAGACTACCTTGCCTATCAGGGATTGATATCAGAATATAGGCAAGGAGAAAAAACATAGGGGAATCCTAAGTGAAAGACTTGCTTTTATAGAGTTTTTAATTAAATTTAGAACAAAAACTACTGTTAAAATGGGATAATTAGTAAGGCATATAAAATGTCACACAATAACTCTAGGAAACAATCAGATGAGATCAGGCAATGACTGGGAGGAGCAACTAGATATGCAATTCACAAAACAATGAAAAAACATATGTATGATTTCCAAATATGCAACAAAGTCTACAAGATTTAGGATTTTTTGCTTGGAATTGTTTGCATGGGTATGTTTATACCTCAAACGGACTCCCAAGAATTTTCCCCAGGTAAATCCCAAATGGTGTGATGAGGAAGAAAGAGTTCACTGGGAACATATGTTTTAGGATTATAAAGAGTTGGCAGACTTTAAAAAAATCCCTACAGAGTACTCTGTCAGAAATATTGGTTGAGCAAATGGGTATAAGTAAGGAAAGGGTTTTTTGAGCTGGGATACAGGATCTGAATTACCTAGACATAGTAAGGGCTTGTTAAGTTTAATTTTGCTGGCTGCCTAAAAAAAAGCAATTATTAGAAAATGAAAATCAAATTCCAAACCAACTGTATTTGAAGCATTAAATATTGCAATAGAGATCTAAAGAACTGGACATGAAAGGCAGATCATGCCTCCTGAACCTGATCGACTTCTTTGAGGCAGTCACCAAAGCCGTGGATGAGGGTAAGGTGGTTCACACACCCTATCTTGACCTCACCAAGGCTTTCGACACCATCCCCCATTCTGGAATTATAGCTAAACTCACTAAACTAGGTATAAATCCCTACGTCACAAGATGGGTTGCCAACTGGCGCACTGACAGAACCCACACTGTAAAAGTTGCAGACTTCAAATCTGACCTCAAGGCAGTGACAAGTGGAGTGCCACAGGGTTCTGTCCTGGGACCTCTCCTGTTTGGTATCTACTTCTCTGAAGTACAGGCTAACACAGAAGGCCTCTGGCTGGCGAAGGTCGCAGATGACTGCAAACTAGGAGCCATAGTCAAGACCCCAAATAATGTGGACATCCTACAGAAGGGCCTCGCTGAGACAGATGCCTGGTGTCAGAGCCATGGCCTCAAGCTCAATGCCAAAAAGTGCAGTGTCATCCCCTTTGGTAAAAACTCTGTACCATGAACTACCACATAGGCAGCAATCTACTTAACACCGAATGCGTGATAAGAGACCGTGGGACCCAGGTGGACAGTAGTCTCTCCTTTGATAGTCACATCACCACAGTAGTCAGGAAGTCCTTCTACGTCGCACACCTCATCATAAAAGGGTTCTCATCCAGGAAAAAAAGAAATCATTGTTCCTCTACTTGTCACTCATTAGACCCATTATAGAGTACAACGCCCCTTTTGGAATGTACCTCACATGACATCTGCAGCAGGTGGAAAGGTCACAGAAGTACCTCACAAAGAGGGTGCCTCAAACAAATGCCCTACACACTCTAGGGACCCAAACCTTGTCATCACAATAAACAGGACATGCTGGAGGGATAGATTCCTGTCCCAGAGGCTTCCTATACTCTGGAACAAGCTACACATCTGTGTCAAGCAAATTTCTTCATTTGCACTCTTCAAGAAAAGTCTTGATAAGTGGATGGGAAATAGGAAATACACCCCAGGGATCACTTCTGTGTCTCTGCTGGACAGTGGCACAGGAAAATAACTTTCTTGGGTGGCGTAAACTATGGTACCTTGCTGGCTAGGCTTACATAGGCCCTTGGGCCGATAGCCTAGTACCTACCTATGAACCTATGAGATCTTCTGAAAAGAGTATGAGTAAATTACATAGAAAAAATGAAAATTGTGGGAACAATACATGCAGATTAATGTTTTGGAGAAGGAATGAGGTTTAAGGAAAGGCAGGAATTGAGCAACTTATGAAATGGATTGATAGCCATACAAAAGAATACATGTGACATATAATGTTTGTAACTGGGAATAATGTTAATATGTCTTTTTTCTTTTATAAAAATGTATGCTTGTCTATGCCTTAAATAAATAATTCAATAAAGGGGTTACAAATGAGCGAGTTCTATTTCAGTATAATGAAAATACATAACAGATCTCTTATGACAGTTACTCTAAGTTTCCTGAAGTTGTGAAGTTAGTTAAGGTGAAATCAATGCTTTGGAAGACCTATTCTCCAAAAATGGTATTCTACATGTTATGATGGAAAACAATGGTTTGTAATATGCTGCTACTAAATTTGAAACATTCTTTGAAAAACTGGATTTCCAAGGCACTTAATGTAGTCCAAGATATACTAAGTCAAATGATCAAATGGTGAGACCAGTACTAATTTTGAAACACTTAATGAAGTCACATATCCATAACATTAACTGATCTGATATTAGACATAACTAGTAGGATGAAGGCCCACAGCATGAGGTAACACAGCCAGTAAACTTTTTGCAGGGTACATGATCCCTCCCTATAACTAGTAATACCTTTCAATCGCCCATCTTTTTCCAGTTCTTTCCTACCATAAAAGCTTGAGACCATACAGTTTGATCCCAGGCAGCTGTTCTACGTCTTTTTAAGTAATTAACAATATGTCTTGTCCTGTTACAACCATAAGCATTTCCTTCCTTTGTCATCCATTGAACCTGACTTTGGTATTTCATTCTAGATTTAGTTTTGGCATTTCCTCACCTTTTTGGCTTAGGCCTACACCCTCTTTTTAAAACATATCTGCAACCCTATTGAAGTATACCTGTGAAAGTCAGATTCCTGTAGCTGGTAGTCATACTCAGTGCCACTGTTGCTTAGGCTCAGAGTATATTAAAATGAGGAAATTGCATAAAGTTTAATGTGCCATTAGTGGAAGAAAAAGGCTGTCCAGGCCTTTCACAAGACTAAAGTCCTAGAAGACTCTGGCATTCTTGAAGCAGACAAATTCTGTACTTCTGAAGCAACACTTGACTTAAGTTACGTGAGTTCAGAGGAATCAAATTTTGTTTTTAAACAAGTAACATCTTTATTAAATTATCAATTATGACATAGGCAATCATACATTTATATAAATGAAAACAAACCATTTTGACATATTTTAGTTGCAAACATTACACATCAATTATAATCTATCCAGTCCATTGTCAGTCAGATATGACATAGCTCATTCAAATCCTGCCTTCTTTTAAACATGTCCTGCTCCTTAACATTAGTCTGCATGTATTGTTTCCATAACTCCCATTTTCTCTATGTAACTTGCTCCTACCCTTTTCTAAAGATCCCATTTCCTGTTGTTTTATCTCTGTTACCATATTCACTACTTCTTACATTTTCTAGTAATTGTTTCTTTTGGCAGCCACCATAATTAGACTCAGCAATGCCTTACTACATCTACAACATTCTGATTGTGTATCATAATACAAAAAAATAAATAAATTCTTTAGTTATACCAATTTGCTCACCCAATATTTCTGACAGAGTAGTCTGCATCGATTTTTTAAAGTCTGCCAACTCATTACACATCCCCAAAATATGCTACCAATTACCTCTTTTCCCCTTCACACCTCCAACATTTGCTATCTGCCTGAGGAAAAATTCTTTGGAGTCTACTTGGGGTATAAAAATACCTATATAAACACTTCTAAGCAAAGATCCTAGATCTTCTAGACTTTGTTGCATATTTGGGAGACATACATATATCCCCCCATTGTTTCTTTGTGAATTGCTTATCAAGTTCTCTATCCCCAATCCTTTTTAACCTCCTCTGAGTGATTCTTATAGTTATCATGCAGTATTTTATATGCTCTACTAATTATCACTTTTTTAACAGCAGCTTGTGTTCTAGACTCTATTAAAAACTCTGCCAGTGCTGGTCTTTCACTTAGGATCGCATATTTCTTTCTTGTTGCCTGTATTCTGATATCAGTCCTTCATAGGGAAGGCAACCTGCAGCCCAAATAATTATTGGCCTCTTCCCATTCTATTACATTCTTCTCTCTAATTATTTTCCCCCTTTCATAACAAACAAAAAAAACTCAAGTAACAAACATAGTAAAAAACAAAAAGATGTCAAACAGCCACTCGCAAGAAACTACTTTAACGTATAACAAGTTTATTACAACTAAACACGTTTTCGTCACTCTGCTAGAGTAGCTTCTTCCAAAATAAACCAACTACAATGTTGCAGTTAATTTTAAAAGGGCTGCCCTGGAATACATGTGATAACGCTGGCCAACCAGTATTCAACATTTGATAAAAAAATACAATCTCTAAAAAGTAACGCGAGATTTAATGCCCATTAATGGATGGATTTTGGTTGACACTGTGTTTTTATTTGTCAGTACATGTGTTTATGTGGTCGAAAATTTTAATATCTTAACTAGGCATTAAATCTTGTGTTGCTTTTTAGAGAATGTATTTTTTATCAAATGTTGAATACTGGTTGGCCAGCGTTATCACATGTATTCCAGGGCGGCCCTTTTAAAATTAACTGCAACATTGTAGTTGGTTTATTTCTGAAGAAGTTACTCTAGCAGAGTGATGAAAACGTGTTTAGTTGTAATAAACTTGTTATACGTTAAAGTAGTTTCTTGCGAGTGGCTGTTTGACATCTTTTTGTTTTTTACTATTTTCCCCCTTTGCCAGTTTTCTCCAATAAATTTCACCCCCTCATGCTTATTATCTGTATCCCTAATTGCATTTATCCCTATCATCATAATCTCTTTTGTCCATTCCTATACGAAAAGCATAACGTACATATAAAAAGACTGACTTTTAACTAACATCACTTTCAGCTAACTAATAAAATAAAGCGTTCATCAGGTCTGTGACAGGAACTAAAATCATACACATAGGAGGATAAGTAAAAGATAGCTGATTTTAGTTAAAAGTCCATCTTTTTACACATATGTTATGCTTTTCTAATTACCCGATTTTGGAAAGTGGGTTGTAGATAGATAGGTTTCCCTTAACTACGATTTAGTTTGATCTAATCAGTAGTAGTGTGTGGGGGTGGGTACTTGCTGTTCTTAAATGCACATTTACGCCCCCATTTATATTGCTTGCCTGGAATAGGCTGGTTTAAAATTAAACAATACATATATTTTCCACATCTACTTCTAGGTATATAAAAGCTGATACTTTACAATGTTAAACTTTGTTAAATTTATTTCTGAATTTTTTTTTTTTTGTTACTGAGGATCACTTGTCTATGACAAATGAAGACTTGTTGCTTTGGAACACTACCAGCATTTCATGATTTTCAGAAATTATTGTGACTGAGCTCATTAACAAGGTTTTAAGACTACTAGTTTTTCTGGGTTTTTTTTGTTTGTTTTTTTGATGTTCTACACATTCCAACCTGCATGCAGCACAATAACTACTTGTTACTAATTTTATTTATTTATTATTTTTCAAATCCTCAGTGCCCTCACAAAGTAGACATCTTGATGTGGTTTTATTTTCTTGGAAATCTTTTTCTCATAATGCACTCCAAGGTCACAACAATTTAAATAAATCTGCCTGACAGATCCTTACTCTCAGAAAGGAAGCAGTCAGAAATACTGTTACATTAAAGAATTGCCAGTAAAAATGTCAAACACTGGTTTGTGTAACACAAAGAATCTGGGAGTCACTGAAATATGTAAACAGTCCTTATCGAAGAGTAAAAATAGCACAGACATCACACTTTTTTTGTGAGTTTCAGGTCTTGTTTTCTTCCTACCTTCCTTGCCTAAGTAAAAGTATCATATTCCCTGGAAAGCTCAGATAATTAGTGAAGTTGCTTTCAGTGGTTATCAAATGTTTTCAGTTTCAAACTAGAAAAGGATAACTAGGTTTGTGGCCCTTGTGGAGGAAAATAATGCAGCTGCCATTTTACTTACAGCATGCCAATGGGATGTAAGAGGAAACTAGAATATACTGTAAAAAAAACGATGCAAGCAAGATGAGGACATTCAGACTCTGCACAGAAGGCACCCCAAACTGGACAATCAATTGCTGCAAAGAAACAGTGCTAACCGCTGTACTGTTATGCCTCCCATTTCATCTTTAAATGAAAAGTAGTGCTGATTTTCTTTTCTTATTGTAGGCTTCTGTTTTGATGAATCTTTCACAGAAGCATCCATTAGCATTTTCATTCTGTACCATCATCCACACACTTTGGAAACTAAGTGTTACTTCTACACTACACAACTGCGGTATAATCTACTTAACTTCCACTTAATTTCCAATCAGATATTATTGCTCTTGTAAGTATTAATGTCTCATCACACCTGTTATACACACAACTTACTAATTTACAACTTTCTCAAGTCATATTTCTGTAAATGTAACAATATTTTTAGCACTGTCTGGGTGGTCCCTTGTGCACTGCCTTTTTTTAATATAGCATGCAATGATATGCAGCCATTTTGTACTTGGACTCATTTCCCATAAATGTAACTACGAAACCTTTCACAGTCATATACTACTGCTAGCAGGGCTTTTTCTTCTATCAGGGAATATCTGTCAGTAAATGTTCTGGAAAGATGACCAGTAGTTTATCTTGTAAAAAAAAATACTGCATCATTTCTGTTTTTAGTCAGATCAACCTGAAATATGAGTGGCTTATTCTCATCAAAACATTTCAAACAGCTGAATACCACAACACCTACTATTTGCAATTCAAAACTCTTTTCTTACTGCTTAAGCTAATACCATGATGCATCTTGTTCTAATAATTATCTTAATGGCACACTTATTTCAATCATATTCGGGATTAACTTTAAAATATAACTGTATTATATCTATGAACCTCATAAGTATTTATCACCTGGTGGGAATAAATGTATAAAAGGTTTATCCTTGTCTATATCTGGTTTCAAATATTCTGAAGTTAGAATGCGTTCTGTGAATTTGAATTCATGCCTACTCTAGTGTGGGTTGTTGTTATGCTGTTGTAAAGCTTTTGTCATGTTCTGCTTGGGTTATGCCCTACACTAGTACCTCTTTAATAATGTTACTATATCTGCACTACAGAGATAACATTTCAGGTGTTGATGATGAAGCACTGTACCCAAATCCCAGGACCAATACCTTCCTATAGACATTTTATATGTGCACAGCTTGTACCTTTACTTATTCAACATAATTCGCCAGTCCCTGATTTTGCATTTGGCATGACAGCAACAACTTCATCTACATAATGCTGTTGATAACTCTCTCTTTCTCTCAAACCTTATTTGGGTTTTGGGATATATAACTATAGAGTGCTTATCAACTTTCATAGGAACCAGGTATCTAAAAGTGAGGAAACTTGTTAAGTTTCAGTACAGTAACCACACTACTCACCTAATAAATAGACTGGAATTTTTTCTTAATGACACATATGGCTTCTGCTCTGCGAAGTTCACTTTCAGTTTTAATCTTTAGTACTAGAACTTTTCTCATCTGATGAAAATAACAGCTCTACCTGAATGTGATGCACTACAGGTAAAAATCGCAGACTGGTAAATAAATGTTTAAAGTTATGGGGCAAATCATCACAAGTTCATTTCATCATACTAAACTTCTAGCAAAACAAATGAGACAGCATTACTGGAGCTTCTGTACCAATTATCTTGATCTATTTTTTATTTCTTTAACAAGTATATTTTCTGATCCATGGTTAAATCTGAATAATTAAGCTACTTGCACAAACAAGGTTTTACTTTCAACCTTAGTGCTTCAGATTTTTAAGCAAATTTATATTGCACTCTACCTCAGTGTTTAAGCACTGCACTCCATTTAATGTGAATTTATCTACCTATATTTCAGACTGATCTTGTTTCAAATGTGTCACATTCTTGTACAGTATTTATTTTTTTTACATGTAGTGTGCTTACAAATGCATTACTTTCATGATTTTGTTTCACTGCATACCTTTTTTTTTCATTGCAACATCAGTTCTCACATTCTACACACACTAAAATTGATTTTTCAACACCTTTTATTTAACTGACTCATTGTGGGGTATCGTCTTTTTTTAGACTTATGACCACATTTCATATAAAAAAAATATATATATAGCATGATTTCCTTGCTTTTGTGTCTCATAGTTCATTTTCTATTTATTTTCCAATTTTCTTATTGTTGCACTCACACATAACTTTACACATATGTATGTCTTTAGTTATCCCTTCTGAGATGAATTTCTCTTATGTTGTTTTATTTGACATTAAAGCTGCATCTCCTTGGCGATTTTGACTACCCATATATAATTTAGTCTTGTTCTAACAAATCACATCAGTCACCAAACTCAAACCTTTGGCTTGATTCTTTAATTCAGTAACATAAGCAGTAGGTTCTCCATAATACCTTGTGTTTTTGTGAATAACAAATTTTGAAGTAAGGCACTTCTAAGATGTCTGCACACTAATCAGAAGCTTAACTACAGCTCTTCCAGTATGAAAACAGAAACTGAGGAAAAAGGAGTGCCATTTAAATTTTTTTTTTGGAAAAGTCAGTTACTGCTAGTAAGCATATTTCCTGGATTTTAGGAAAGAAGAGATTTGGAATACCCGAAAGAAAATCAACCAGAAAAGGTGAACAGAAAATACTGTCTGGGAAGGCTTCTGCAACTGTTCAGCAAAGAGCAGTTCAAGCTCCAGCACTGATTCTAGAGGTAGCTTCTAGTAATTCAGAGAAAAAATAAATCAGATATACTCAGAGGCGATTAAAAAAGAAACATTGAAGGAATATATCAACTCAAATAACAAAAGGCTGGGAAAAAAGTAAAATAAGCTTTAACTAGCTATTCAGATGAACTGATAAAATTGCAAAAATCAGAGGATGAAATTAAGAAAAAGCTGGCTGAGTATGAGGCTTCTCACGAAGAGCTGTTAAAAAAAACAGTACTTAGAAGACAAAGCACCCAGAGAAAACTTGAACTAGAGAAACTGGAAGGAGCAGACGGTATTAATTTTATGAAAGCACAAATGATCAACCGGACTGATGTTCCACAGCAGGATTTGTTAATTGAAAGGGCACACTGAGTACAGGCTTCAAATCTTCCCAGAAGAAAGCAGTTAATACCTATATTAGTAAAGATGGAATCCTACCAGCAGAAAGAGTTGATCCTGACAAAACTGTGACAGAAAGGCAAATTATTAGAAACTGGAGACAGCAGAGTGTAAAAAATGATCATTCACTGTACACCAGGCATAAGGGAAGCAAATTTATTCCAGCAATCAAGAATGTCAACAGGCAGGTGTGAGATTCAAACTGCGGATCCAGCTGCCATCAGAGTATTTTTCCTGGAGTATCAAAGTAATTTTTGATGCAGAACAGGCTAAAGAAGAAATAAACTTTATCCAATAAAAAGTGAGCCAACAAGCAGAAGGGAACTCTGCTTCTCAATATTTTGACAGTAAAGTTCAGAGACAGGCTTTGTCAGAAAAGATTTTCCAATGTTCCAAGGGAAATGCTTGACAGACAGAAAAAATAGGACAGTAGTTGACTAGAGGAATCAGGAGTGCCTTGGACTTGAACCAGAGTCTGGTGGTGGAAGAAGGAAATGAAAAAGAGGAAGATCAGCAGCACTGAAATTAGCAAATAAATGTGAGAGTATAATGCATCAATCACATTTGTAAAATATGGTTTTGCAAGAAGTGGCTGAAGAAGACTGGACTTTTGTTGACTAACACAAACTTGTAAGTTAACTGTAAAACATATACCTCACTTTATGTCATTAATGTTTAGAAGGACACTAAAAAGGGGAAAAAGTAACTAAATAACTAAATGCATTAGCGACCTAGAGCTGAACTCATTTAAAGTTAAAATTTCAGTATCTGCTGTGTATGTAACTAAGCTGAAGTCATTAGATGCCATTTCATAGTATTAGAATGTTTCTCTTTAACTGCATACTTTATGGAATATGAAGGCATTTGAGTGTGTTTGTGGCTAAACAGGATAGCTGTTTTAGCCTGCTAGTACTAATATTCAACCTTATTAACACTAATACTCATATCTCTCTCCCTCACTTGTATCATAGGTAGCCCCCTCCCTTGCCTAGCTTCCTGTGGTTCCCAAGACCTGACAGCGCCCATCAGGACCACAAAAGAAAACTAAACCTGCAGCCTCAACTCTTCTTAAAAATCAGGGTAAACACAAAGCATTAGTACCCTATTCAGAGAGAACTATACTGTCCTTGTTAAGAACCTGACACTCTTGAAGACTTTAATAATACAAAGCCTGTAAAAATTGTATCTTTATAAATTCAGCACTAGTAACTCCATTGTGTTGAGTTATTCTATTGGAAATTGTTACCTTTAAGACCCTGCAAAATCTCCTGGCAGTGTAGAACACAGAAAACCTGGAGCAATCCCTGAGCTGGCTAGCCATCAACTACCCACAAGAAACCATAGTTCTTGGGGACGTCAACATTGACTGGTCTCTCTTTTCTACCCATACAACTCCACAACCTATTAACCTACATGGTTTTTCCCAAAATATCCTATCCCCAACCAGAATAGGCAACTCACTTCAAAAAGAAAGTATAATTGACTGGATCCTTACTAATAGAGACTCTAATAACTACACCACTGGTACCCTTCCCTGTGACCTCAGCGATCACCTAATAACTTATATCATTAAACATAAATGCCCAACTTCTAACACCCCTATATAGATTAATCAGAAACAAAAAAATTTGTCCCTCAATTATTTCTTGCTGACCTGAAATCCTGCAACTGGACCATATTAAAGACTCTTCCACTAGAAGAGAGTGTGTCCCACTTCAATGACACGCTCCTTAAAATACTTGACTCACATGCTCCACATAGACAAATTAGAACCAAAACTCGCATAGCACCTTGGCTCACTACTGATACTAAATCCAAAATCAAACTTCGTGACCTAGCCTGGGACAAATGGAGAGCCACAAAAACCCCCCAAGACCGCTGTAAATTTCAACAACTAAGAAATGCCACGAAAACTGCCATAACCCAAGACAAAAACAATATTTCTGCAGCCTCCAGAAAAACACCAGAACAACCCAAAGAAATTCTGGGCAGGCTTTAACAACCTTCTGCACCCAGGCAAAACTTCCACCCCAACCCCTGAGAAACTCTTGGAGAAGGCCAAGAAGAAGTAGCCAACACCTTTAACTCCTTCTTCACTGAGACTATCCAAACCCTAGCCAGTCACCTTACCTCCACTTCCCCACCTGCTGCTAAACTGCAACGTGACAACCCTACCCCTTTAATTTAAAGCCAGTCTCTTCCTCCTATGTACGCTCCCTCCTAAAAACTCAAACCAACTACCCTAGCGGCTGACCACCTTCCTGGAATTCTTACAAATTGGATGTCATGAAATAGCTTACCGCATAACAATCCTAATAAATAGAACTATAACTGAGATGAACATTCCGCGCATTTGGAAGACTTCCTATATCATTCCACTTCACAAAGGAGGTACCTCCTGGAAATGTCAAATTATAGACCAATAGCCATTCTGTCCCCGATAGGGAAAATCATGGAAAGATGCATCCACAAACAACTTCTTCACTATCTGACCTCTAATAATCTCTTGTCCAATGCCCAGCATGGTTTTCGCCCGCACCATAGTACAACTACTGCCCTCCTTTCCTTTATTGACTCAATCAACAACAATCGCAATAGCAAACTCATATCATCTGCCCTCTTTCTGGACCAATCAAAAGCATTCGATATGGTCAATCATCAATTCCTTCTCAACATCCTTGAAATTCTACGTCTGGACACTCCAGCACTAAACTGGTTCAAGGCCTACCTCACTGGTAGGCAACAAGCTGTCCTATGGCAAAACAGAATATCAGGACTGCTCCCGAATACCATAGGCGTTCCTCAGGGCTCGATACTGGGCCCACTTCTGTTTTCCATCTTCATAAATGACCTTCAATCAGTCATCCCTAAATCCACCTGCATACAATATGCCGACGACTCCACCTTAATCTGCTCCGACGTCTCCCTCTCGAATCTCCAAATGACCACACAACATTGTTTTTCACTAGTTGAAAAATGGTTCACTGACTTAAAACTTCTACTTAACCCAGCTAAAACCAAACTATTACTTTTCTTCCCCAACGTCTTCTCACCTCTAGGTAAAGAACTCCCAAACACTAACAACATAACCTTTCATATTAAATCCAATAATGGGACCCTCATAACCCCTGTCACCAGTACCAAACTGCTAGGTGTCACTATTGATCATAAGCTCAAATTTGCACAAACAATTACCCAACCAGTTAAGTCTGTTAACAAAATATTGCATCTATGTACAGAATTTAAGCACTGCACTCCATTTAATGTGAATTTATCTACCTATATTTCAGACTGATCTTGTTTCTTCATGATTTTGTTTCACTGCATACCTTTTTTTTTCATTGCAACATCAGTTCTCACATTCTACACACACTAAAATTGATTTTTCAACACCTTTTATTTAACTGACTCATTGTGGGGTATCGTCTTTTTAGACTTATGACCACATTTCATATATATAGCATGATTTTCTTGCTTTTGTGTTTCATAGTTCATTTTCTATTTATTTTCCAATTTTCTTATTGTTGCACTCACACATAACTTTACACATATGTATGTCTTTAGTTATCCCTTCTGAGATGAATTTCTCTTATGTTGTTTTATTTGACATTAAATCTGCATCTCCTTGGCGATTTTGACTACCCATATATAATTTAGTCTTGTTCTAACAAATCACATCAGTCACCAAACTCAAACCTTTGGCTTGATTCTTTAATTCAGTAACATAAGCAGTAGGTTCTCCATAATACATTGTGTTTTTGTGAATAACAAATTTTGAAGTAAGGCACTTCTAAGATGTCTGCACACTAATCAGAAGCTTAACTACAGCTCATCCAGTATGAAAACAGAAACCGAGGTGCCATTTAAAAAAGTCAGTTACTGCTAGTAAGCATATTTCCTGGATTTTAGGAAAGAAGAGATTTGGAATACCCAAAAGAAAATCAACCAGAAAAGGTGAACAGAAAATACTGTCTGGGAAGGCTTCTGCAACTGTTCAGCAAAGAGCAGTTTAAGCTCCAGCACTGATTCTAGAGATAGCTTCTAGTAATTCAGACAAAAAATAAATCAGATATACTCAGAGGCGATTAAAAAAGAAACATTGAAGGAATATATCAACTCAAATAACTTAACTAGCTATTCAGATGAACTGATAAACCTGGAAAAATCAGAGGATGAAATTAAGAAAAATATGGCAGAGTATGAGGCTTCTCACGAAGAGCTGTTAAAAACAGTACTTAGAAGACAAAGCACCCAGAGAAAACTTGAACTAGAGAGAAACTGGAAGCAGCAGACGGTAATAATATGAAAGCACAAATGATCAACCGGACTGATGTTCCACAGCAGGATTTGTTAATTGAAAGGGCACACTGAGTACAGGCTTCAAATCTTCCCATAAGAAAGCAGTTAATACCTATATTAGTAAAGATGGAATCCTACCAGCAGAAAGAGTTGATCCTGACAAAACTGTGACAGAAAGGCAAATTATTAGAAACTGGAGACAGCAGAGTGTAAAAAATGATCATTCACTGTACACCAGGCATAAGGGGAGCAAATTTATTCCAGCAATCAAGAATGTCAACAGGCAGGTGTGAGATTCAAACTGCGGATCCAGCTGCCATCAGAGTATTTTTCCTGGAGTATCAAAGTAATTTTTGATGCAGAACAGGCTAAAGAAGAAATAAACTTTATCCAATAAAAGTAACAAGCAGAAAACTCTGCTTCTCAATATTTTGACAGTAAAGTTCAGAGACAGGCTTTGTCAGAAAAGATTTTCCAATGTTCCAAGGGAAATGCTTGACAGACAGAAAAAATAGGACAGTAGTTGAGAGAGGAAATCAGGAGTGCTTTGGACTTGAACCAGAGTCTGGTGGTGGAAGAAAATGAAAAAAGAAAGAGATCAGCAGCACTGAAATTAGCAAATACATGTGAGAGTATAATGCATCAATCACATTTGTAAAATATGGTTTTGCAAGAAGTGGCTGAAGTAGACTGGACTTTTGTTGACTAACACAAACTTGTAAGTTAACTGTAAAACATATACCTCACTTTATGTCATTAATGTTTAGAAGGACACTAAAAAGGGGAAAAAGTAACTAAATAAAAATTTTTTTCTTATTAGTATTTATATAAAATATTTCTTGAAATAAATTGCATGTTATATGTAGTAAAGCAGTTTTGTGTACTGTATAACTGAAGGTATTTTACATGTCATGGAAATCTTTTCAGAGACTCTTGTATATATTAAGATATTAAAGTAAATAAGTAATTATAGCCTTTACAGTATAACAAGAGAAGAAAAGTCTGGATAAATGCAAGTGCAATGTTAATATGCTGCACTCTTTGACTGCTGGGATGCTGGTGGAGTGTAAATGTGCATTTGTTATATCATATGTAGAAGATATTTGTCTTATTTTTACAAGGGTTAATGTCTAGATCATTGCATTTGGCTTAAGCTATAAACAACTGTTTTTGAAGCCTGTTTCTTTACAAAAAAAAGACAAAATGATGAAAGGCATGAAATATATTGTTTCTTACATTTGCAAAACTATTAGCTTTTTTCCATTAGTAGATGTTCAGTGGGAGTCAAGAAGTCTGTAGCTGAGGGCAGCTTTACATGCTGTTGTGAGTGAAATTTAAAAAGATTAATTGCTGAGTACTTTTCCATGTTGATGAACTATCCGTAGGTACAAACAATTGAGAGTTCTGAGCATTCTTTGCTGAGGGATATTGCAAAATTTAACAGTACAATGGCAAGAAGTTCAGTAAAAAATAACGTTTGAAATCATGGGAAGTGAATACAAGATAGCAGCCTCCATTTACAGGGTTCCTATTACATCTTCCATAACAAAGATTTTCATACAATTCTTCAGAAATCTACCCTCCTTTGTTGTATTTTTCCATTCTAGGACCCCTGATATATCCTCACTATTGTAAAATCAAATTTCAGTCCACTCCTATAAACGGCATCTATATTACCCGA
This sequence comes from Protopterus annectens, assembly GCF_019279795.1. Taxonomy (NCBI): domain Eukaryota; kingdom Metazoa; phylum Chordata; order Ceratodontiformes; family Protopteridae; genus Protopterus; species Protopterus annectens. The sequence goes on along the minus strand of NC_056725.1, from coordinate 1,154,436,726 downwards.
GTGAAAGTTTAGGTTAGCGACTACCTAAATGTTGATCTGGTAACAGCGAAAGCAAAAAAACGCAAATGGCCGATTTAACACAGGGAAAGAATTCCCTTGGCCATTATGCAGATTTTTCCCCTTTCCCCACTGTAGAGCAATCTCGGAGTTGGTATATTTAGTTAAGGGGTGTGTGGGGAGCACTGCCCCCTATAATTGGGGGTGTTGGGGTGAAGCCTCCCCCACATCATTTTGGTCTAAATTTTTTTTTTTGCGGCCAAGAGAATTCATTCCCCACATTAAATCGGCCATTCGCTGTTTTAATTTTTCAATATTACCAGTTCGACATTTAGTTATTCACTAACCTAAACGTTCGCTCGGGTAATATAGATGCCGTTTATAGGTGTGGACTGAAATTTGATTTTACAATATTGAGGATATCTCAGGGGTCCTAGAAGGGAAAATACAACAAAGGAGGTATCCACCAATATACAATAACTGGGATAGACTACATAGAAAATATATTTCACAGGAGCATTTACATTTAATTGAAGATTTCAACACACATCCTATAACTATTTCAGATCACACATTATAAAAACTAAGATAAAATTGCAGGGTAATGAAGGAAAAAAGGAGACAATGGCACTTTCCCAGCTACCTGTTAAAAAGACAAGAATTTAAGGAATGGGTACAGGAAATTATTTGAGAGTTACTGGAGAAGATAGATATATTTTCAGAAGTTATAACTAGTAAGTTGGATAAAATAAAAATGGAGTTTAAAAACAGTGTTTATATATATATATATATATATATATATATATATATATATATATATATATATATATATATCAAAGAAAAAGAGATACAGTTAGGAAGTAACAGGAATTATTTAAGAGGGGCTGAAAAGGTTGAAGTATTGCAGAATAAGGGGAATCTCACAGAACAAGAGGCGGTACAAATGCAGAGTGCTAGAGAGAAAATAAGGGAGTATACGGATAATATACATGAGATTAGAAAGATTTCTGTTAACCAAAAGAGAACAGAAAGCCGAATTTGTACACCAAAACTCAGAACCAAAAGCAACCACACACACAGTGACGATGCTGTCTCCAGGAATTGTACACAGCAAGCTGAAAGCTTTCACCAGTGAATCACAGCCAACGACAAAGTTAAAATTCTTCACAGCTCTTTAATAGGTGGTTAAGCACTTTCATCCATAGGACATCATCAGAGATACAATAAAGTACATCCGACACAAATGTATACCTCCAACATTACATCCCATGACCAAGTTACATCCAATAAAATTTAATACATTTAAAGTACTACAACACCTCTAGACAAACATGCTAAACACATATTAGTAAAAATGTATTAGTGAAGAATGTATATATTAATAATAAAATACAGCTATGACTATATAGCATACAATTTTAATGTGCTGCTGATAGAAACACCATTTATTCTTGGATAACTACCAGCATTAATCCTAATTTGCCTCATAAACTCAATATATTGAAACTTAAGATTCCATGAGCCCCCTCTAGGTTCAATAGTAACTTGTTCTAGCACTACAAATGGGGACCTTTTGTATGCATTACACTCTGTGGTGTGTTTATACAATACATTGTTCTCACTAGATTTTTTATGTCATAATAATGTTCATGGATACATTTGCACAAAGTATGCTCCATTTTTCGCACATAAAAAATGCTGACAGGGATCAGAGTGGGCTAGATATATACTGCTATCATGTAAACTTAAAATAATATTCTAATTTCCTGAGTTTTAATTCAGGTCCAACGTGTAGAGTTGGACATTTAGAATACATATCACATTTATAGGTTCCTGAATTAGTAATACTGGTAGATTTTGTACTCCTTCCAATTTCTATTTTCTGTTCCTGGTCCTTTTGTAAATAAAAGTAGGTTTATCACCTGTCCTTCAGGGGTATGTCATCATAACAGCAAAATATTTTCCAATTCAGTTCTACTAGCTGTATAGCATTAAAAATCCCAAGACTATATTTTAAAACCATAGCCTTGTTAAAAAAATTACTATTATGTGAAGAATCCTTCAAAGGTCCATCCTTTGATAACCCATTCCCCAATGTCTCTCTCTCAGTCTTTAAGACTTTGTTCCTTGAAGTCATTAACGAAGTCTATGGTGTAATCACATAGACACTACCTTCTCCATGTCATGTTTCAACGTGTCATCCTCTGACACTAGTCTTGCTAAGCTTATGAAATGACCCTTAATTAAGCTTTTCTTCTGATCAGGTGCGTGATTACTTTTATAGTGTAAATATGTATTGGAAAAGGTAGGCTTACAAAAAATATTAGATATAAATTTCCTTCCCTCAAAACTTTTCTCCAGGGACACATCAAGGTAATTACTACTAGCAGCTGAACTATTATAGGTAAATTTAAAAAATAAGTCACAGTATTTTGAATATAATCTAAACACAAATCATCTAGGGTACCTCGCCAAGTAATAAAAATATCCAGGTACCTCTGGTATAATCCAAAATTGGATAGAAAAAGGGAGCTAAATATATACTCTTCTTTCCAGTAAAACATTATATGATTCACAAACATGTGGGCATAAGCAGCCCCCATGACTACACCACTGATCTGCTGATAATAATCACCTTTATAAAAGATGAAATTGTTTTTAAGGACTATTTCCATAAGTTTGGTCAATATGAAAACATTCTGGTTACAAAGAAACTTGCACTGACATAGTACTTCTTCAAACCATAACAAGCCTTCATAATGAGGAAGGTGCACCAATGCAACTATATACAGAAGACATAATTATGTCAAGGTTAGAAGTAAATGAGGCTCAACAGCTCACAATTAAGTTGGGAGGGGAATGAGATAAAGATGATGTATAATCAATCTACAGGAAAGTCTCCAGGAACAGATGGCAACCCTGTGGAAGTTTAGACATTATGAGGGAAGAAAGTACTAAAGATCTGGAAACTTTAACAATATTTTAAAAGGAGGGGAAGCACCAATACCTTGAAGAAAGCTATGGTGACTGTATTACATAAGGATAGTAAAGTCTCATCAGACCCAGCTTCATACAGACCCATTTCAATTTTAAACTATGATTATAATGAATTTATGTCTATACTAGCTAAAAGAATGGCAAAGAGGTTGCCAAAATTGATAGATATGAATCAATATTGTTTTGTGGTGAGGAGGCAAACATTTGACAATATTAATAGAATGATGATCCAGAGGGAAGCAGAATGTAAGAAAATGTGACTGTTGTTGGTGGGTCTTGATGAAGAAATAACATTTGACAGAGTAAAGCAATGGAAGCATTTGCATTCCCTGATAAAATAAGGTTAATTAGGTGTACCTGCTGTATGTACTAGAAGTAAGCTCAAAACAAACCACACTGCAGAATTCTAACCTTAATAGAATATAATAAGAAAAGTAAAAAAGTCATGGCTAAAATTAGGAAAATATAACAAAAGGAAAAAAGTCACTGCTAAAATCAGGAGAAAACACCCATAATTATAGGAGTTCCTTATTATACTAAACAGGAATCTAAGAGGATTAAGTCTAATAAAGCCAGTTATGAGGTCAGGATATCCTCAGACTGAAGAAAGCCATAAGGCCTTCTGCAGCTATATCCAAAACCTCAAAGGCAGGACACACCAGTGTGCCAAACTGGTGCTCAATGGTGCCACCTTCACTGAGCAGAGCGGCATAGCAAATTTGCTCTCTGACAAATTCAGCTCAAACTTCACCCCACCCACTCCCCCCTGCCTCCCCCTATGGAATCCCTATTGTATAACCCTCCCAACTATTAAAAGGGATCCTGGCAGAACTAACTAGGGCCAAAAACACAGCCCCAAGAGTAACTAAGAGTTGACCTGATAGTCAGGGATCTGGGAACATATGTAGACAGTACTCTAGCATTTGACAAAGATCTTACCAAGGTCGTAAGAATGTCATTCTATATCACCCAACTTATAGGCAAAGACATGGCATCCAGGTCCAAGGAAGTCATAGTGTTCCTTTATTCAGCCCTTAACAAACCAGATTGGTCCCTGGAAGGCAGTAATGTTAACCAGTGCACCACTGTGTCACCTTCAGAAGACATCCCATATTAGAAAATGGAGACCATAGTCCAGCAGAAAGGACCTTAGACATGTAAATGTAGATAGTAGAATACAACCAAGAGTAGCAGCAGATGCAATAGCAAATATGGCAGATCAAGAAACATACATTAGTTGGATAACAACTGTACTACTGGTGTCTGCAATTTTATTTTATTTGTCAGACATGAAACATCCATTTGAAGACTTTCAACAATTCTGAGTATCAAATCAGCATGCAGTTCAAGGTTACCATGTTGGACAGATTTTGCAATTTTGAGTATCAGATGACAGTAATCATTTAGTAATGTAGCTTGCAAAGAAAAAAATTAACAGCAATAACTAGTTTTCTGTGTGCATTTATTAAGAATGTAGCAATTTTTTTTCATGATTTGTGAGAAACTGCACTGCTGAAAGTAATACTTCATACCATCAAGTGCAAAAGAATTGAATAGGATATGATTAGAACTCTCAGTCTGTAGCTTGTTTTGAGACTTTTATTCTTCATTTGTACATTGTAAATATTACTAAATCTGTTATGTTGTTATACTCTTGCAAATAGCTTCTTTCATCAATTTTGAGATGCTTCACTTGTAACTTGATTCCAACTTTTGAGAGGATTTATTTTTTTAGGTTTATGTTATCATTTTTATTGCAGTAATGCTTCTGTATTACTGTTTTTCATTTTGATACAAATGTATGTTCACCTTTACCTTTCTGTCCTGTGCCATTACTGAAATAAGAGTCTGCTGATCAGTCTATCTATCCAGTTGACAAACGTAATAAATAAATAAACAAATAAATTTACACTTTAACATCTGCTGAGAACAGTTGCAAATCAAATTTGAGTCTCAAAGTGGAAGTGACAATAAGAAGTGGCTACCTCTCAGTAGTAGGGACAACCCCTGCTGGAAAGTGATCTGTATTACTTCTTGTTAGGAAAAATAATCTTCCAGAAGACGGGACACTACTTAGGCCCATGTAATAGGTGGAGTGCTTTGCCAGAACTCATTCACACTCCATGATTAGATCCCACAATTAAGTTTTATTAGTATATTCCACCTAGTACACAGGAATATATGTCCCATGTTCCAAGTATTTCTATCTGGCGTTTCACCTAGTTTTGATTTTACTTGCAGTCACGGGGAAATGGAATGGAAACTGGCATAAAAGGCTGACAAAAAATGTACATTTGTAGCACAGTAAGAAGTTACTTAGTATCAGAGGACAGTAGCAAGGAAGAAGGATGAGCCATGTTAAAAGCCATTTATTTGTATGACTCACTAGTTAACAGATGGATGACGAAGGATTGTTTAACTGCCTTTCTTTCTTTTCAGGGTATAACAGAATTACCTGGATAGCCTGAAAAATATTTTTAAAAGAAAATGGTTTCTATCTTAAAAAGTACAGTTAAAATCTTCCCATAATGGTAGATGTCTTTGCCTTCACTGCTGCAGTACTCTTAATTTATGGGATTCCCTGCTGTGGAAGCCCGATGTCCAGCCAGTCTATCAGACTCCTGTTGCTGTAAAGTTACGCTGAATATCACCCACATGCTCCTTGCACAGAGTAGGGCATAAAGGTGACATTCAGGCCTACCATAGTCAGAACTGACTGCCTCAGTAGGAACACCAGCCCAAGGAATCCAAGAGGTAATCCATACATCCTTGAAGGCAAAGGACTAGGGGGAAGGAGGGAGGGATCGAATACTGCAGCAGTGAAGACAAAGACATCTACCATTACGGTAACATTTTACACAATTGTACTACATTCTTACTTTCACTGCTGCAGTATTCTTAACATATGAGAGAGTACCACAGCTCAAGAGGAAACTAGGGATGGGGAAGGAGCAGAAGAGTCCCCTAAAAAGCCATGAAGAATGGGACTTGCAAAATCAGCCATAGCTCTAGAGATACCATCCAACTTGTAGTGCTTGGTAAAGGTATGCACAGAAGTCCAGGTAGCTGTTTCAAGAATAGAATTATTATCTAAGCCCTTGAAAAAAGCACCAGAAGAAGCCACAGTTCTAGTAGAATGGGCCTTAACTGAAAGTGGAAGGCTCTTGCCATGAAAAGCGTAACAAAAAGAAATAGCCTTTGAAATCCAAGAAGAAATAATTTGCTTGGATTCAGCAAGTCCCAAAGATCCAGGATGAAAAGAAATAAATAACTGATCATATTTTCTAATAGCCTTAGTTTTTTCCAGATAAACCCTGGGTGTCTATGCACTTACAAAGTATGCAGCACCCTTTCACTGTCAGTTTATGGAGAGAGGAAAAAGTAGGCAGATTAATAGACTTATTCAGTGATAGCTCATTAACCACCTCCGGCATGAAAGGGCTAGTGCACAATGACACTCTGTCCTCATGAAAAATCAAAAAAGGAGGACAAGCCCTAAGGGCCTGTAACTTACCCATCTGGCAGAAGTAAGAGTTAACAAAAGAACGGTCTTCCAAGAGCAATGTTGCAAGGAAGCTGAAGCAGCAGGCTCAAAAGGAGCCTGAGTCAACTTCTCCAAAACAAAATTAAGATGCCAGAGAGGAGGAACAGGCTTCCTGAGAGGTTTAGTATTAAGGACGCCTTTAAGAAATTGTTTCACCTCAAATCTAGAAGCTAAAGGAGAAGAAAAAGTGAGACAAACAGAGATAGCTGATAAGTGGGTCTTAATAGAAGAGTAGGACAAACCGGCATTGAGCAACTCACACAAATAAGAGAGAACTAAAGGAACATTCACAGTAAGTGGGTCCAGGTTATGAGAGAGACACCAAATAGAATACCTTTTCCATTTGGAGTAGGATTTCCTAGTCATAGGCTTCCTGGCCTCCTGCAGGACTTGCAGCACATCCTCAGAAAAAAAGGTGTTTATGAGTAATCAAAATCCCATCACCAACAATGTCACATGAAGCATGGACTGGTGGGGATGGATGAGAGATCCCTTGTCTTGTGAGAGCAGATCCACATCCACACTGTGAAGTAACTTGTGATGACTGCCACTGGCTAAGTGCAGAACAACAGGGAACCAGTGCTGTCACAGTCAAAAGGGAGTCACCATCAAGATTTTGGGAGCATCCTGTTGAATTCTGAACATGACTTTTGGAAAGAGAGGAAGGGGAGGGAATGCATAAAGAAACAACCCCTTCCAAGAAAATGAGAGTACATCCATCTTCCATACCAGAAGACCTGGGACTCTAGCACAAAACAGAGGAAACTCTGTTCAGAGGAGAGGCAAAAAGATCCATTTGAGGAGAACCCCCACTGGTGGATAATGTCCAGAAACACATCCCTGTGAAGCATCCATTTGTGGGTCTGACTTAAGGACCTGCTCAGAGTATCTGCCACAATGTTCTGACCAGAAGGAATATAAACTGCCTGAAGAGTCGCTTGATACTTGACAGCAAGATCCCATACCAGAAGTGCCAACCGGCAAAGAAGATAAGATCTCATTTCTCCCAGTTTGTTGATGTACCACATCACTGTGGTACTGTCTGCAAACACACTGAGAGACCCTGGAGAGAAAAGAGGATGAAAAGCCTGAAGAGCCAGCAGAAGAGCTCTAATCTCTTTGACACTGATGTGCTCCTTCTGCTGATGAGGAGACCACAACCCCTGAACTTTTAGGGAGCCAGATGTTGCCCCCCCTTCCCATGTCTGAAGCATCTGTGAACAATTCCTGAGAGGGAAAAGGGGATGAAAAGTGATCCCTGGATTCAGAGACAACTGCTGAATCCACCAGTAAAGATTCCTTCTTGAAACAAGGAAGACCAGGAACTACAAAGTCTAGAGGATGTGCACAATGAAGTCACACTGACTTCAGAAACCACTGAAACTTTCTCATGTGAAGTTTAGCCAGAGGGAGCATTGGAATGGTGGATGTCATGAACCCCAGAGCTTTCAGAAACCCCCTGGTGGTAACAGAAGCTAGATGAAGAAGAGTGTGAAAGATAGAAATGAGAGTTAAGGCCTTTGGAGGGGGCAGGGAATCCAGCATTGGTACTGGCTGAATCCTGCGAACCAGAAAAACATGATCCTAAAAAGGAGTCAGAGAAGACTTTTTGAAATTTATAGTGAACCCCAGACTTTGCAGAAGGAAAATGGCAAAATGACGATTTTGCAAAAGGGTCTCTAGAGAGGATGGCTGAATCAACAAGTTATCCAAGTAAGGAAATATTTGGATCCTTTGAAGCCTGCAAAAAGCAATCACAGGAGCAAGGCATTTGGTGAACATCTGTGGGGCAGTAGAAAGGACAAAGAGCAAAACAGAGAACTGAAAATGCCAGGAAGCAACAGAGAAAAGCAAATACTTTCTGAAAAGAGGATGGATCAGAATATGGAGATAAGCATCCTTGAAATCCAGAGACACCATACAGGCCTGAGGGAGTAAGAGAGGAAATGGAGTCTGAAGGGACAACATTTGAAAGGAAGGCACTTTTAGAAAAGTGTTTAAATGAGAGAGGTCTAGAATTGGTCACAAAGTGCCCTCTTTCCTGGGTACTAGAAGCAGTTTGGAGCAGAATCATTTCCCCTTTGGGATACAGGCACCTCTTGAATAATATCCTGAGAGTTAAGACATTTTGAAGAACCTCTGGGAACAGGGGAAAATGTTCCTGAGGAGGCTGACGAATGCCTATAAAAGAAGGATCTGATTTCCACACCATGAAGTACCCCTGATGAATGACTGACAGAACCCAATAATCCTGAGTGATCTGAAGCCAAAGAGAAAGAGAAAGAGGAATGTGGCTGGGAAGGAACAGATAGTCATACAGCACTTGGTTTGTCTGGAAAGGAAGGCTTCAGAGTCTCTGAAAACTGAGTAGCCTTAGCAGGAGGAGCCCGTTTGCCACTCTTCTTACTGTTAGTAGAAGGGTAGGATTGCCTACGAACAAAGGCAGGCTTAGTGAGGTAGTTTCTCTGAAATTTAGGCACAGGAGAAACAAACACATTTAAGCTCCTGTAAGGCCTTACCCTTATCCTGAAGGGACTTAAACCAGCATCTGCTTCCTCAAACAAAAGCTTAGAGTCCAGAGGAACATTAATCAACTTAGCCTTAATATCATCAGGCAGAGGTTGAAGGCTAAATCAAGAATATCTCCTCATCAGTGAACAAAAACAGCAGCCCTAGAACAGGAATATGCCGCATCATAATTACATTTAATAGAATGACAAATGACTTTGAAAGGAAGTCCCTAGCAAGGAAACAGATGTTTTACCCTCAGGGTCTGGAAAACCAGAAACAAGTCAACAGGTATGAGAAAGAAGAGCCAACACATACCTAGACATATATGTCTGATAATTAATAGCCCTAAAAGCTAGGGCAGCAGAAGTGTAAACCTTCTTACCCAACCTTTGCATAGTTCTGCTGTCCTTGTCAGAAAGGGATAGCTTGGGCAAACGAAGCAATTGAGATGGCTTATCAGACACTACAGAGAGGTCAGCAGCAGGACATTTATATAAAAAAAACAATCCTCAGGTACCCTATAAAGACCTGTCAGGTTTCTTGGGAGCAGGGGACAGATAATCAGGTGCATGAGCGGCACTGGAAAAGGCATCCAGGAAAGCAGCCAAAAAGGAAGAATAGCCACAGGCTTAGGAGATTCCAACTGCAGCAACTCCTAGTACCTCTTATGGATATCAGAGACCTGAGCACAATCCCACTTAAGAAATCCATCATCCTAGAGTGTGTGTCCCCAAAGGAAATTTCCTCAAAACATCAGGACTAATAGATTCCTCCTCCTCTGACCCACAGTCCAAAGGAGAAGGAATCTGAGTATTATAAGTCAGGGATTTGTCTTCAGAATCCAACTCATCCTCAGTGCAATCCTGTTCCCTAGGTCTTTTAAGGGGAGTAGAGTACCAAGGAGGAGCAGGAACCAAAACCTCTTGAGGAGGCATTAAGGGTATTAAAGCAGTAAACAGCCTCTGAGTAAAGGCCTGCCAGTCATTTTGTGGATCCCTAGGAACAGAAGAAACATGTTTAAGCTTTTGTTTCCATTTTAAGGGACATTTCCTCCAAAAAACTGAGAAGGTTCAGACCCAGGACAACCATTGAGAACTGTAGTAGGAAGTTCTTCCCCAACTAAAAACTGAGGAACTCCCCTAGGCCCCTCGGGGAAAAAAAATCAGCAGTGGTTCCCTCTGAATGTCCAAGACAGACACCTGCAGAGCCTCTTCAGACGTGCTGTCAGCTGGACCCTCACCGGTCTCCAACACGGTCACGGCAGAGAAATCTGAAAACACAGCTGGGCGAGCCACCTGATTTGTAATGACCTTGGGAGAAACACCTGGCAGAGGCTGGACAGCAGAAGATTCCATTCATACCTTTTACACCTTCTTCTTCCCTAACAACTGACCCTCAGAGTGGGAGATTCCTTCCCCTGTATCTTTAGAGAGAAGATTAAGACACTGGTTCTCAAGATACAAGGAAAGGGAAGAAAGTTTACTGCTAAGGGTTTTTGGAATGAATGCCTGACAAACAGAACAAGATGTATGGTCATGAGAAACTCCTAGACAAAAAAGACACAATGTGGCAGTCTTTATGGGGAATCTGTCTCCCACATTAGCATTTACCCTTCCTGGATGACATTAACCCCAAGGAGCACAAAAAAGTAAGAAAAAACAAACTCCCCAATGGGGCACTTATCTGCAACTGCAATAGAAGTCAGCAAACAGGTGCAGGTAGTCACTGGAGAAGGAAAATGTGTTCAACTGGCAGAAAATGGATGCAGGTATACAGACCAATGGTAGAAAGATACGTTCAGACTGGTGGCAAAGCAGTTCTGATTATGGTAGGCCTGAACATCACCTTTATGCCCTACGCTATGCAAGGAGTGTTTTGGTGACATTCAGCGTATCTTTAAAGCAACAGGATTCTTTGATAAACTGACCAGACATCGGGCTTCCACAGCAAGGAATCCCCATGTTTTAAGAATACTGCAGCAATGAATGTAAGGACATCAGAGTGCACAGAATTTGACTACTGGGTTGGTTGGAGGGAAGGACGGAGGAAGCCAGGCAGAGGACAAAGACTGTGCCCTCCAAAATGGGAAAAGTAAAGCAAATAAAAATGAGAAGGGACATAACCCCCTTTGAACATTTTCTATTTTCCTTTGATACCCCTCATTTAATAAATAAACAAAATATCATTTCTGAGCAAAATGGAGAGGGACCATTTACAAAAACGGTAGGCGAAGAAATTAGGCCAGACAGACGTAAAAAGTATAATTTGTTAAAGTAGTTGCACTTCTTGCACTGTGAAATGGGGTGAGAAACCATCCTGGGAAGAGAAGGGAACATGCAAACTTCCAGTGATCATTCTTGCTCATTAGAGGTAACAGAATGCTAAGGAATTCTGTCAAAAGCCAATAATCCCCACCCCCAGATATACAGGAAGAACTTCACATACCAGCTCCTCCATGTACTATTAAGATAATTGCAAGGACATTACATATTCATTTAACATCATCCAACAGTTTGTTATGAGGGGAGGGGAGAAATCACCATAAACAAGACAGCAATCAGACAAGTTGTTAGGCTACAAAAAGTACAGACAAATGGTAGAAATCCTAGACTCTAATGACGAATCTCAACAGTTATTTTGTACACTAGGCATTAAGCAAATATAACCACTATCTTACAGTAGGATTCACTCATGCCTCTCAACTGCCCAGATTTTTCCAGAATGTCCAGATTTTTGACTCATTTTTGATGTGTTCCTCATAAAATGTATGGTTTTCTGTCAAATTATTGAGGACTGATGCCACTTAATAATGACAGACATTTGAATTTCAGACTTTATATAATTCAGAAAATACATACTGATACTTCTTCTTTCGGCTTTTCCCAGTTAGGGTTCGCCACAGTGGATCACCTGTCTGCTCACGATTGGCAGTAGAGTTTTACGGTGTCGAATTGCCAGTCCGGCGCCCAACCTTCCATGGAACACACACACACACACACACACACACACACACACACACACACACACACACACACACACACACACACAAACTCATGCCTAGGGCCAATTTAGAGTGTCCAGTCCACCTACAGCATGTCTGTGGGATGTGGGAGGAAACTGAAGCACCCAGAGGAAACCCATGCAACCACAGGGAGGGCATGCAGACTCTGCACAGAAGGCACCCCAGCTGAGCATCGAACCGGAAAACCTCTTGCTGTGAGGCAACAACACTAACCGCTGCACCACCGTGGCCACCCAAAATACATACTAATACAAAACCTTTTATTCTAAAAACTTTCTAAGTTTATAGGATTAATATTTAAAATTTTTCCCTAAGTATTTTTGCAAGTAAAAAGCCCCTAGCCTGCTATACTTTTATTATTTTCTCTCCAAGATTACTGCACATTAATGAAAAGAGCAGTCACTGCTAGATATTGTAGCGCCTGTCTTGCTTTTTCTCCAAGTTACTAATTCCAAGTAGAACTCACTAATAAGTAATGCAGAAATCTCTATCTAGTAAAAGACAAGGAATGATAATCTAAGCAAATACTAGCTTAGCCCAGCATGCCTGAGCACATGAGGACCGAGTCTGACAGAATGCCCAAGTGAAGGCAAGCCTTTGCAGTGTCAGTGGCACAGAAGGTAGCGTACTTGTCTTTGATCCAGGGAAGATCAGAAGGTTGTGGGTTCTATTCTCATAGTTGGTGCCTAGCTGTATGTTGCAACACTAAAACTGTCAGTGCACTCCTGAGCTGCTGTCAGAGGTGTCATTGGTCTGATTTGTTGGTAGCTTTGGCTGTGCTGTTAAATATCTCATGGCATTTATCACAAGAACAAGTGACTTAGCCTTGTGTACAGACCACACTTTTAATCTGAGAAAATATAACTAGAGGTCTCCCTATGAAAGCAGGTCATTGGTTTGCTGCAACAAACTCAACCAACAAAAAGTAAAACAGGAAATACAAATAACTATAAACAACCACAAATACATAAAAGCCCCTTGTCCTGCTCTTTCTCTGTACTGCCTTTGAATGTCATTAACAAACCCATGTTTTGTTTGATATAACCTCTGCTACTTCCATGTATAAAGGTATTAACAAGTATTAATTTTCAGATTTCCTAGTGCGAATCCCCTTACAAGTACTCAGAAAATAACCCTCTCAGTAATCTAAATAATTCCTCTAAAAACATGAGAATGTTTCTCTTTCTTTAGTTTTGGACTAACTATTGGTGTGTTCATATCAAGACAGTTGCAATGCTTCACCGTATAGCTCAAAACTGCTGTTACCATATTTACTGTGATATTTTGACAGCAAATGCGGTGTCAACTTTTCCTCGACACTGATCCAGCTACTCTTTTCAGTGGGGACAATGTCAAATCTGAAACAAAAGTCCTGAATCAGGAGTATGGTCTACAAGTTTCTTGTCCACCTTTAGACATATTTAGTGCAGTTGATGAACATTTTATTTTGTTAACTAGGCACAAGGAAAGCAGATATTCTGGAGAACAGAGCATAAACAATATCTGACAGCCTCTGGGCCTTTAATCAAGAAGAAAGTGCAGCGTAGAGTTCAGTAAAGACTTTGTGGATAAATGACTTTCTAAACAAAGTATGCCCTTGTGAATCCACTGTTACCTTCTTCCCTTTAATAACCAATGAAAGTTATGCCAGACATCCCAGGCAGCTCACGCTCAGTGAGGCACCTGTCCAGACAACAGTCAGTAAAATAAGCACATGGACAGCTGAATGGATCAGGTCAGCCACCCTGCAAGCTGCAGGCCATTGAAAAAAAGTAAAGGGACAGATAGTCCTAAAGCAAACAGCTATTTAAGTAACCCAACTCCTTACTTTCCTGATTAGGCAGACAGTGAAAGCTCTCCTGTTACACTGCTGCTCTCCACTCTTGTTAAGGCCGAAGCACAATTTCACAGTGGCCATCAACAGACAGGACCAAAGAGAACAGGGAGTCCATCCCACTATCTCATTTTTAAGGAGAAGTAGGCATGCTGCAGCCAAAGTTAACCATTAACGGATGCCATGGTGATGAAGATGAATGCTTGCTATCAAACTTTCATGTCTTTTAGGGCCACAAGTGAATCCTTCTGTTGTAGCCTCATTTAACCAGACAAAGCTAATTTGGTTAAGTCCCTCTGAGCTGCATTAAGGAGTCTGTCTGCACAGCTCAGATTTAATTAGTTTGCATCAAAGATGAAGTGCTTCTAGATGATGGTGATAATAATCTTTAAGGAGCTATTCTGCCCCAAACCTAAATCAATGAAGCACAAGTAATAAAAAAAATAAAATAACAAAAACTGTATCTTCTGCACTTCTCACATTTGCATGTACCTTTTTTCAGCTGCCTCAAACATTGCCATTAGTAATTACTGTAAGATGTTATGTTCCCCAATGGAAATGATCTTAAAAAAAACAAACAAAAAGCATGCTATAGATAAGGTGAAACATGCCAAAATATGCATAAGGCATTCCTTCAAGTTTTAGGAGTTTAACAACATCCAAACATTCCTCAGTGCCTGTGGGTCTGTGCTTTTAGACAATTCACATTTAATTCATTGCCACATCTGCATTTGTCTTTAACTTCTGAGATGACGTACTTAGTTTGATATTATACTGTGCAATCCTATTATTATTATTATTATTACTATGGCATTTTGATTGTTATATGCATTTTTACATTGAAGACACCAAAGGATCTCGAATAATCGATTTTATGACTGAAACTCAAGGGAAAAAATCAAGTTCATGTGCAAATTTCAGTAGCAAGTTAATTAGGTAAAAAAGATACAAACTACTATCTTGGTCATCTCTAAAACAGTAACTATTCAACTGGTAGTTTGCTTATGCTTGTTTATGAAGTTGAATTACTTTTACACAAAATACAGTAACAGAAGGGGAACAATTTAAGCATGCACAACCCTAACACTTGCACTTATAAATCTCTCCACACATTGAAAAAGGAAATGAATACCAGACAGTACCCCCAAATTAGGAGGCAAACAGAAATATTCCATACTGTCTTTCCTTTCTCCTCCATCCCTTCCACTAGGCCAGTCATAAGTCTGAGAAGGTGCTGCAAAAAAGAAGTATTTCCCCTAGCTCCCAAGGAGGCCCCCTCCCTAACACTGATTACAGCCATTAAACAAATTTCAATACTGAAGTTACGGTGGTAGGCAAACAGTCAGAAGCACTATGCAAACAATGTGCCAAAAAAACTGCTGAGCTTTTAAACTTGTTTTGCTAAACAGGTTAAACATTTATGGGCAGTATCTGAAATCACAGCCATTAATTACATAGTGATAAAGTGTTATTAAAATGCTAGTATGAGCACCTACAGCAGTGTATCAATAGCACACATTCTTTGTTAACTCTTCTGTCAGAACATTCACAGATGCATATTTCAATAATTTATCAGTCATATGTTATGTAACTGGGCATTGAGATGCATGACTCACAAAGTCAGTTTTCTTAGGTGAATTTATATGCAGCCCTTCTGCTTTGTTATTTAATGAACACGTTAACTGGCTGATTTCCAAATTCTCAAGATACCAGGCAGTACACAGAATGCTTTCAACTATGCTAATGCATAAAGCATAAATTAGAAGATACATCTGCTCAGACACATTAATGTCTTTCCCTTCCACAGCCGACATATGACTAGGCAAGTTTCTCTCCAGAGCATACTAGCAGGATACTCACTTTTACTTCTTCTTGGCTGCATTTCAGACCATCGGTACAGTTGGCAGATTTCTGCACTTGCAAGGATACACAGCTGCTGCTCACTTCTCTCCAACAAACAGAAAAAAAAAATCAGTAGTCACTGTTCAGTGCTGCTTGCAGACAACAGAGCCTTCCGTGTCAACAATAATATCATAAAGGTCACATGACATGGCATTTAGCTTTGCTGTACGGGACTGCCAGTGGTCACAATGGACGATTAGGGCTGAAGGATCACAAAAGGATGAAAAATGATTAATCTGTAGCCCAGCTGTCAAAGGGGAGGGAGAGCAAAATAGGTCACCCCCACTCCTCCTTACAAGCAAGATCATAACCAGGTATCTCCGATCACCTGCACTGCTGACCCTTGGAAATTAAGACCACCACCCCCTTTGCAGAAAGGCAGCAATCTAAGGCCCATGGGCTTCTCATAATTATTCCAAAAGTAATGAAGGACAGAGTGTTCTGTTTGCATCAGAAGCCATCCATCTCCTAAATGAAAGCTTTCTCCACCCTGTTCCTACCACTTACAATAGTAGCCCCTTGTTCCAGCATTGTGTGACAAGCTAATCAGGTAGATCCTACCAATTTTAATTAAATAAATCAGGTATGCACTGGATGACTTGATTAGTAGCTCACAGATTAGCTAGTAAACAAAATTCATGCATTTAGAATCCTCACCTCCCCCCACATTACACTGCATTTTCTACTTATGAAAAATTATGTAAAAAGACTGATTTCTGGTGCTAAATGTGATATCAGGTACCTTACATTTGTGCTTCACAATGCATTTTTGAAATATATAAATATGACTATTGTGCTTCTGTGACAGATGTCTCGTACAGGATCCACACCAGGATAAACTATTAACACCCGACTATTTCTCCTCTCTTTGCAGCTCTTTGAAAACTTACTACTTATATTTTAATATTTTTCACACTTTGTATGAGATACGGATGGCAGACAAAGCTAACACATATTGTTAAGGCTTAGGAGAGTATCACACCATTAATGACTTGTAGTACCATTGTCAATATCATTCCTCTCCAAGCAGATTACACTACGCAACAGTGCTTTTCTGCACTCAAACCAGAGTAATGGCCCACAAACACATCTACTTTACAAAGTGAGGTAACTTTCAGGCTGTATTACAGCACCCATTAAAAGGATCATCTCCTGTTCATTCTGTTCCTTCTGGATTGCAACCTCAATTCAGTTTTTGGGCAGCTGTGCTGACTGTCGTTTTCTGCATGAGCAACCCTCTTAGTCTTAGTATCTTGTAGATCATAAAATGAAATTCATAAACACTGTTGGAATGCTGCATTTGTTACCAGTGCTTGAGCAATACAGTGCATGTCTTATCTCCTCATTTCACGTATCCTCATGAAATTTGTGGACACTGGAGACACAAAAGCAAGAGAGAGTAGTACACAGCCATAGTACACCCAGTGTGTTAGTGGTACCAAACATGGCAACACTGACACACTACAAGGAGCCACTAGCTCAGAAACACTGCACAGACAGGCACAGCAAGCCTCAGTTTCACATAACTCCTCTTCTTACTTCCGTACTTGCTGGGATACTTCAGATCAATATAAGTTTTGGTAAAAGTTTCTATTTGATTTTACTTGTTAATACGGCAGAGCACTGATCAATATGGACCTTAAGCTGACAGGGCTCCCAGACTGAGTCTAAGAAAGTGACATGATGAGAATCACATAGTTAGGCAAATGGAGGCCGAGAGAATCAAACTCTCAACCACAGAAAAAAATGCAGCTGTATAGCTGTTAAGGCAAACCATTTTTGAACTCTGAAAATGGGTAAACAATGTAACAATCATTATTCCTTTTAAGGGGGCAGAAGAAAAATAGATTTTATGTTATATGCCAAAACAATGCATGAACTGACATTTAAAACAGAAAGGAGGAATTCTTGATAATGCAGCCGACTTACTTAAATGTCACTGCAATTAGAATTTTCCAGAAAAAGCACTTGAAGGCATGTGGTTTCGGGGTGCAAGTCCTCTACTCTACTTTATTATAAATGGCAGTAAAGCATAAGTAGGTAAACCCATGATGTTTTTTCCGAAAAACTAAGGGTTTGATCCCTTATTTCCACCAATATACAGCATCTGAGCAGGTTAGTTAACCCCACAATGCTTTTGTGCCATCCCTTTAAAGTCACTTGTGCTTAGTTGTTTACTCAGTTAGCAAATAAATAAATAAAATGGAACTGTACAACATATTTTATGTGGAAATGTTTATTTACTTAAAACTGCAATTATTAGAACAGGGAGGGTGGCCTAATGGTTAAGGTGTTTGCCTTACAAACACAAAGTACAGGGTTTGAATCTCACTGGGGATAATTGTCTAGGCTTAAAATGGCTCGCAAAGACAGTTAGCCTAGTACTAATCTATGAACCTAAGCAATGAACTACTACATTTGTTTTCACAAACCCTTCATTTAAACTCAGAATTAACCTCACATTCTTGTAAAACTCACTTTCTGAAGTAAAATCAAATCCACCCTATCTCTACCTCAAATATGAATTGGAACAGTTTTGGCCTCTTACTCGGCATACATATTATCATACACACAAGAGTTATAAAAGCTACAAAACTGAACACATTCATTTTTATGAGCTGTTATACGTTCTTGTATCATTTAACCCAAAAAGAAAAAAAAAAACTATTGCACAGTATGCATGTTATTTTTATAGAGTCTTCTTGCTGTTTTGTAGTGGCAACAACTCAACCATGTGCTTGCACTCATGTCACAAGAGTGAACTTGCGGACTGAAATGGTAATGTGCTGCCCTTCTAGCCTTTCATTAACTGTTCATGAGGGGGCCCTCTGTGGCTAAATGCAGGCAATTCCAAGCTTGTCATGGAATTATAAGATGAATTAGGGATTGCTGCCACAAATTTGTCCACTACAAGGCCTTCTCTGATTAAATTCTCCAGACAGGAAAGTAATTCTGGTAGCAACAATCTTAATTCAACCTACGACATCATCTTCAGGACAAATGGAGAAAGAGACAGTGCCCCCTCCCCCCTCCACTTCATCATGTCACCTAATCAGAGTGACGGTTCTCATAGTTGCATGGTTTTACAGAAGACTAGAAAATTAGCACACGCAGTTTTTTTCTAGAAGCTACCAGATGAAATTCAAACACTATAAGGTACATTTATATCAGCACAGTATGAAAAAGGGAAAGAATTTTAAATAAACACATTTCAAAGTGTACTACAGAACAGGGTAAATGGTTTAAGATAAAAACATTTCAAGATGTGGCAACACCAGTAAAGGTACCTTTTTTTCAGTTTTGTTACCCAGTTACATTTGCCAACCAAGCACAGATATTGCTATGGCCATTAATGGTGGCATTCTGTCTTATCATCTGTAAAGTGCTTTTCATTGACCATTTACCACTGTCTATTTGTACATCACAAGAAATAGAAATCAAAACTATTCCAACATCAATTTTACACGCACAGCTTGATACAAATGTTTGCATTTAGGCAGAGTTGCCATCTAGGTTAGTCAGGATTTTAAGATTAGTATGTCAGGCTTTCACATTGTGCATTCCTCTTTCCGTACCTTGTTTCCTTTGATCTAAAGCACATTATAAACATTAAATGGAAAGATACCATACTTGTGTATTTTCATACTAATACATTTCAGTCATGTAGCTAGTAACATCACCCTGGACACAATTTCTGTTAATGTTACCTAGATACATTGTTTTACTTTTTATTGTCCTATGCAGCATAATTAATGCTCTGAAGCAATCTATAGCATTGTTAAAAACAGGCCTGTGTCAGCTGCTTAAGGAGGAAAAACAACTTATTTTAATATACAACAGCTGTAATAGTTGCACAAATGTACAGAAAGAGTAAACAGTACTGGAAATAAAAAGGCATTCCTGCACACCATCTGTAGCATTGCGCTGCTGATGACAAGTTACTCAGACTGAAGCAACAGTTCAAAACAGTAAAAAGATACAATAATCTCCCTACTGTTTCATCTCCACACCTACAAACCCTTACTACAGGCAAAGGAATCAGAAACAGTGAACATCCAACCAGCAAGAAACACAGGGATGCAATGACAGACTGGGATTGGGAACATCAATATTTCTTAACAGATTTGAATAAATACACTCAAACATTTAACCTGATTAAACGACATGCTCCTAACAAATTGCTGCCACTCACAACTTTCTCAGTAGGCCACCATGGCTTATACTGTACTGTGGTTTAGGGTTGCCACCTTTTCAAATGGCCAAAGTGGGACATTTTTGGGACACACATCAGATTTTGCAGGCCGACACATACCCACGGTCAGTACAAAGGATAGAACTTAACTTTTTTGCCTAAATAAAAGCTTATTCTTGTAGCATTTTAGTTGCTTATTCTGTTTCTTGTAACATTTAGGTATTTTAGATACAAAATAACTATTTTATGCAACTATTACATAAAATATGGGACATAATTATGTCCTACAATCTCAGGACATTTGCCATTTTTAATATTTTTTGTCAGGCCACTACTGTCCAAAGAAGGACTGTCCTTCACAAAGTGGGACAGGTGGTAACCCTACTGTGGTTACACCCACTGTTGTAGATAAGACACCTACATTTTGGCAGCAGACTCTAGAACCCACATTTCTTAGCATTTTGTAAAGAAAGTCGAGGGCTCAGAGAAACTTCATAACCTGTAGGATTCTAACAAAGATTCTGCAGTCCTCAGCAGTCTAATGAAACCCACAGAATAGAAATACTGAAGCAGAAAGAGAGAGAGAAAATGTTGAAGGAGCAAACATATGCTCTAAAGGCAGAAACCGCAGCAATGTAAAAGAATTACTTTCATTATCATTTATTTTATTTACTTATCCTTTCCTGAGCGGGTTAGTCCCACTAGGCTAGTAACCTCTTTACAGTGGAGACCCAAGGTGGTATTTATACTGCTAGGGGAAATTTGGCCAGAGCATCGGGGAACTTGCCCTATTCTTTGGAGCTGTTACATAATGCTGGAGGGCTCCTACAGCACCAAAGAGGCTTAAGGCAAGCTGCAGCAGCATGAAGGAGGCAAGAAAAGCTATGGAGAGTTTGGAGGTGGAAAGTGAGAATATGGAAAAAAAAATTGTTTGATATTGATCTTCAGAATGTAAACAATAATTCATGTGTGGTGGATGTTACAAATGAGCAGCATTTAGCTGTCTCCATGGTGAAGGAAGTAACAGAGTCTGTTGAAGTGGTGCAGATAACAGAACTGGCGTCAGGAAGGCTTGCAGATGATGTTCTGTTAAAACAGTTGAGCAGGATGATCCAGGTGACAGTTCTGCTGTTTCATGGGTGAGATGGCAGATTACCATTCTCAACACTTCCACAAAAAAACACTTCCAGAAAAAGCTATGTTGAAAAAGAACCAGGTGATGTAGCAGTGCAGCAGAGAATGCAGCAGTTAAAACTTATGCGGCAGTGACAGAAAGTAAAAGAGGAAAGCAGCAAGAAACTGAGAAGGTGTCTGGTTTTGTGGCAGCAAATAACGCAGTAACTAAAACTTATGCAGCAGTGACAGCAGGCAAAAACAAGGACAACAACAAACTGTCAAGTAAAACTATTTTTTAAAAAGAAGAGAAGACCAACTGTGAGAAAAAAGAACAAAAATGCAATAGATGGATATTATGTATAGGGGCAATTTATTAATGGTTCTGGGTTTTAAAGCTCAAGAAAGTCGATCTTTTACATATATTGAGACAGACTTTTTGTGACTTAACATTTGAAACTGATGGACTGATAATGAAATGTTGGAAATGTGCAAAAAAAAGAAGGACATGTATCCGTGGAACTACTATTTGTTTTCTGGTAGTAACTTAACTGTTAAAAAAATATTACTTTGCAGTTTGTAACTGATGAACTGAAATAAGGTGATGGTAAACATTGCATGCAGGGTTTTTCTGTGAAACTGTTGATAATACTGTTAAAGTCAGAGATAAAAGAAACTTGTGGAATGGAGGGTGGAGGATGGAAGCCGTTTTGAAATGTGGAGAAAAAAAACAGTGAAACACTTTCCATGTGTTATATTTGTAGATGGTCATACAGGGACATCAAAATATGCTGTTCAGTCTAAATCATGTTTCTTTTGTTTGGACCTTTCTCATTTAATTAAGGATTGTGACAGGGTACAATGTAATCAGTGTGGGAAGAAAGGCCGTACAGCAAGAAGTTGTGTGTGCCTGAATGCAGGTTGTGTAAAAAAAACTTTTTGGTTGGATTGTCAAGAGAAAACAGTAAATGAGAAAGGGTAAAAGGAAGAAAATATGCATGGGGAAGGAGAACAAAAAGCTCATGAAAAGGTGAATTAGGTGAAGAAGAAACTGTAGGAGGGGAAAAATAAGGAGAGAGAATGCATATAGGAAGAGAAGGGATTGATACCAATAATCTCTGAAGTTTTAGCCAGTGAAAAATCAGATTCTGTGGATAAGGATTAGTTGTACATAAAGCCATGAAATACTGTAAGAAGGACATAGCTACTGGTAAGATGTGCTACATGTGATGTGAGTGGTAATCTGTTGGAAGATGCGAGATTTCTGACAAGGAGGAAAGACTACAGACAGAAAGATTGTGGGGTGGAAATATAATATGAAACGTCGGAAGTGAATGTTGTTCTGGAGTGGCTTTGTGCTGTAAAAAACAGTGAAAATACTTAGGGTTACCACCTTTCATCGTGGCTAAAACCGGAGTAAAGCCGCACCTCTCGTGTCACCAGTAACCCCACCCATACCACCCATCCCCCGCCCACATTCCGCCCATTTTGTGATGTCGTGATGACATGACTCGGCGAAGAACGCCCTCTTTTTCCATTCCTGCTGCCTGCTTTTGGCTGATTTACTAGGCTTTTCTGTAAAAAAAAAAAAAAAAAGCATAGTAAATCAGCCGATTTACAAACTCCGATAGTCTGTTTCCTTTTTGAAACAGAACACCGGAGTTTGTACAGTGTTTTTTGGACTATCAGAGAGTCAGTTTGATTTCCAGATAGTCCAGAAAAAAAACGGAGGGGTGGCAACCCTAAAAATACTAGATGTAACATTGATAAGGATGGGAAGATTAATTGTTGTGGATATCAGGTGGACAGAACATGTTTACATAATTATAGCATTGTATGTATATATAACCATCAAAGAAAGATAATCTGTTTCATCAGTATTAGACTATGTGGTGGTTAACATGAAATTATAACTGCAGGAGCTTCAATTGTGATTTAAGGGGAACATGTAAAAAGAAAGGGAATGATGGAAAAATGCAGGACGTGATATACTGTGGTATATTAGTTGTGTGGAACAAAAGTCAAGAGACTTACAGAAGGGGACACTTGGATCTGAAACTGATTATTTTGTATTATCAATAGAATTGGGGGTAGCAGATGGTGATATAGTTGTGATGGATATTTCAGACCATTTAGCAATATGGATGTAGATGATATAAGAAAGGTAACATGTTAAAATAGGAAAGGGAATACAAAGAATAAATGAGAGATTATAGAATAAAATTGGAGAGTGGGTAGTATTGCAGCTATGGAAAGATCATATAATCATGAAGAACTACTATAAAAACTGGTGTGAATGATGGACTGAATTTAAAAATATTTTTTTCCCCATTGGCAGGATGATGTAAGATAAGGTAACCATAAGATAAGATAAGATAACCATAAGATAACCCAACTACATGCTCTCCTAGACCTCTACTCCTTTGATATCCTATGCCTAACTGAAACCTGGCTAAAAGTAGACACCAAGAACAATGACATACTACCACCAGGTTATAACATCATTAGACTTGATCGTCAGATCAAAAAGGGCGGAGGAGTAGCAATACTCTACAAAACTGAACTATTAGTTACCTTAGTAGAGTCTAAACCACCTTCACTCAACAACAGTGAAATCTTAATCACCAAACTAGAAATTAATAAAAATAAATCCATTTACATCATTTGCTGTTATATCCCCCCAGGTAACAATATCATTAGCCTAGAAAACCTACTGAACTGGCTCTCAACCTCTTTCCCTCAGGAAACCATACTATTAGGTGACTTTAATATTGATTGGAACTGTTGTATTTCCCAATTTCCAACCTCTCACATCAACCTCTATGGCTTTACTCAGGCTATTACCGTCCCTACCCGAATAAATAAAACCAGTTCCAAACAGAGTATCCTGGACTGGATCCTAGTTAACACTAACCCTATGTGTTATATCACAGGTACACTACCTGATAATATCAGTGACCATCAAATCACTTTTATCAACCGACAAAAAAGCCCCATCCCCACTAATACTCAACTCAGAATTAACAGGAACAAAACTAACTTTAACATACACAACTTCCTATTAGAGCTAAAAGCTTGCAACTGGTCTCCTCTGAAATATTTGCCTCTAGATGAAGCTGTCTCTTACTTTAACAATAAATTCCTTCAAATCCTTGACCACCATACCCCTACAAGAGTAAGAAGAACCAAAACAAAGCCTGCTCCTTGGCTATACAAAGAAACCAAACAAAAAATGTTACGTAGAAATAGAACATGGGACAAATGGAAAGCTACCAAAAACCCAGCTGACCATGTGACCTTTAAACAACTTAGAAATCAAACAAAGAAACTGATAGTCACTGATAAAAGAAATTACTACTCAAAAGTCCAATATGCACAACATCAAAACCCCCAAAAATTCTGGAGAGGTATCAACAAATTACTGCACCCAGGTAACTCCAAAACACCTACACCCTCAAACCTCCCTCAGACTTCCCCAATTCAAATTGCTGATGTATTTAACTCATTTTTCAAAGATACTGTTACTTCCCTAGCTTCATCCCTATCCCCACCATCCACGCAAGCACCCAACTCCCTAAACAATAATCCCCCCTCATTTAAACTACAACCAGTCTCAACAGATCTCATTCATAAATTACTTACCAAGCTAAAACCTTGTACCCCTTCAGCTGACCTCATTCCAGCCGAATACCTACAGATTGCAGCCAAACCACTGGCCTTCCCTGTCTCTATTTTAATCAATCGTACCATAACAGAAGGCTGTATCCCAATCCTTTGGAAAGTCTCTCATATCATCCCATTACATAAGGGTGGCAACTTAAATGACCTCTCTAACTTCCGTCCCATAGCCTTACTTTCCCCTTTAGCAAAAATCATGGAAAGATGTATACATAGGCAATTACTTAATCACCTCCTCCAAAACAATCTCCTAGCAGACAGTCAACATGGTTTTAGACCTCATCACAGTACTACTACTGCGCTCTTGTCTTTCACTGACCATATTAATAGAAATCGGAATAACAACTTACTGTCCTCTGCTCTATTCTTAGACCTCTCTAAAGCCTTTGATATGGTCAACCACACTCTCTTACTTAGCATCTTGAAATCTCTTGCTTTGGACTCTCAGGCTATCCAGTGGTTCTTTTCCTACTTAAATAATAGACAACAAGCAGTGCTATGGGAAAATCACTTATCATCTCTTCTTCCTATCAAAATAGGTGTACCACAAGGCTCAATACTTGGACCTCTCCTCTTTTCTATTTTCATACACAACCTAAATAAGTCCCTTCCTCAATCAATCTGTATTCAATATGCTGATGATTCAACACTCATATGCTCAGCTTCTTCCATTAATGACCTTCAAAATATCACTCAAAAAGCTTTCACAGCAGCCGAAAACTGGTTCCAACAATATTGCCTCTTACTGAATCCAAAAAAGACTAAACTATTACTATTCGCTCCATCACATAAGTCATCCTCTCTCTCCTTCAATATATCCTCTAACAATGGCACCATAATATCCCCTGATCCTACGACCAAACTTCTTGGTGTCACAATAGACCACAACCTCAACTTTGATTCCCATATTAACTTAACTATCAAATCAATCAATAGAAAACTTGGATCTCTCTACAGACGTAAACCCTTCCTCACTCCCTCAGCCAGAAGTACTTTAGCACAAACCCACCTACTCTCTACCCTATTCTATGCCTCTCCAATCTATACAAACCTAACTAAAAGTAACCTCAACAAACTAGCAACAGCTTACCATAACATAGCCAGATTTGCAACAGGAGCCCCATTTCGTACCCACCATTGCTCTAATCTCAAACAGCTAGGCTGGCTAGAATTACAAAATCATATATGACTTCTGCAACTGACCATTACCCACAAAATATTTCATCAGCCCACTAATACCACTATACTTTGTTCCCTTATTACCCCATATAAAAACATCTCTTCCCTACACTCTGCTACCAAACTACTAGCTGCCTCCAACAAATCCAACAACAAAGCTGGGGATAGTCTGTTCTCCAACTGTACTGCACCCATCTGGAACAAACTTCCAAGTGAACTTATGTCTATTACCTCTTTACCTACTTTCAAGAAGCATATAAAATCATGGCTTTATTCCCAGTGGCTCTGCCCATGTTCTAACCCTGACTAATCCTTTTTTGTTCCATGCCTTTTCCTTTCTCCTGCTAGCTATAACAAGGTATTCTCTTACTGTTTCTTTACTTCTCTTTTAATCTTGGATTCTCAATACCACTGTGATGGATGGATGTTTAAAACAAGAATCTAATGTACTTTTTCCTGTTGATGCTACTAGTAGTTTTAGACTTTTATGAAAATGTTATGTACTACAGTCTGTCTGTTAATTACACCCTCTGTACAACTATGTTTGTAAAATTATGTCTTACTGTGGAGCTTTTCTCCCCGGGCCTCTACTGAAAATGGACATTAATCCAGCTAGACTAGCCCGGTCAACAAATGTAAAATAAATAAAATAAATGTAATAAATAAAGAGAAAGTGAGGTATGGGAAAAGGTATAGAGATGTATTAGAGGATTTTGAGAATAATACAAGAAGGCATTATGATAAAGAAAAAGAAATGTATAAAAGAGATCAGAAAAAAATGAAGGCAGTACTACTTAAGCAGAGATATTATTTAGAAGGGAGGAGGTATCTGCATATTTGGAAAAACAGTAAAGGAAAATATTAGCATAATGAGGGGAAATGAAAGATGCGAGAGGAGAGATAAAAGAACAAGAGAAATTTATGAGCATTGTTGTACAGCGTGTGGAAAATATGCACAAGTGTAAAAAGAAGGAAATAAGAGAGAGAGTGGAAAGCAAAAAAAAATTCCAAAACAAGTCAATAAATTACTATTCATTAACTGTATGAAGTACTTAGAAAAGTAAATGTTGATTCAATATCAGGTCCAGATGGTACAAGGTATTAAATGAATAAGAAATGAATGGATTGGCAAAGATAGTAGGTTGTAAATGTCCTGAATGAATGGTTTAAGGAAGGGTTTGTTTATGAAGATTTATATTGTGGGATATTAAAATTTATATGGAAGAATGACAGAATGAAATAAAAATTGGCATCCCATCTCACAAAATAACACAGATTATAACATGTTATGAGAATAATACACAGGGGAACAGAAGGAAGATGATAGATATTATGGATGAAAAGTATATGTAGTATAAAAGGGAAGGGCTGTCAAGAATTATTAGTTGTGAGAAATTGCGGATGATACAAGTAAAAGGAAGGATGTGAAACTTATGGTAGATGATATTAGCGAGGTATTTGATACAGCAGGACATGATGCTTTGCAGAATTTTATGGAGAGGTATGGAACAGGTAATAGAATTACAAGAATGTGTGTCAACATATCAAAATAACAGAGTGAGAGGTTAGTGAATGGGCGGCTGAATAAAGAAATACTCATGAAGTGGGGTAAAAGAAAAGGATGTCCCATTAATGGAATGCTGCTTGCACTGGTAATGAATGTGATAGTGAGTGAAGTCGGTTACAAAACGAAAGATGCTAGATATATAATGCAATAATGCAAAAGGTGGTGGTGATTTCAGTAATTTTAACATACTCAGGCAAAATAGTTGTAAGTGTTGAGAACAAAATATGGATGATGGAAGTGTTGGTTTGTCTAAATGGATGTTTAAAGGAAATGGGAAAGACGCTGAATAAAGATAAAATGTATGGACTTGAGTGATGTGGTGAAAACTGGGGATGTGCATTTTGTGGTGGATGTAGTGTCTTTGTAAGGGATAAAAGCTAGGGAAAATGATGTAATTATGATGCAGTGAAAGGGTTTGATAAAAGAGATGACAGTATTCTACTGAACTGCTGCTTTATTTGAGTTGTTTTTTTTACTGTTGTGATTGTGAGTTAATTTATCACATTTGCACTGTTTTAAAGCAACTTGCAGATTAACTGCATTTTCATACTGCAAGTTCTGTTTTGTCTGTAAGTGGTCAATCTGTGCTTTTTCTGTGAGTTCTACTGTGTTCTTAACCTTTAAATTCAGTAGCATAGTCTGGATACAGGTTTGCTGCACCCAGAGCTGTTTGTTTTTGCCTTCTGTGTTTCTGGCAGCCATCTGGTGTTTGCCTTCTGTGTTTTTGGCAGCCATCTTGTATTGGTAGGTGCCTATATTTTCTGTTAGTGAGAGTAGCAGGTTCTGCCTGGACTTTGTCTCGCACAAGCTGATTAGTAAAGAAAGCAGGGGCTAGCAGGGTTGGCTATATTTCTGTTACTAGAATCTTCTATTTTTTGTGGCATGTTTGGGCTTGTTTGCATGTCATGCACCGCAGCTGCACTGTTTTTAACCCACTGTGACATATTCAAGCTACAAATTTTCCCTTAGTAGCACTTGTGTGATCACCTAGTAGTACTACTCTTAGATCTCCCACCCTTTACCCCCTTAGCCCTCTTTGACCTCTCTCCCTTAGATTTTGACAAATATGGATGGACAATGTCCTACACGTTCTCCTGCCAGTCTGGTTGATATGGGCATTCTGAGACAGTGTAGCAACTGCCTCATGTACACGGACAACCCTCTACTACTACCACCCAAGAACACAATTTGTGAGAGATGCAATTACATTACGAACCTAGAGTCTATGCTCTCTCTCTCACAGTCCAGTACATCTGATAATGAGAAGGTTGTCAACACAAACACCACATCTCAAACACCACCCAGACCTACACAACACACACTCACATATATGTAGGTCCTTAAGAAAAACATACCCAAACAAGAGAGACCTCCGAGGCAAAAAACACATGCCAACTCCACTGCCCACCACACCACACATAGTTCACACAACTGTGTCTCACTGACACTAAGGCCTAAACATAAACCCAATATATTAGTCATAGAAGGCTTAATTGTGAGACACCAAAACCAAAATAGAAGTGAAGACTCGACTGATATAAACGAGAAGCCAAGTAAAACAAAATATCAGTCCAGGAAGACCTCAACCACTCAATATAATCCACTCAGTAGTGTATTGAAAGTACCACTCAGTTTATCGAGTGGTACTTTCAATACACTACTGAGTGGATTATATCGAGTGGTTGAGGTCTTCCTGGACTGATATTTTGTTTTACTTAATCGTGAGACACACAGATGTGCCCTCACCAGACTGGATAAGGAGAAAGTCAAGGTTAGTCATTTGTCAGGTGCCAGAATCCACCATATCACCCATGCATTCAAGTCTCTCAACAACAGGTACTGTTATGACTCTGTTACAATCCATGTTGGTGTGAATTACTTGAGACATACCTCCCTGGACTATAAGAAGAGAGGCATGATAGAGCGCTCTGAATGTGTGTCCCAGGCAGGTATGTTCTTAGCCTTAACCAGCATTCTATCATCACCCAGAAAGATGCCTCAATACAAACAGAAAATGACTGACTTCAACAATTGGCTTAGTTTCTGGTGTCATTCCAAGGGGATCCAGTACATAACAGCCTGGGAAGACATGATTGACAGACCACAATGCTTTGCCAGAGATGGCCTGCATCTGTCTCCTTTGGGCTTCAGGCAAAGGCTCTTGTCACCCCATAGTGCCTTTTATAGGCAATGCCATGAAGTCAAAACTGCAATAAAAGGTCATGTTGCTAAACGCTTGGAGTCTAAACATTAAACTGCACTCATTGCAAGCATTTCTAACCCTGGAAGATGTTGACATTTGTGCAGTCACAGAAACCTGGTTCAAAGCTGCAGAGAACACCCCAGCCATACCAGGTTACTCATCCTATCATACATTCAGACCCCAAACTGTGGGCAGCAAAGCAAAAGGAGGTGGAATTGCAATATATATTAAAGACATGCACACCTCCGGGCTGGTCAAATAGTATGATGTACAGGAGCCACTCCAGGTGCAGTTAACCATTGAAAAGACCTCTATTCAAATCATAGGTAGCTACAGGCCCCCAACTTTGACTCAAGATGCCCACTCCATCTATCTGGACCTCTTTGAATCTATCAAGATTCAACCCTTTACCCTGTTCCTGGGTGACATTAAATTATCCAACCCTAGATTGGAAGAACTACTCATGCCAAAACACAAATACCCAGAGATTTCCTGATTTCATCAATGCAAATGCCTTGGACCAGCTGGTGGACATCCCCACAAGAGGTGAAAATATATCGGACTTGGTATTATCCAACATAAGTCACTATGGCAGTATCCATACAGTGTCATCCTCCCTGGTAAGCTCGAGCACAAAGCTGTCACTTTCAAAGTCACCATCTCCTCTGAGCCCCCTAGCTAGGGTCAAACAAAAAAAACTTCTTCAAAGCTGATTATAACCTCCTGAGTGAAGGTATAAAAAGTTTCACAGCCCCCCCCCCCAATAGGAACTGGCACAAATGTCCAAACCTACACCAAAGTACTATAAGAGCATGTATATAGCTGCCTGGAATCAGGAATACTTGACAGGAGAAAATCCTCCTCCTCAAGGAAGAGGAAACCTGTCTGGCGGACATCTGCAATAAATAAACCCTAAAATAAAAGGAAAAAAATTGCTGTTCAGGATCAAAGAGGAGAAGATGCCCAATTGCAAGCAATCTGCCCTTAGCCTGAGCAAGCAAATAAGAGCACTAGTGAAATCCTTCAAAGCAAACTTCGAGTCCAAACTGGCCACATCTACTAAAGACATTCATAAGGCTTTCTTCACATAGGTTCATAGGTGCATACTAGGCTAATGGCCCTGGAGCCTTTACAAACCTAGCCCATAGAAGTAACCTGGCATCGTGCTGCCCGATGTTAGTTCCCAATGCCTTTATCAAGTAGAGCCACCGGAGTGATCCCTAGGGTGAACTTTCTATTACCCATCCACTCATCAAGATTTCTCTTAAAGAGGGACAGCGAGGTGCTCTGCTTAACATGTATGGGAAGTCTATTCCAGAGCAAGGACAGTCTGTGGGTGAGGAGCCTGTCCCTCCAGCATGTTCTGTTGATATGTCTGCAATCTCAAAGGATGCACTCAGACCTGCTCAGAACTGGTGGTCAAGTACACCCATAGTGCAAACAAACACTGTAGATATAGCCAATTTGCTGGCAGACAGGTTCAGTGAAAACTTCACCCCTCTGTCCCCCATCAGTAAATCAGTACATCCTCGGCATCTGTCCCCCTCCTCTTATCTCTAGGGAGCAAGTCATCACTGCCATCTCAAAGGCAAAAAATACAGCCTCCATGGGACCAGATAACATCCCAGGCTGCATCCTACACGAACTCAGGCAGGAACTTGCAGCACCATTAGGTACCCTATTCAACCAAAGCCCGAGTACCAGCTTCATCCCAGCTGAACAGAGGACAGCCACTGTCATCCTTTGCACAAAGGTTGTCCACTGATCCAGGAAATTATAGACACATCAGCCTAACTAGCCTTGTTTGGGATATACTTTTCTGAGGTTCAGGCCCAACCCAGTGGGCTATGGCTGACCAAGTTTGCAGATGACTGCAAGCTGGGTGCTGTCATAAATTCCCTAGTGATGTGGACATCCTCTAAAAGGGTCTCACCCAAATAAATGACTGGTTCCAGAAACATGGCTTCAAACTGAATGCCAAAAATTAATCATTATCTCCCCTTGGGGAGAGTGACGTCCCAAAAAATTACCACATTAATAACAAGGTCCTAAGCACACAATCAGTTGTGAGGTACTTGGGCATCCAGGTTGATAGCAAACTGACTTTTGACCACAATATTACCTCTGTTGAACAGAAAGCTTTCTACATGGCCCACCTCATTAGTAAGGGTTTCTCATACAGGGACAAGGTGGTTATAACATCCCTTAGAAGACCCATTATTGGGTACAATGCCCTTTCGGCATGTACCTCACAAAGGACATGCAGCAGCAGCTGGAAATACCACAGAGGTTCCTCACCAGGAGAATCTAGAGCCTCAAACATCTACCCTACCCAGAATAGGCTAAAAGCCCTCTACTCAGTCTCCTACAGACTCCTCAGAGGTGACCTCTGTTTGGCATACAAAGCAATGTCAGACCCCGCCTCGATGGGACTGCTGCATGCTACCTAGTGCGCCACTGACACTGTTACTCTGAGATCAGAATAAGACACAGTGAGAATGGAAGACTGTCCTGTTTAGACATCTACAGTAACAGGACTTCCTAAATAAATGAAAATAAACATATTTCCCTCAACCACATGCCAATGGTAAAATTAAAGTTTGCCACAGTATCACTAAAGGAAGAAACTAGAGACAACTGGACACTATATCCCATAAGCAAAGAAAGGTGAAACATGACAGTGGCTGTGTGTTGCATTGTCAGAGTAACACATAGAAAGTACAGCTATGTAAAATCTTACCATAGGAGTATATATCCTTCTCTTCAGTACTGCAGTATCCAAAACAGAAGGGCTCTCATGCCCAGGGCAGCCCGACACTCAGCCAGTATACAAAAGCCTAATGATCCTGTATGCACTGCATGTCACATTTAAGCTCCCTGCACAGAACATAGGGCATAAAAGGAATATATGGAAGCAACTACCCAGAAGTGAATTGCCCCAGAAGAGAAACAGGAGTGCAGGTACATCCAGAAGGAAAAAATGCAGAGGAAAAAGGGGAAACCCTCAGCACAAAGGCAATCTAAAGCAAAGGAAACAGAACAAACAAAAGGGACTTGGAGGGAGGGATTGAATGCTGCAGCAGTGAAGAGGACTTCTACTGTTATGGTAGATTTTACACAAGTGTAGTACGTCCTTCTGTATTACTGTTGCAGTATCCAAAACAGAAGGGAGAGTAAAAAAGCTCAAGAAACAGAATGGGAGGCATGGAAGGTTGAGAAGAACCCTCAACAAACCCACATAAAATGGTTTCAGCAAAACCTGCTCTGGCCCTAAAAACCATATCCAACGTACAATGGTTTGTAAAGGTATGCACTGAAGACCTAGTAGCAGCTTCAAGGATGGAAGTGGTGACCAACCCCTTGAAGAAGGCACCAGAAGAGGCAACAGCCACAGTAGAATGAGCCCTAACAGAAGCAGACCGATTTGTCATGAAAACAATAACAAAAAGCCATGGCCTTAGATACCCAGGAGGAGACGGCCTGCAGAGAAACAGCAAAGCCCAATGTCCTGAAATGAAAGGAAACAAAAAGCTTTGACTGCCCTTAGTTTTATCCAAACAGTACCTGAGCTGTCTGTGCAAATCCAAAGTACGCAGGACCCTCTCACTGGCAGACTGAGGAGAAAGCAAAAAAGCAAGGGAGTTGAACCAACTGACTGAAAGACAGCTCCTTTAGTACCTTGGGCATAAAAGAAGAGTTAGCATAAAGGGATGCACTGTCCTTGTGAAAAACTGAAAAAGGAGGAATGACCATAAGGGCTTGGAGCTCAGAAACCCTCTGGGCAGAAGTAAGAGCCAGAAATAAAATAGTCTTCCAGGTACAATATTGCAAAGAAGCAGATCTGCAGGCTCAAAAAAAGCTGGAGTCAATTTTTCCAAAAGGAAATTAAAGGTCCAAATGAGGAAGAATAGGTTTCCTTGGAGGCCTAATATGCAGGAAGCCTTTAAGAAATTGTTTGACCTCAAAAAAGAGAAGTCAAAGGGGGATTCAAGGGCAGACAAGCATTCAGACCAAGTATCAAAAGTAGCGTTCAAACTGGTGTCTGTACATCTCTTTTATGCCCTACATTCTCTGAGGGGAGCATAAATGTGACATACGATGCGTACAAGATGATTAGACTTTTGTATACTGGCTGAGCGTCGGGCTGCCCTGGGCAGAAGATCCCTTCCATTTTGGATGCTGCAACAGTGATATAGAAGAGCATCAGCAAGGCACTCAGTTTGTAATGGAAATGCTGCAGTTGACAACCTACCTTCTCATGGAGTACTGTTGGCTCTTCTCTGCAGTTCTAAGCCCCACTTTTGGGATACTTCACCAGTAAAGAATGTGTGCTGATTATTGGACCATGTCACTCAACCACTCAGTGCAAGAATTCTGGACAAAAGAACAAAAGTTTAAATGCTGCCCTTATAAACGTAGAAAGCTGGTAGAATAACAGGCTTTACATTAGCTTGTATTTTCTGAATGGTAAGAAGTCAGAAACTCAAATGTCTGGCATTATTTAGTGACTTCAATCATAAATGATTTGCCAGAAAACCACAAACTGCATGATGAGAAGGCAAAAAATACATGATAAATAATTAGACATTGTGCAAAATTCTGGAAAATTTATATATCAATTAACTTATACTTTGGTAACCACCGTATCTACTTACAGCAAATGGCTAGATAAGTAACTGCTTTATATTTTGCAGGAAACAAATAACAAACTTCTTTGTAAGATCAAGAAAAAACTACTTGAATAACTTATTCTAAACGTCCACTTTGCCATGTGAACCAAAGAAACAGAACCGAAAGAGATATTCTAACATATCACAGTTTTCTAACACATCTGGGAGTGGACGTCAACTGTCACAGAAATCAAGAAATGGCTGTAGTGGGATGTGAACCTGGGATTCTTGGTCTGCAGCAATGCAGTGCAAGGAGAAGAGAAATCCACTCTTTTAGCCTCACAGTCTGCAATAAAAGAGGGGAAAAGGAAGCAGAAAATTGAATGCACAATGCTTACTGCACAGAACTAAGCTAGTTTTGCTGTTTGTATTTTGCTAATTTTAGAAATCATTTCAGGAATGACACAGAAGTGATGCAATACTGTATAAACACCACTTGGCTTGTGCCACAGGCAGCTCTATATTTTCATAATACAGTATGCATCAAAGAATGGATTTTCCGTTCTGGAGCTTTGCAATGTAATAAGCATAACACAGTTTTGCAAACTTTTCGCTAACGTTTCAAATGCTGATGTGGACACAGATCTTAGCAGCCATAATGGGTCTACCTGCACAAATATAAATGTGTGGAAATTAATCTGAGATTTATAATACTTCTTAAGATAACAAAGATGTAGGAGCCATATTTCAAGGGAATTCCAACAGCACACATGCACAATGACCACTACAAGACCATCCAAGCAGAAGTGATGCTGTCTGTTTGGAACTGCTTTGTCTGTCAATTAGTTCCGTCAGACAGTCTTATTTGTTGGCAGCTTTTGTACCCAATTACTCACACAGCAGGTAAGTTGAGGGCTGCTGATTTAATGCATTCAGATATCTCTTAGAAATTAATAAGTGTAAACTAAATCCATGTAAGCCAGTATATTTTATTACCGTCCAGGGAAAAATATATCGATCGCCCATTATTAACATCAGTCACCACATGATTTTTAAGCCATAAATGTAAAAATAGGTCAGCTGTAGTAACATTCAGATGAGTCTGACATGTTCTACTTTAAACAGAAATACCACCACCTGTTGTCCTTATCTAACTAGAAATGTTGATGGATTTTTTTTTTTTAAGACAAACGGGCAAAATATAAATGAAGGACTGATTTGGGGGTACGTCAAGTGATGAAATAAACGTTAAAGATCCTTATAATGTCTCAAAGAAATAAAATGATGCAATAGAAATTGTGCAGTTCTGTAACAGAACCTGTGCATTATTCCTGCACTTGGGCATTCTACATTGTAATAAGATGCTTGTCTTATTTGTGTGTAAAATTGTTGCTTAACACTACCTTCTACAAAAAACATGTCAGACAGTGGGAATCTAAAGGACACTATCAGAGATGTGCAGCTTTAGAAGAGATCAGTAAAAGACAACTTTTTACAGGTTTACATGGGTAGTGGAGGACAGGAGTGCTCACCTGTGCATCCAAATCTGTAAGCCCAGACACTGTGGAATTGGTTTGGCAAAAGACACACACTACACCTTTCAAAACAAAGTAGAAAAAATGTGATCAGTTCTACTTTTCGGCAATTTTAAAGAACAAAAAGAAAAATTGTGTTGAGGCACCTAATTTTGACTGGAAAAGTACAAAAATCTGTGATTAACCCACGATTCATCTTTCATATAGATAATATTTTAGTCATTTCAGCCTCTTCTTATGTGTTGAAGACCTAAAAAATATATGAAAATTGCATTTAACCTTTTACACAGAAGTGTGGAAAAGGTAAAGAATAGAGGTCTATAAGTACTGTGACCACCAGGGTCCATACGGTGCCTGAATACCAGAATATCTTGAGTGAGTTATACTTACCTTTAAATCTGTGTTTGAAAGCATTGAGATATGGCTCACATCGACGTGTGACACCACCCAACTGTAACTGTTGTATATACAAAGTGTCTGTCACAGTTAGTCGACATTTTCAGACAGCAGATGGCCAGGGAAGATAAGCTCTGGCGAGTTTTTGTGAACTTCTATTACTAACACTAGTGTTGGCAAAGTGCCAGAGTTGTAGCCTTTCCCGAT
The DNA here is from genome assembly GCF_019279795.1 of Protopterus annectens. Taxonomy (NCBI): domain Eukaryota; kingdom Metazoa; phylum Chordata; order Ceratodontiformes; family Protopteridae; genus Protopterus; species Protopterus annectens. Next base: position 1,154,400,239 of record NC_056725.1, on the reverse strand, counting down.
GACATCTGTTTTACAGTAGAACAGTGTGTGTATACTAAGCAGAACTACTACTGGACCATTTTCACCGTTCAGCAATTTCAAAATTGCACATATTCCTTACATTTCCTTAAAGGCACTTATACTGATTTGTTAAGGAATATTACAGACACTACCGCTGATTTTGATTAGTTTATTTTTACATTTGTTAACTTGGTAAGCACATGAATTGGCTTATTTATTGTTATTAATTATTATACATTATTATATTTTGAACTGGTCATGGCAGACAATGAGGGGAAATCACAAGAAACCGAAAAATTAAGAGAGACAAGACAACAAGAGGAATACGTTAACATATTTAAGTATCTGGGAGGGGTAGTGAAAGAGAAGGGAAGTCAGAATCAGGGCTGCTGCAGCCACCTGGCTCAAAGTACCATGGGTAGCATGCGACTGAAGAATGCCAAAGAAGTCAAACAGTAAGGTGTCCAAACCAGTGATACAGCTGGTTCTCTTGTATAGCTCATACAATAATGTCAGTGCAGGTCACGGAGCTTGAGGTGATGGACATTAAGTGCCTGAGAAGGGTAGCAGGATGTGCAGTGTGGGACAGATGAAGAAATTAGGATATCAGTGCAGACACCAAACACCCATGGCAGGAACTGATTACAATGTTTTGGTCATGTGCAGGAAAGCAGACAACAATCTGGAAAAGAAGAGTTGGGAAAAACATGAAGGCAAGAGGAAATGATAGTATCCAACCAACAAACAGATGGATTGTGTGAAAGATGACCAGCAATGATTTGGCGTGCCTTTTGTAGATGGTAGGAGAGCGACTTTGAACTGAGAGATGGACAGTTGATACTACACCACAACCCCATTAGAAATGGTGAAAAGGAGGCCGATAATGATGAAGAAATGGGAAAGAAAGCTAGGCAACCATTTTCAGGCATGACACAGATCCTTTTAGAAGCGGAAAAAACAAACATTAATACATAAAGTTCATTAAAAACAGTGACTAAATTCAGAGCAATACTTTTAGATACAGTCAATAACTGGAGTTGGTGAAATCAGTAAAAGATTTGGATACAGGCAACTCCAGTTACTGTCATATGACAAACAAATGATATAGTAAGCCAATCATTGTATTTTATGTTTTTCATTTAGCGAGCAGTATGTACTAATACCCTATCATTATGCAATATTGTGACATTGGTCATTTTTTATTTTATCATGTTACAGATTTTGTTGAAGTCAAGTGCTTAGAGAATAAACACTTAAACTTGAAGGTACCACTGCAATGTGGCAATAATTAACACTTAGCTAGGATGCTACTACACAGTAGCATTACTTTTTCAAACAGATGTTTGGATACCTCATTTTTTAGTAGTGAAAAGTACTAAAATATTCTGCATGCCTCATACTAGCTTTATGAAACATGACAGGGGTAACGGTCATAGCATATATCTGCAATGCAACATTTGAAGTAGTTATATACAAGCACCAAAATTAAATTACTCAGTTCTTGTTTTAAAGGCAGTTAAGGTTCTATTACTAATCATTTTCTACAGCACAAAACGCTTTAACAGTTTAAAGTAGAGAAGGGACACTGAGAAATTCACCTTCATTGATCCTGCTACTCTTCACTATTCGTTGAACCCTGCATACGCTGCCTCACAAAATGCAGTAACTATTTCACCATACTAACACTGACACTAATATACAACAATGGTGTTGTAAACATTGCATTCATGCCAAACTCTGTCCACACCAAATGTACACATTAATGCACAACAAGCTAGGGTTAGGACCAACTTTGAACGAAGCAAAACTGGTGAGTCTCAGTACAATTTTAAAATATCCCACAACCTTCTGATATCAGGAAAGTCAGAACACTGTTACTTGACTCATATTCCAAAACAAACACCCCAGTACAGCCTGACGGTATGCTTTATCAATGGGGTGCTGTTCTTTGCTGGGTGAGGCAATAAATGGAAGATCCCATCTCACTGACTTGGTGGTTGTGCAAATGGACACCCAAGTTCTCACAATATGTGCCAATGAAAGGCTAGGGTCCACCCATCACCTTAATTAAACTACTGTACTTTCTATGAATACCACCTCTGCTCTCAAATGAAAAAAGCCATAGGCATAGCAGACTGTCTACAAAATTCAAATAAATATGCTATTTTAGTAAAAGCAATGACAGATGAAGTTTTTTGAATGTATGAATGAGGTAAAACAGTTACTTTATGCTGTAGGAAAAGGTGGGTTCCATGCAGAGAATGGGACTCATAATCAGTGACTTAATAACGACATGTTGTCCTAATATCCCATCCCTTAATTTTAACAATTACACTTCATATCTTCAAAGAAATGCCAGCTACCTTCATAACAATGTTGGAATATTCCCATTTCAATGAGGTACAACAATCTTTGAGTTGGTATATATATGTTTGGGGGGTACAGGGGGTCTTACCCTAAAGAAGTTTTAAGGAGAAGAAAGATTTTTGAGATTTGCATTTCTCCTGAGTTTTTGGTCCTTTTTTTCCTGCTTGTCAGTACACAGCATTTGAAGTGCCGACATTTCAAAAAGGAGCCCCTCAAAATAGTAGCAGTGGCCACAGCCCTGGAAGAAGTATCAACAGAGTCATGCACACACTGTAAACAATGAGAACTGACCTGTGTAGTAGAAGAAACCACATTATTTAAAACAGATTTTTCCTCACAAGAAAAGTACTGCAGATAAAACAATCCTTAAACTTTCATAATTAGTCAGAACAAACTAACATATGAACCCGAGAATTCAAATTTCTGAAAATCAAAGTTACAAAAGTATACACTTTTCTACCTATACCCATCAATAACTTTCCCATCCTTATCAGACAGATTAGGATTGGAATTGGTACTTAGCAACAGGGGGGTCAACTAGAGCTATAGCTGCTGAGTCAGGTTTGGAAGTAGTGTATAAAGACTGAGGAACTTTATACGTTCTATATCTCTTTCTATGGACAGCTGGCTGATGATATGGAAACTTTAGGCAATAATTTCTGAGGGACTGAGAAACACTGATGTTCTCCCACTGAAAACACTGCAACATTCAAGAATTAGTCTCAGAGAAAAATTCCCACAGGGAGAATCAGAAACTGAGCTCTCCTCTGAATCTGAATCATAAATCTGAGGAAAAAACTCCATCCGTTTCTACAATTTCCTGTTCAGATTCAGAATCTTGAATCTCTTCAAGAAGAGAGTTATCCGTTATCATTTACCAGGAGCTACATTACAAGAAGGATTAACAGCCCTAAGAAAACCCTAAGCCAGACCCAGTAAACTACTCCTATCCAAAGAAATTTGGAGGAGGAATAGATAAATGTTTGGTTTTCATTTTAATTTGAATGGAAAAATAGGGACGGTTGTATTACTAAAGACAGTAGCATTCTGGCACAGCAAGAAAACCTTCCCTGTTCCCTGTCCCAGGACTGAAAAGAGTGGCTCTCCCTTGCCCACTGAGGGGACCACAACAGCCACAGAGGATATGACTAACCCCCATCCATAATGGTTGTTGGTGCTACACCAGAGCGATCCAGGGTAAAAGATGAGTGGTCTGAGGTACAACAAATGGCCACAGCAGAGTTACCTACCACGTCTGAGGCAAATTGCTAGCCTGCTGTGGTAGCAAAGACTGTTTGCTTGCTTTTTTCTTTTTCTGGCTGGAAGAAGGACCGACTGTGGGAATGGTAGTCTGTTCCATGGTCAAGCCTAAAATGGTGCCTCTTTCCTGCGTAAGACAAGCAGCAAATGCTGGCAAACACTACCAGTCTACAAGATTCACTTTCTTGACAGAAAAACACAGTAAAAAGCACTTTTGTGAAGCTGGCATAGTATTCTAAAGTAAAATAAGCATAATGTCTCCACAAAACAATGTTCTCAGTTACTTTACATCACTTTTAAACTGTCAGGATAAATGAGCGCTCTGTTTAAAAGAACATTACAATCCCATGACAGTCCATTAAAACACAACACTCCTTGGTTTAAAATAACTTTCCTGAAGAGGATAAAACAACAACACAAATAAGAAAATAGGAGTCCCCCCTCCAAAGGGAACTTATCTGTCCAGCAAAGGAACAGCACAAGCCAGCCATCAATCCTCAAAAGGCTCAGAATATCGCACTCTTAGTCAGCAGTAAAGCTCAGAAGGGCTTCACATCTGTACTTGTTTTCTAATCAGCTCAGCTCGAGCAGCCTGACAGTCTGAGCATGTGGAAGGTGCACTGAAGCTTTGGAAGCTGTTCGTCTGTTATATCCCTGACATAATATAATCATATAGCTAAGGCTACTGGAGCAGTGATCCATATGATGAATACCCTTTATTACTGCAATTATCTAGCACAATTAACAAGAATCTGAAAAAAGATGTCCTAGTCACATACTGTTTTTACTAGTTTAATGGAGTGCTGGCAAAAATCTGAATTCTTTGGGGAAAAACTATTAACAAGCTGCTTTATTAATTAATATAATAATGCTATTCTCTCAAAATTTGATTTACTAGAATTTTTATCTGCTTCTTTAAATTACAAAAAATAGTTTGTCTATCAACCATCCTGTAGCTGTGTTATACTGCATTTAGGATATAATCATAATCTTACTTATTTGCATCACTGTATTTACTGCTCATTTGTCTATGTTGTCCCTGTTATACATGACTGTGCAATATCTGCATTTTCAAATCCAACCAAATACAGTATTTTCTTCAGTTCCAGCTATCCATCCACAACCCCTTTTCCCCACTTTCGCAAATGGGTTCAGTGTCACTTCAACACTGACAATCATCTAGAGCCAAAGTTCACACTACCAGGTGGCAAGCCCTGCCACACACCATAAAGTTGTATGCACACACACACACCTTTGGGCAGCTTAGAGTGTCCAATCCACCTACTGCATGTCTTTTGGAATGTGGGAGAAAATCAGAGAACCTGGATGAAACCTTAGATCTATGGATGGAAAACAGAAGATTTACCCCAGGACTACCCCCTGTACTGCTAATGGATAGAGGTATCCCCTAAATGCTTTACCCCATGCATGGATCCCCTCACATTTTCTATGCTGTGATCTCAATTATTCTCATTAGGGGTAATAATGGCATTATTATGGAGACTGTTTGCATTCCCACTGAATATGTCAAGGACAGTGGGGGAAATGGACAGAAGTTGTGCATGGTGAGTTTTTTTTTTTTTTTATGTGAGGGTGGTGTTATTTTGTGCTTGTGAGGGGATGTTGTATCTTAGATAAGAGTGTTTTATTGTTTTTGTTTGGTTCTACCTGAGAAACAGTATAAACCTAATCTTTTTCTATCCCATCTGAGAGGAAAAAACAAAAGAGCTGAGCTTATGTTTGAAAGAGGAGATGGGGTGTTTATAGCCATGTAGTGGATTAGGGGGCTGCAACAGGGTAGAAGAGGGTGAAGGAGAATGTGAAAAGGATGTGCAACATTAAGTGCTGATTGCCATCTTTAACAACTCTATGGTAGCTTCCCAACACAACTTTACTAAAGCACACAGACTGTGGGAAGCCACACAGTCTGTCATCCCTTTGAGAATGATTATCCCAAAGATCTCTGGCCTTCTGTGCAATTAGACCACCAGTTTTATAATTTCCCCCCTCTGTTTGCCAGGTCTGGAACTGTCTCATCTAGGGTGGGACACCCTAACCTTTAAGGGGGATTGCTGCTAAACTAAGGGGCATGGGGCCTGAAAAAGCTATTCTACAGACTTCATAGTCTCTCTCCCCTTCAGCTTCTTAAAGGACTTCTATAGTAGAGGGTCCAAAGAGGAACTCCATATCCAAAAGGAGCACTCAGGAGCTCAGTCTTTACATGGTCTGGAAAGGGCACTGTCATCAATCAGGCATGCCAATGTATAATTGAATTTGTAGCTGCTGCCTTGTATGATGCATCTACCGCATCTTACCTGCACTTTTTGGAGTGCTTGGCAACCTGAGGATAGACAGAGGAAGGTTGCCAAGGTCAAGTATCTCCTTCAGACACTTGTCCTGTATCCTCACTGCTGCACTTCACTTTTCCAGTAGGGACTGCTGGTAGAAAAATATGTAGGACTGGCAATATAGAGGCCTGACTGAAAGGGTAGCAGAGGTGAACACCCTTTACTGCCCCAGAAATCTATTGAGCACTACTCTCTGTCATTAAGGAAGAGAGTAATCTCCCTTGCTGGAATCCAGACACTGAAGCTCGATTTGCTAAAGAGTTTTTCTAGAGGAACTTGTGGGAATCCTTAAATCCTACTAAAACAGTCAAGTTTCTTTTGAGCAGGGAAAACAGAACCATGCTCCATAGATGCCTTAAAAAAGCTTCAAAAAATCTTGCAGTGGAGGATGGTGCTACTGGTCTAGGTTCAGGGATTCTAACATAAGCTATGTAATAGAGGTGGGCCTCAGTATACACCTTACTGTCCATCTGAAAGTGTTCCTTCATCTCATAAAGAGCGTCTCCAAATGAGAAATTCTCTGGTAGTGACATAGAAGACAGTCTCTCCAGCATCTGAATCTTAGACATCAAAAAAAATCTGTCCTACATAGTCCAGTTCATCAGCCTCAGAGCCCTAGCAATCAGTCTATAGGAAAATATACCATCCCTCTATTTTTAGAAAGTCAAGAGATGCCTGTGGAATCTCTAAATTTTGTTCTGTTACAAGACAGACAGCACAACCAAAGTTAGTTCTACCAATGAGTCAGTGGATGCCCAGGAAAAGGAGAGGTCTGACACACTGTCTGCTGGTAGGCACTGGCTTGTTTTTGGTTCTGTGCCTTGTGGCATCAGCAATTGCCAACTTTGAAGTCCCTGGCAAATGAATGAGCCTTCAGCCTCCAGGAACCTACAGTGGATATAAAAAGTTTACACACCCCTGTTAAAATGCCAGGTTTTTGTGATATAAAAAAATGAGACCACAATAAATAATTTCAAAACTTTTCCCACCTTTAATGTGACCTATAACCTGTACAGTTCAATTGAAAAACAAACAAATCTGTTGGGGGAAAAATATAAAAAAATACAAACAAGTACGATACGTTGGTTGCATAAGTGTGCACACCCTTAAACTAATACTTTGTTGTGTGTGCACACCCTTAAACTAATACTTTGTTGTGTGTGCACACCCTTAAACTAATACTTTGTTGTGTGTGCACACCCTTAAACTAATACTTTGTTGTGTGTGCACACCCTTAAACTAATACTTTGTTGAAGCACCTTTTGATTTAATTACAGCATTAAGTCTTCTTGGGTACACACCTGCCATCAATTAGAGAGACTCTGATTAACCCCAAATAAAGTTCAGCTGTCCTAATAGGATTTTCCGGACATTTACTCAGTTGTTTGCTACAGCAAAATCCATGGTTCGCAGAGGGCTTACAAAGCATCAAAGGGATCTCATTGTTAAAAGGTATCAGTCAGGAGAAGGGTACAAAAAATGTCCACAGCATTGGATATACCATGGAACACAGTGAAGACAGTCATTAAAAAGTGGAGAAATATGGGACAAAAGTGATGTTGCAAACAACTGGAGCCCCTCCAAAATTGATGAAAAGACAAGATGAAAATTGGCCAGGGAGGCTGCCAAGAGACCAACAGCAACACTGAAGGAGCTGCAGGAATTTCTGGCAAGTACTGGTTGTGTACATGTGACAACAATCTCTTGTATTCTTCATATGTCTGGACTATGGGGTAGGGTTGCAAGACGGAAGTGTTTTCTTACACAGAAAAACATCCAGGCCCAGCTAAAATTTGCAAAATAATACATTGTCTCCCAAAAACATGTGGAAAAATGTGTTATAGTCTGATGAGACCAAGGTTGAACTTTCTGGACACAATTCCAAAAGGTATGTTTAGGGCAAAACAACACTTTGCATCACCAAAAAAACACCATCCCACGGTGAAGCATGGTTGTGGCAGTATCATGTTTTGGGGTTGCTTTTCTTCAGCTGGAACTGAAGCTTTAGTCAAAGTGGAGAGAATTATGAACAGTTCCAAATACCAGTCACTTTTGGGCCAAAACCCTTCAGGCATCTGCTAGAAAGATGAAGATGAAGAGGAATTTCACCTTTCAACATGACAATGGCCCCAAGCATACATCCAAATCAACAAAAGAATGGCTTCACCAGAAGAAAATTCAAGTTTTTGAATGGCCCAGCCAGAGCCCAGACCAAAATCCAATAGAAAATCTGTGGGGCGACCGGAAGAGGGCTGTGCACAAGAAATGCCCTCACAATCTGACAGATTTGGAGCACTTTTTCAAGGAAGAGTGGGCAAATATTGCCAAGTCAAGATAGACTCCTACCCAAGAAGACTGAATGTTGTAATTAAATCAAAAAGTGCTTCAGCAAAGTATTAGTTTGTGGGTGTGGATACACAACAAACTATTAGTTTAAGGGTACGCACATTTATGCAACCAACGTATTGTACATTTTTTATTTTTTAAATGTTTTCCCTTAACAGATTTGTTTGTTTTTCAATTGAATTGTACAGGTTATAGGTCACATTAAAGATGGGAAAAGTTTTTAAATGATTTATTGTGGTCTCATTTTTTTATATCACAAAAACATGGTATTTTAACAGGGGTGTATAAACTTTTTATATCCACTGTAATTGCAGGCAAAAGCTCTAGGGATACCACCTTTCCCTTCAGAAATGATACAGACCTCAGAGAATGATACAGAGTTTGGTCATGGGAGGTGAGGTAGGTATGTTTGTTCAGGAGGATGAGAGAGGCATGGTGGCCTGCACAGAGGTCAAGCCAAAAAGCTTCAATCTAGTAAGACTCAAGTGGTAGGGGCTACAAAGGAACCTTAATAAACACACAGTCATTATACCAAAAGGCTCAAGGAAGCTTTGGCTGACACAATGGTTGCAGATAACCAGGCATTCACCCCTCTCTGGGTTACAAACTCCAGGACAGACTGACTAAATTTATGGATTGTCCTCAGGGTGAATGAACCCCGGTATATTCTGTTTCATGCCAGAACACCTGTTGTGGAAATCCTTGTTCACAATTTGTTTCCCTGCACACTTCATCATTACTGACCTTAATTACAATCTCAGAATCAAAATAATTGGAATTGTACATTCAAGTACAAAAAGAAAATCACAAAGATAAACGTCCCCCCCCAAGGGGCAGACTGACTGATCATGACAAAGTATATGGCCAAGCACAATGTAGGATATTGTCTGATGAAAATCTTAAACCGCAGACATCATTACGTCTTTGGGCAGTAGACATCAGCAAAATCTGTGAAGGAAGGTAAAGTTCTGGAAATTGGTTATGTGCATGCAGGATAACCAGAAAAATTATGCAGAATAAAAAACAGCATTTTATTCAGTTGTGATTACTTTAATATTGACATGGATGTTTAATTATGTTTCCAGTTTTGTAACATTTATGCATTGCGTATCTTATTTGTGTTTTGAGTGCAAAACACATGCATTTTCAACCTTTTCATGCATGACATTGCTTAGGTTGTAAGATTTATGTGGAGCTTTTCCCCTTGGGCCTCCATAGAAACTGTCTTGTGCCTAGTCAGCCACTCCTAGTTAAGAAGCCAGAAACTAAAGTGATTCAGATATATTATCTGTGTCAACTTTACAGCTGTTACAAAATTTATACCACATATCATAAACATATTTAAATGCACATAAACAAATAAAATAAAAAAGCACCACTAAATTTAAATCCTGCTAACAATGAAAAATCCACCTGGTACTGAAAGTACAGTATTGTTAGGTACTTAGCATAGATGAAGTTATTCAAGTAGATTCGCTGGTGCAGTCCGCACTTTTTTGCTGTCCAGTAGTAAAAGATTCATATTTAATATAGTGTTGCCACTCCATTGGTCAGCCTTGTTCAAGAAGCAATAGTAGCACAACATAGGGGATTTTTCCACTCATGAAGGCTGACTGAAGATCTAGCTTTGCCTGTCTGCTAGCACATTTTGCTGCGAGGGGATATAGGGTGCTGTCAGTGTCATGCCTAGCCATTGGGCTACCTCGTGGACTTGCACTACAAGCCTGCACAGAAGGTAAGAGTGAGATCATGCCCCCTCCCCCCACTGTACTGTCTGTCATAATATGGAAGACCCCATACTTGAACACATGACTGAAATCCTTCAATGCCAGAGTAAACACAATTGTCCCTTTTTATGTTTATATGTTTATTCTTCTCCTTGCCATATTATGCCCCCTGAATTTTAAGACTCCCCACATGGGTCAATCGGGCTAGATCAGAGTCCATAGTGAAAATTATTGTGGGCTGGGGTGATCTGAAGGGAAACCCCTAATAGAGATGGCACTGTATTATGCACCATGAGATGGACCTTTTTGTGCATCTCTTTGCCCCCATTGTCTGTTAATCATGAGCCTCCTCATCAATCAATTTTTACATTTATTCCCATTCACCAGGGTTAACTGGGACATTCATTATTCAGAATACCACTTCTGCACAGCTGACAGGGTGCCAGGGAGGGATATGCAATGGGATGATCATATAAGCTGTGTCCTCACTTCCATAAGGGGCACTCTCTCCATGCAGCTCTCCTCTCCCCATGTGACATGTGTAGTAGTTTCCCCAGTTTCCCATGGAACTCACACTGCCTGCAGCATTCCTGAATGCACACAAACCCCTCCCTCCTTGCCTAGCTCTTTCAGTGATAAGGCAGTCAATCAAAGCCTAATGGCATGGGCTGCAGTCAGGGTTCTCTCTCTCTCTGCACCATGGAGACAGGTTATAAGACCACCTTTCTGATGCAGGGTGGAATGGTAATGCTGGCCTCCAAGGAATGGGTGTAGTGATACCATCTGTTTCTTTGGTACCAATAAAGCTTCCTCATGTGTCAGTGGGCTAAGAGCTCTGTCAGAATTTAGGATGTAGTGCAATCCATCAGTCTGAGGACCCCCTGCTAAGTCTGTTTCCTGCAACAAAATCTTTTGGAAATATACAGGCAGAAGAGAGACTTTATCTTCTCTGAGGTAGACTCTAATGGGTAGTGTTTAGGCGTACCTCCAGGAAAATTAGGTTCCCTGAGTGGGTTAGGTTTGATTTGTGAGACCTAAATACTGGAATCAATTTAGGGTGAACTCCAAAGCCTTGTCTATTCCCTGCCTGGTTTCTTCTAGGTTGAGGCAGTCATCTAGGTAAGAATAAAGACAGATACTCTTTGTCTTGCAGAAGCAAACACTGCAATCAGGCATTTGCTGAAGACTTTATAGACAATCCAAAAGGCAATAATGTGCAAACCTTTAGAATCTGTCTGTGCTGCTTGGATCTGGGGATGTGAAGGTAGGCATCTTTTAGCTTTAGACTGATCATGGGGCAGAAGTTATAACAGGCTTTGGAAAATTAACATTCTGAACATCGAAACAATAAGAAACTTGTTTAAGTAAAATAGGTTTAGGCCGGCTAACCATCTGCCTTCCTTACATGGGAACAGGAAAAAGCCTGGAGTAAAAACCTTGGCCTTCCTCCCCAGAAGTGGCATTTCCTATAGCCCCTGATTGTTGTATTTTTTTTAAATGACAGGAGTAAGGTCTAAGTGGTCCATTGGAACTGGGGAAATGCCTTTGCAGTCTGAGATTTTTAGGAACTGTATCTTGTAACCTTGGTGAAGAATGTTTATAACCTACTGTGATGATCACTCACTCTTTTTTGTTTGTTTTTATAAAGATTGCTATGCACCTTCCAGCCTGCTTGAATCACGGCTGATCCATCTGTGAGTCATAGCTCTGAGGGTCCACAGACTTCTCATTGCTTGCAATTCTGTTCTAGTTTTTCCCCTTTTTTCCTTTACCAGATTTTAATATATAATGGCCAGGATATGTTGGGTAGTTTCTGCTTAATTTTTGGTGCTTCAATCTGAAAAAAAGGTGTTTGATGCATAGTATAGTTTTTCCCTTTTGCCCTCAGTCTCTTAAAAACTCCTTCAGCACGGGGTCCAAATAGGAGATCCTTGTCCAGGAGTGCATTAACGGCTCTGTCTTAACATGGACTGGAAGGGGCCGAGTCTTCAGCTAGTCATGTCTCTGAATAACAGATCCTGTAACTGCTGCCCTGCATGATACATCCACAGCACCTATGGAGTACTTGGAAACCTGAACTGATAAATCACCAAGTTCAAGCATCTCCTGCTTCATATCCTTGTTCTTTCTTTTCTATGGCCCTCCTCTTTTCTAGAAAGGTTTATTGAAAGGTAAGCATGTGGGTCTGCCACTTTAAGGCTCCAAAATATAGGGTAGTAGTAGTATAAGCCTTCTTCCCAATTCTGGATAGAACCCTACTCTTCCTGTCGTTAAGAATAGGGTTCCAGGATGGAACCAGAACATATCCCTTACTGGAATCCAGGGATATCTTTGCTGGGTTAGCCAGTGAATTTTATGAAGGAATTTGAGTGAATCCATGACCCTACAAACTGTAGAACCAATACAGCAAACGACTTCTGTAGATCACAAACAATGCTAGCAATCAAACAAATTAAAAACAGCAGTAAAATACAACTAATTATTGTATAGAGTTGAGCGCTTTCATTCCTTCTTTCAATGGAACTTCATCAGAACAAATATCCACACATATTAACCGCATTAAATACAACAATTTAAAGTCATCTGATTAATCATCTATTAAGATCCTAATAAAATTTTAAACTGGCTATCAATTAAAAAACATTATTATACTTCAGTTTTAAAACTGGGTTTATGGTACATGCTTCATTTAATTCTGGTGAACACATAGCATTTAATTTATGTTGCCATTTCAGTTCAGCTACATCTAAACATTCTTTAACTATCCTGCCCTGTGTGTCATTCTGCACTTGCTCAATAACAAAAAAACAGATGGTGTGATTATTGTGGTGAACTAAGTGTCTGTACATTTCTTACATCTGCTAAATGTTCATAAATCCTGTATTTAAATCTCCTGGAAGTTTTCCCTATATAAAAGGCTGGGCAGAACTTGCATTTTGCCATATAAACCACTTGTTTCATATAACATGAATAATGTCCTTGTATTTTGTATTCAATGCTTCCAATACTAAAAGTGTTGCCCTGCATAATGCTAGGCCATTGTGAACAACTTCCACATTTAGTTGTTTCTCTTTTACCCTTATTATTGTCTATTGTTGGGGTCTTATTACTTTCAAGATACTTTTAAATGCCTTTTCAGTTCTATAAGCAATACAAGGACATGTGCCTATTTTTTCCATCACTTCCTCTTCTGATCTTCTTATTCTTTCGGCTGCTCCTGTCAGGGGTTGCCACAGCAGATCAACCATTTCAATTTCTTCCTGTCCTCTGCATCTTGCTCTGTCACACCAACCACCTGCATGTCCTCTTTCACCACATCCATAAACCTTATCTTAGGCCTTCGTCTTTTCCTGTTACCTGGCAGCTTCATCCTTAGCATCTTTTTCCCAATATACTCTGCATCCCTCCTCAGCACATGTCCAAACCAACGTAATCTTGCCTCTCTGGCTTTGTCTTCAAACCTTCCAACCTGGGCTGACCCTCTAATATACTTATTCCTAATCCTGTCCATCCTCGTCACACCCAGTGCAAATCTTAACATCTTCAACTCTGCCACGTCAAGCTCTGACTCCTGCCTTTTTGTCAATGCCACTGTCTCCAACCCATATAACATAGCTGGTCTCACTACCCTCTTATAGACCTTCCCTTTCACTCTTACTGGTACTTGTCTGTCACAAATCACTCCTGACACTCTTCTCCACCCACTCCATCCTGCCTGTACTCTCTTCTTCACCTCTCTTCCACACTCACCATTACTCTGAACTGTTGATCCCAAGTATTTAAACTCATCCACCTTCGCCACCTCTACTCCCTGCATCCTCACCATTCCTCTAACCTCCCTCTCATTCACACACATATATTCTGTCTTAGTCCTGCTGACCTTCATTCTTCTTCTCTCTAGAGCATATCTCCACCTGTTCCCTACTCTCACTACAGATCACAATGTCATCTGTAAACATCATAGTCCATGGGGACTCCTGTCTGATCTCATCTGTCAACCTGTCCATCACCATTACAAATAAGAAAGGGCTCTGAGCTGAACCTTGATGTAACCCCACCTCCACCTTAAACGCATCCGTCACTCCCACTGCAGACCTCACTGCTGTCACACTACCCTCGTACATATCCTGTACCAGTCTTACATACTTCTTTGACACTCAAGACTTCCTCATACAATACCACAACTCCTCTCTAGGCACCCTGTCATATGCTTTCTCTAAATCCACAAAGACACAATGCAACTCCTTCTGACATTCTCTGTACTTCTCCATCAACACTCTCAAAGCAAACATCGCATCTGTAGTGCTCTTTCCTGTCATAAAACCATACTGCTGATCACTAATCATCACCTCCCTTTTTAACCTAGCTTCCACTACTCTTTCCTCTTCTGATGGAAACAAATCCCAATTCTTATTAATAGACTTTACTATATTTCTACTATATAATGTGTATGTAGTGATAAAGTCTATTAATTCCATAAGGTGTTGATTTTTTGTCATTATTGTATTATTTCCCTCACCATTACACTCGATATTATGGGGGTTTAGAATAGGCACATATATACCTTTCTCTTTTTTGATAATTACCTCATTCATTATCTCTCACAAAAAAATGTCAGGATAACCCCTTCTAGAAAATATACTCACTACCACATCACATTCTTTATAAAATTCCTCCAATTCCGACACCATTCTAGCTACTCATACTAATTCATCTTTTACAACTGCTTTGTTTTTGGTGTTTGGGATGCCAGCCAGTATAGTGTAAATAAGAACTGGTAGAACGATAGCTACCATTTTTGTGTTATTTTTTCACCTCAGTATCCAAAAAGGTTATCTTATGCTCACTGAAGGAATGAGAAAATTTAAAGAAAAAAAATCAACTGAATTGTTAATATAAATGAGAAATTCTTCCAGCCTAGCCTGGGTATCTATCCATAAAAATAAAGATGTCATCTAGGAATCTGGTATAAAAAGCCCAGGAATCCTTAAATACACTGTTTAAAATACACTCCGTCTCCCAGAGTAACATCAAATAGTTTGCAAAGGTGGGAGCATTGTCACTCATTAACTTTGCCTGAAGTTTTGGCCTTTAAAAAATATAATTATTTTTCAATATTATTTCCATAAGTATCACCATGGCACTTATCCGATCATTGTGGAGGTCTGCCATCTTAAATAACTGTTCCTCCAATCATATTAAACCAATATCATGGGGAATGACTGTGAATAAATTGTTGACGCCTATTGTCACAAAGATTCCTTGGGGATAAAATTGTGTACTATTTAACTTACTTAAAAACTGCCATGAATCTTTGAAAATGTGAGATATTTTGTTTAACCTGTTTTTCATGGTATGGTCAACTAACGTTAACAATAAAAATATTTTTGATCTCTTGGCATCCACTACAGGTCTAAACGGTGGATTAACAATGCTTTTGTATATTTTAGGGATGCCGAAGATACTACCTATTATAGGTTTATCATTGTACATACAGTCATAGTCATTTTTTTATCTCCACTATCTTCTAATAATAGGTCTATTTTCATAATGGCAATTTTTATTTCATTTTTTGAAACTTGCTCACAGATGTCATCCATCAGTAAAACATTCATACTGTTAGTGTAATCCTTGCTGTTTATTATAACCAATCCATCACCTTTATCTGTTTTCATTATGCAGATACATCTATCATTAACCATTTCTTTAAATACCTTGTTTCACTAACAGACATGTTAGAATATTCCACCTTGTTTGGTTGTGTTAAAAGAACATGTATTTCATATTCACATACCTTTTCAAACAACTGCAAATTGTGATGCAATGGTGGATTAAAACAACTAGGTCTACCTAACTGGTCATTGTTGTTAGCAACACATTATCAGTTAACCAAAGGGCTAAATTCAACTTTCTAATGCACTAAGTTTATTAAAACATCAACAGGATTTGAATGTCTGGCAGGCACAAAGGTCAGCCCTTTTGCCAAAACATTAGCATGTTCAGTGTTAATAAACTTGTTAGAAAAATTAAAGACTTTAAAATCACTAGTGTCATTCAAAACAATCTGTGTGTTTCCTTCAAATTTGTCAGATAAATTAAGAGTCACTAACCACTAAGTCCTGTTGCCGAATAATTTCATTAATCAAATGGTCAGATACCAGAAAATCCTCCAAACAATTAGTAGGCTAGTAACTTAAATTATTTAATTCCTGTTGAGGTCGTTGTGAAACCGTTTTATCATCCTGGCCTTTTGTACACAAATGTCTTTCATTTCTTGTTGTCTCCAGGAGTTCATACATTGGTGTGTCTCACTGTTCCCTCCTCTCTAAAGGGGCTGGGCTGGCTCCTGTCTATCTCCCCTATATGCATTTGATGTCAACTCTGTTTCACTGGGAGGAGAAGGATGATTGGGCGATTCTAAATTGTTGCCATGGAAACCTAGAGGCTTAGGATACTCATTCCCTTTTTGATAATCATCAGTGTCCCTTTTAAGTTTTTCAATCTTCGTTGCAAAATAGTTTTACAAACTCTATGCATGCTAGAGAATAAGTTGCTATAGTTTATTTCATAATGCCCAAAGTTCAAGTCACTGCATAAAGATTGGTTAATGGTGTCTAACTGATTGGAAAGTTGATCGATTTGTACATTATTACGTCTTATCATGAGTTACATAATATCACATACAGCATTGTCAAAATGGTATGCAGCTCTCTTAAAAACTCAGAATTCTTAGAAACCCCTTTTAGAAACCTCCAGAGTCTTAAACCTTTGGATATGTAGTGTCTTTATTTTTGGTAAGGTAGCTGTTCTTGAGCTGCAACTTTTTAAGTGGTCAGATCTCCCATAGCTTTAAAACTATCTCCATTTAAACCAATGTTGTCTGCTCCTGCGCTGGCAGATAAAGACATAATGAAACAAACTGTAGAACCAATATAAAAAAAACAACTTCTTTAGATCATGAATGATGCTAGCAGGCTAACAAGTTCAAACCAGCAGTAAAATGCAACTAATTCTTTACTGTATAGAGTGGGTACTTTTGTTTCTTGTTTAACTGGAACTTCATCAGAACACATATCCACACATTTTAACCTCATTAAATACAAAAATTCGATATCATGCGACTGACCATCCATTAAGATTCTAATAAAATTTTAAACTGACTATTAATTAAAAACCATTATAATACTTCAGTTTTAAAACTGGGTTTATGGTACATGCTTCATTTAATCTTGGTGAACACATAGCATTTAATTTAAGTTGCCATTTCAATTCAGCTATATCTAAATGTTCTTTAACTATCCCGCCCTGGGTATCATTCTGCCCAGCCTTTTATATAGGGAAAACTTCCAGGAGATTTAAAGACAGGATTTACAAGCATTTAGCAGATATAAGAAATGAGAGGTCTACCAATGATCTACATAGACACTTAGTTCATGGCAACAAACCTGCCTTCTGGTTTTTTTTTTTTTTTTTTTTTTTTTTTTTTGTTATTGAGCAACTGCAAATCTGGACAAAGCCTGACAAAACTTGTGGGACAAAGGCCCAAAAACAGGACGGATTTTAAATATTGCCTTTCTAAACTTAGAAAGATACTGGAGTAACAAGGTTTGTGTTAACATACATTTTCTGAAGGACTTCACTCCTCAGCTCATCCCAGTGATGTGCCAGAAAACCAGAAATTTTGTGAGCAATAGAATACAAACATGAGGCAAAAAATCTGGACATACTGTGAAAATCTGGACAGTTGAGAAATATGTTAAATGATCATTTCCACTGAGATAAAGCCTTTTGGAATCAGTGCCATAGTGGTAGCAGGGCTGATTCCAGGTTAAGGAAAATTGATTTAAATATGTTCTGTATTTTTCTTTCTTATTTCCTACTAGTAACACATTTGGTGTGCAAACTGTGTGTAATCTTGTGAGCTTTTCTCTTAAAAATATAAGAGAAAATGAAGACATCCAAGATGGCTACACATTGAGTAACAGCTTAATTCTGGCTCTACCAGTCTGAAAACAGAAACTTAGCAGAGAAAGCCGGTGGACCCAGATTTCTGGGTAAATTTCAGTTACTGACTAGTAAGTGCACTGCCTAGATGTCAGCAAAAAATAAATATAGAGACCTGGTGGAAAATCAGCTACAAAAGTTGGGAAAAAAACACAGACTGAGAAAAGTACTGCAGTTGTTCAGAAAGAAGCAGTGCAAGTTCCAGACATGACCCAGTAACCTAGAGGAAAGTATAAAGCAGCTGCACACAGATCTGGTTAAAATGAATGAAGCATTGCAGTATATCAACAGAAACAATAAAAATCTGGAAAAATGGAAGAAGCTTTGAAAAGACATTCAGATAAAGTGACAGAACTACAAAAGTCAGAGGCTGAAATGAAGAAAAGCCTGGCTGAATATGTGACTGCACAAGAAGAAATGTTTCAAAAAATAATAGAATTAGACAACACAGCATATAGGGAAAACCTGAGATTTTCTGCTGTACCACAGAAGCTGGAAGGAACAGGCTGTATTAATTTTATGAAAGTACAGATAAGCAACTGGACTGGTATTCCATAACAGGAATTGTTATTTGAAAGGGTACAATGTGTCTATGTTTCAAACCTAGCTATAAGAAAACAACCTAGACCTTAAATAGTAAAGATGCAATCTTATCAGCAGAAGGAGTTGATTCTGACAAAACTGAGGCAGAAGGACAAAGTACTAAAGTAGGAGACAGCAGAGCATTTGTGTAGACTGACGACTCACTGCACACCAGGCAGAAGAGGAATACATTTATTCCATTATATAGGGAATGCTGTAAAGCAGGCATGAGATTCAAACTGCTGTACCCAGTCATTACACTTGGGTTATCCTGCCGTCAGGCGGTCCCGCAGTTGGCCAGAGTTCCAAAGTCCTGGTCCGGCATCAGTTGCTGTCGCCTCTTCCCTGATGTCAGTGCACCAGATGCATCCGACACCATTTTATTCATTTTTTCTTGCCCCAGATGTCAGGTGCCCCCAATAGGTAGGCAATACATATTGCTAATAAAAAATATACATATGAAATAAAAACAATACCTTCAGTTACAAGCAAATACACCACAAAGGTTGTATGGGATAGAAAGATATAGATAAGTCTAGCTAGTTCAGAGGGGATGGAGGGAGGGTAACCTGGACTGCAGCAGTATGAACACTCGAACATCTACATTTATGGTAGGTACAAAACTGTACTATGTTCACCATGTTACACTGCTGCAGTCATTACACTTGGGTAGAATCCCAAAGCTAAGGTTGGGTGGCTGGTCTATAAAGAGTTAGGATTGGCTATGATGCCCTGCAGAACTGCAGTGACAAATCCTGCTCTAGATTTAGAGTAAAGAGGCAGGTGATAATGTTTGGTAAAGGTGTGCACTGAACTCAAGTTGCAGCCTCCAAAATTTCCTTGGTAGTTACTCCTCTGAGAAAGGCTGTTTAAGTGGCTGTTGCCCTGGTGGAATGTAGCCCAATGGTATCTGGGACTGATTTTCCATGCTGTGTGTAGCAGTAACGAATACAGTGTCCTATCCATTTGGATATAGTTTGCTTTGAGATAGCCTTGCCCTGTGATCCTGCAGCATATGCTACAAACAGTTGTTCAGTTTTCCTGAAAGCTTTTGTTTTGTCCAAGCGTAGCTGCCTGTGTATGTCCAAAGAATGCAGAAGTTTTTCCCCTTTATTCTGGGGGTTTGGATAAAAAGTTGGCAAATGGATGGTTTGGTTAAGAGCCACACTAGATATCACCTTTGGCATAAAGGTAGGGTTTGTCCTTAAAGAAACCCTGTCCTGATGAAAAATTATAAAAGGTTCCACTGCCATTAGTGCCTGTAGCTCTGAGACTCTTCGTGCTGAAGTTACTGCCAGGAGCAGAGCTGTTTTCCATGATAAAAATTTTAGATTAGCTGTGTTGGCTGGCTCAAAAGGTGGCAGAGTCATTTTTTCCAAAACGAAATTGAGGTCCCAAGTCGGTATTGGTGCTCTCCGGGGCGGTCTTATGTTTTTAGCCCCTCTGAGGTACTGCTTTAGCAAGGGATGAGAGAATAAAGGAGGATCCATGTTGTAATGTGCTGAAATGGCAGTGGTGTGGATCTTAATTGATGAGAAGGATAGGTCTCTGTCCAGCATCTCAGTTAAGTATTGTAAAATCTGAGGAATGTTTGGAACAAGAGGGTCAAGGTTTTGAGCCTGGTTCCAGGTGCAGAATCTCTTCCATTTTTCTGAGTATGCCTTCCTGGTGCTAGGCCTCCTGGCCTCCAAAATGACATCCATAACAGCTTTAGAGAGAGGTGTTGCCTGTTTGGCTAATTTATCTGCCATGCAGCTAGGTTTAGGGTTTTGAGCTGACCGTGCAGGATCTGATTGTTTTCTTGAGTCAGAAGGTGTGGGATTTGAGGCAAAATCCATGGTGGTCCTTGAGCCAAGTTCCTTAAGATAAGGAACCAGTGCTGGCATGGCCAGTCTGGAGCAATCAGGATCATCTGTGGTTTTTCTTGTCTGGCTTTTAGGAGTACCTTTAAAAGGAGAGGCAGTGGCGGGAAAGCATAAACTTTTAGGTTTTTCCAGCTGAACAAAAGAGCGTCCACTTTCCATGCTTGTTTGTGATAAGTCCTTGTGCAGAATTTTTGTAGTTGGCATTTCAGTGGGGAGGCAAAAAGATCTATATCTAGGTATCCCCATTTTTTCGTTACAATGCTGAAGATTTGTAGATTCAATTTCCATTCATGAGGGTCCATGATATTTCTGCTTAGATCATCTGCCAGAGTATTTTTCTTTCCTGGCAGGAATTGTGCTTGCCGGTGAACTTGATACGTTAGAGCTGTGTTCCACAAGGTCATGGCTTGCCTGAATAGGGGAAAAGAATGAGTGCCCCCTTGCTTGTTCATGTACCCCATTACTGTGGTGTTGTCCGTCCTTAGTAATAATTGTCCAGGATGTAGGAGGTCCTTGAAAGCTGTTAGGGCATTTTGAACAGCCAACATCTCTTTTTGATTGATGTGAAGATGCATCTGGTCTGTGGTCCACTTGCCCTGAATGCATTTTCCTGCCATGTGTGATCCCCAGGCGTAATTCAAAGCATCTGCTGTTAGAGTTTGCCTGGCTGTGGGTTGGGTAAAAGGCTGACCCTTGTTTAGGTGACATGCCTGTGCCCACCATCAAAACTCTTGTTGTAGGCAGGGAATCATTGGTATTACTGCTTCTAAACTGTGAGTGTGCTGAGTCCAAACACTTTTTAGGTACCACTGTAATTTCCTCATATGCAGTCTGGCATATGGTATTAGTAGAATGCAGGACACCATGAATCCCAGGGCCTGCAGAATTTTTCTTGCAGGGAGATGGGACTTTTTTGCCAGTAACTGAAAATATTGAGTTAGTTAGTTAGAACTTGTTTGTCTGGCGTGAGGTAAGCCATCTGGGCTGTTGTATTTAAGCTGGCACCCAGGAATATAATCTGTTGCGAGGGCACTAGTTTTGACTTCTTTTCGTTTACTGTGTACCCTAGAGAAATTAGCAACCTTTTTACAAATGCCAGATGCTGTAGAAGAATGTCCTTTGTCTCTGCTTGAATGAGGTAGTCCTCCAGGTATAGGTATATTTGAATTTCTTTTTGTCTGCAAAATGCAATTACTGGTGCCAGGCACTTTGTGAAGATTCTGGGAACAGTAGATAAGCCAAAGGGCAGTGCAGAGAATTTTTAGTGCATTGTACCAGCTTTTAATCTGAGGTATCTTCTGCAATTTTGTCTGATAGGTACATGCAGGTATGCCTCTTTGAGGTCCAGAGTAACAAGCCAAGCCTTCTTGCCCAGCATGGGTAGAAGCTGCTGTAATGTTAACATTTTGAATTTTGGAATATCCAGGTAAGTATTCAGAATTGACAGGTCTAGTATGGGCTCCAGGCCTTGTCCTTTCTGTGGACCAGGAAGAGTCTTGAGTAAAATCCTTGTCCTTGTTCCTTTTGTGGTACTTTTTGAATAGCTCTCATGTCCATGAGGGCTGAAATTTGTTTTTGTGCCTCTGCACATTGATTTTGTGGCAGGTCTGGCATTCCTTTTAGCCTTGGTAAAGTATTAAAGCAGAACCTGTAACCTTGAGACACAATATTCAGAACCCATTTGTCTTGGGTGATTGCTTGCCAGTTTTGAGAAAGAAGTGCTAGTTTTCCCCCCAAAGGGAGCTTCCAAAAGGGACATGCTTGGCATACGAAGGGGAAAGTCATTGTGACTGTTTCCTGTAAGGTTGAGACTTGTCCTCATCTCCTTTTGGGGTTGAGGTGCCCCACTGTCGTTGTCTGTTTGAGCCTTGGGGTTGAGATCTGCCTCTTGGGCGTCTGTATCTGCCTCTCTGTGGCCTGTCTGACACTGGAAAGGACCAATTCTTTGTTGGCCAATTTCTACTAAACAGAGGTGGCTGTACCTGTAAGAAATCCTTGACTGTTTGCATAGATTTAGCTTTATCCTCCATTTTCTTTAACACCTCTTGTGCCTTAACACCAAACAAGGTATCATGCTGTAAAGGAGCATCCAATAATTTTGCCTTAACATGATCAGGTAAACTCTGTTCTTTTAACCAATCATGTCTTCGAATCACAGATCCTGTAACTGCGGCTCTACAAGAGGCCTCTAAAGAATCAAAACCACATTGCAGAGTATGTTTTCCCACCTGTTCAACTGCATGCAATAAATCCTGTATTTCTTTACAATCGGGAGCTTCTGAGCTTGCAAGCATTTTCTGTTTTAACTAAGCCATTAAATATTGTTGGTACTTAAGCATGTGGAACTGGCAATTTACAGCTCTTACTGCTAAAGTTGCAGAAGTGTATACTTTCTTCCCCCATCTATCCAAAGCTCTGGAATCTCTGTCAGAGGGTACTGGATTTTTTGCAATGGAAGCCTTAACCCCTTTTGGGCCCTGGGAAATAGTTTCTGGATCAGCAGAAGGGTTTTTGTAAAGAAACTTGTGAGAGTCAGGGACTCTATAGTACCTGTCTGGCTTGGCTGGAGCAGGGGGCAAAGAATCAGGAGATAAGCTGGATTCAGAGAACACATCATCCACAATGTCTAGCACAGGCGGAATAGCCAGCGGCCTGTGCTGAGGCAATAAAAGGAAATCCCTGAGCCTTTTCTTGGATTCTGAGTAATCCTGACTTTCCCAATGGAAATGCTCCCTCATGGTATGTAAACTTTCCCCAAAAGAATAATCCTCAGGAGGAGAGGCTGAAGGGATAGATTCTTCAGCATCAAAGTCCTCATAGGGGAGTAGAGAGTATCCCTGGTCTGAAGAGGAATCAGAGGAAATGGAAACCTGATCAGAGGAATCATAGTCTGTATCCGGCCTAGGTCTTTTCTCATGAGGGGGATGGGAACCCCTGATTAGAGTAATGAGGTCTTCGGCCATTTTAAGCATCTGTTTCTTAGGCATGGAGATCTGTCCAGGAGAATGCTGTACTTGTTTCTTTGTCTTTAATGGTACCTTTGTCTTGGCTGTTGTTTTAATGGTAAGTTGTGAAGGTCTGAAAACACCCTCAGAAGCCGATGCCTGCTCAGCGGCTCCGGATCCATCTGAGGGATTAGTTTCCATAGGCCCAATACCTTGAGTTTCCAGAGACCTAGTTGTCTCCACGTGGAAGTCGGAAGCAGCCTGTGGCTCTGAGGTATCGGGTGTCAGGGGCTGCGAAAGCGCCTCACTGAGAACCAGCGAACCAGCGACTGGCCTAGAAGAGGTTTAGTTGTCGGTTTAGGACCTCGGATGCCTGTCTTTATCCTTGTCTTTGCGATTTTTCGGTATTGAGGTCGTTGGTTGATCCGACGGCATGGTATAATTAAACCTTCGGCCAAAGTAGTGCAAAGCAAAATCAAAATGTCTTTTTATAGTGCGTTTGTTAAATCTAGCACAAAACCGACAACTAGTGACGTCATGATCAGGGCCTAGGCATGGAATACAGTAAGAGTTGAAGTCCTTATGAGGTATTTGCTTCCCACAAGAAATACAATTATTAACTTTTTCTGACATCGGTCTGAGGCAAGAAAAAAGTTTCCCCAATGGGGTACTTAGCTTTATTGAAGACTTCGGATCTGAACTTCGACTTCGAAAATCTCAGGAGTTGGCCGACCGGCACTTGCAAACTGCTTCTGCTTCAGGCACTGCGTGGCAAGATAGACTGGGGAAAATGGTGTCGGATGCATCTTATATACGCCTGGTGCACTGATGTCAGGGAAGAGGTGACAGCAACCAACGCCGGACCAGGACTTTAGAACTCTGGCCGACTGCGGGACCGCATGATGGCAGGATAACTCAAGTGTAATGAATGCAGCAGTGTAACACGATGAACATCCAGACAGCACTTAATAGAATCACAGGCTCTGTAAAATCCCCATCCTGCCCCAGTAATCAAAGAGCCTGAATCCCCATCACTGACACTAGAGAGAGACGATCACTTGGAATAAAAATAAATACACACAGTAATTCCAGATGCAGCTCTCTGCATCAAGCACAATTTCCCTTAAGAGCACCCAGGGAACACCCTCAGTCTGGGGTCTGGATTTCTTTCTCTGTTTCCCTCCATATCCCCAGTAAGATTCCCCACTGGCACAGCTATACAGTTGAGCTCTCAGCTGAGTGTCCAAGCCAAGTCCTGCAGCACCCTCTCTGTGAAACCAGTGCTTTATGTCCCTGCTTCAAACAGCTGATACACACACTCTTTGAGATTTCATTTTCACACACACAAACACAGCTGGGAAAGGCTGGCCCAAATTTACTAGCTATGCCCCCTTCTGCTTAGACTATAAGGTACTATAAGGCTCTTAAAAGGGTACCCAATTATACCGAGTGAAATTAATATTAGTACAAATGGTAGTGTTTTGACCAAAGCAGTAAGGCTTTTAGGAGTGACCACAGAGTCACAAAACAGATATGAGTACTCTCAAAGGTTAAATATTCTCTAAAGAATCAGCCACAATGAAAAGTTTAAATATATTTAATAAATATAATAAATAATAAAAGAACATGAAAACACTAAATATCTATTTACAATAAATACAAGAGTTTCAATCATAGAAAATATTAAAATAACACAGACAAAGAAAAACAGTACTTAACTAATCTCACTACATTTTCCTAACTGTTCTAAAGATTTACTATTCCCTAGTTCACTTACTAAGAGTTATGGCTTACAGAATGAAATCACATAATCTGGTCATCTGAGTTCTGGTTCCCATGCTACCCCCTTTCCTAGCAACTGACCCAGAATCTCGTATGTGTGTGTCAATAATACACACATGTAGAGCTTTGCTAAGATCTGTTGCAGCTTCTGGAGGTCATAAAACAATAAAACCCTTCCCCTCTTCCTACAGGAGCTAATAAACCATTATCTGGCACAGACATTTTGTCTCTGGTTGCAGTCCAAACTGTAAGATACAATCCTTATGGCCTAAATTAAGTAATTTCATTTCTTACTATTTTTCAAGGTTAGCTGGACTGAGATTAATGTATTCTCTTCCAGTTTCCTGTGTTAACATATATACACTTCCTCAGTCAACACAGTACACTCTAATATAAATGTATATTTCTTTTCTGTCCAGTAAGGACACACTGTTGGTACATTTTTAACACAAGCAGTTTTACAAATACATTTTTCAACACAAGCATCTGTGCAAATCAGTTTTATATACAAGTGACATATAATTCTTTACAAAATTCCGGCTAGCTGTGCTGGCATATGTTACACATCCACTGCCCTACTTCTCCTGGCATAGCTGGCAATACTTCACATCATCCCAGTCTTTCCCAAGCATGTTAGCATGCATAAACTTTATTTCTGTTTAACTTGAGTCTGTGAGTGTGGCTGTCAGTTTGGAACATTTGTTCCCACTAAGGGGTTAAAACTTCAATATTTAAATATGTACACAGTTTTGTGTGTCATTATTAAGTTAGTAGGTTTTAGGGGAGTATAGTGTGTGTGTGTGTGTGTGTGTGTGTGTGTGTGTGTGTGTGTGTGTGTGTGTGTGTGTATGTATATTCTTATTTGAGGGTTTTCTACAACACAAAAAGTTCTGCAAGATGTGACATACGCTCAAATGGACATGACAAGAAACTGTTGTATAAAAGATTAACCTGCCAAACAATGCATGTAACACAAAAACTGGAAATAAACACTTAATAAAAAAACTGTTAAAAATTAAAAATGTGGGAATAACAACTCCTCAACAATATGATTCTTTCTACAATGTCTTTAAACGTTAATGGTTTCACAAATAAATCCAAAAAAGCAAGAATAGTGAACTACATTAAAAATTTAGAGAGCTACTAGCTATGCTACAGGAGACAAACCTGGAAAGAACTGAACATGTGAATTGGATAAAGAAAGGATTTCAGGGTGGTTATTCAGCAGAATACCTAGGAAAAGGAAGAGAGGAATACTTATATTAATTGCAAGACAAGCACCAATAGTAGCAGAAGAGGGAAAAAAGAGAATGATAGTAGATGTGTAGTACTAAGGGGCTACCGGCAAGGGAGGAGGATTACACTGGCATGTATTTATATTCCACCTAAAACTGCTATAATGGAGCTTAAGAAAATTCTCGGAGAAAAACAGTCAGCTTTCAGCAAGGAATATTATTGATAGGTGGGGACTGTAATTTGATTTAATATAACAAAGGAGGGTAGATTTTTAAAGAAATTTCTGAAAATATTTGGCATGAAAACGTGAATTCAGTACTAGGAATTCACAGTGAATTTACATATTATTCCCCAAGATACAAAAACTGGGATAGGCCAGCCAGAATTTACATTTCACAGGACCGTGTACATTTAATTGATGGTCTTGATATGTAACGCACCAATAACTATTTCTGATCATGCGCCAATAATAAGTAAAATAAAAACACGAGGTAATAAAATAAAAATGAGACAGTGGTGCTTTCCCACCTAAATGTTAAAAAGAGAGAGATTTAAGGAATGGGTAATGGGAATTATTCAGGAGCTATTAGGGAAGATAGAACCTTCTTCTGAAAATATACCTAGGGAGTGGGATAAAATTAAAATGGAATTTAAAAATAAGGTGGAAAAAAAAGAAAGGGAGATATAGTTAACAAGTAACAATAATTATTTAGGGGACTGACAAATATAAAGTATTGCAAAATAGGGGGACTCTCACAGAAAAAGAAGAGGAGCAACTACAGAATGCTAAACAGAAATCATGGGACTACCCTGATAATATGCATGAGTTTAGAAGGATTGCTGTTAAGCAACTACTTTCTGATAACTCTACAGCACAAAAATGTTTAGCACAATGATTCAGACAACAGAAAGTTGAAAGGGCTGTCAACAAGCTTAGGATCCTATTACAAGGAAAATAACTAGGAATCCTGTAGAGGTATTAGAACTATTTTGGGAAATTCTATGAAAGCTTGTATAAAACAGAAATACAGAAACCAAGAAAAGGTACAAATGGAAATGTTTATGGACAAATTAAATATGCCAAAGCTAGAGGGAGTGGAGGCTCAATTAATAACAAACAGGATAGGAGGAGAAAAGATAAAAAATGGTGATGTATACCCAATCTACAGGAAATTCCCCAGGATTAGATGGTATTCCTGTGGAAGTCTGGAAGCTAGGAGAGAAAAACTGATAAAGATCTGGAAGGTTTTGTTTAACAGTATTTTAAGAGGAGGAGAAGTACCAACATCCTGGAAAAAAGCAGTGGTAGCTGTGATACCTAAAGAGGGTAAAGCTCCATCAGACTCAGCATCGTACAGGGCCATTTCAATACTAAATCATAATTATAAAGTGCCAAAATTGATAGATATGGATCAATGTGGTTTTGTGGAGAGGAGGCAAACATTTGACAATATAAACAGAACAATGATGATCCAGAGGGAAGCAGAATGCAAGAAATTACCATTGTTGCTTGTGGGTCTTGATGCAGAGAAAGCATTTGACAGAATAAGCTGGGATTTTATGAGCAGAGCAATGGAAGCATTTGCATTCCCTGATAAAATTATAAGGTTGATTAGGAAGATATATGAGGGATCGAAGGCAAAAGTTAAAGTGGGTGGGGTCCTCTCTGATAATCTCTGTTTGCGTATAAGAACCAGGCAACTGTGTCCTCTCTCCCCTTTGTTATTTGCATTGCATTTAGAACCATTGGCCAAGAAAATAAGGGACTCAGAAATTCAAGAATTTAATTGGCATGGTAGTCAAAAAAAAAAAAACTGCCTCTATTTGCACATGACATTATTTTATACCTGAAAAAAAGCAGAAAGGGACATCAATTACACAGTGCTGTAGAACATACTGAGACAGATTCAAACCTTTTTGGCATTTAAAAGTAATGAAGCAAAAATAAAAGCAGAAGCAATACATTATGTACCCACATACAAACTGATTCAGCAACCTCCGTATTTATGGAGACATGATAAAATTAAGTACTTAGGAGTATGGATTAAAAATGCTGCTGGTGTGGCAGCTAAGGAATATGTGGGAAGAGATTAAACAAAAGATAATACAAAAACTTGAGAAAACAAAAGCTCTGTTATATGGATATTGATAGTAAGATATAAGCAGTTAAAACATTTTTAGTCGCTTTAGTCTTGTACACAGATCAGGCATATTTTTAATCAACAAGAGGAGAAGTTGTGGATAGCAATTAATAAAGAGCTGAAAGATTTTATCTGGGAGGGTAAGATGGCAAGAGTCAAGTGGGATAATCTTATTCTTCCAACAGAACAGGGTAGATTGGGATTATCTGAGTTGAAGGGGTATTTCAGAGCAACACGGTTTAGGCTCCTATACATAGCATAAGCAGAAAACTACAATTCAAAGTGGAAAGAGATGATGATGATGAAATGAGGGAGAAGTTCAAGTAACAGGGAGAGACTGGGATTTTGGATGCAGACCTTTAAGGAGAACAATAATCATACAGAATATTACATTCATAAAGTAGCAGAAGGTCTTCTAAGAACTAAGCCGACAAGAGAATGGAGAAAGGAGATTCTGCTGATAGTGATGACTGCTATCAGGGATACAGAAAGTAGCCAAGAGGGGGCAGGAATATATTAGGGAAAACTGGTAAAGGAACCAAGGTACTGGGAGCAAGTAACTAGAGAGGGAAGGTAACAGACTGGGAGGAGGCCAAGAGCTTATTTGGATTGCAGGCTAAAGATTGCCTTAGATATCAAGGACTGCTATTAGACTATAGGCAAAAAGAAAGAAATGGGGGGGGGGTCTTAAATGAAAGACCAGCACTAGTAGAGTTTTTAGTAGAATCTAGAACAGAAGCTGCCATTAAGAAAGAAAGAATTAGTAGAGCATGTGAAATATTACATAACTATAAAAATCAATCAGAGGCGGTTAGGAAGGAATGGGAAGAAATATTAGATAAGCTATTCACATAGAAACAATGGGGGGATATATAAGTGCCCCAAACATGCAACAAACTCTAGAAGAGATCTTTACCTGGAAGTGCTTACATAAATATTTTTATACCCAAGCAGACTTCAAAGAATTTTTCCTCAAGTAGACAGCAAATGTTGGGGTTGTGATGCGGCAGAAAGAGGTAACTGGGAACATATTTTCTGGGAGTGGAATGAGTTGGCATACTTTAAGGATTCCCTGCAGTCTCCTCTGTCAGAGATGCAGGGTGAGTAAGTTGGAGTGACTAGGGAAATGATTTTTTTGAGCTGTGATACAAATTCGGAGGTGCCTAGCTATGGTAAGGCCTTGCAGAATCTAGTTATGATTGCTTCATACCTCATGAATTGGAGAAAGGCAAGTCATCCCCTGTACAAAGGTGGGCCATCTACAGACCTTGGAAACTACAGTCCCATAAGTCTCACTAGTCTTATATGTAAAGCCATGGAAAGAATTACCATGGAGATGATCAACAGAGATATAGTAAACCTCCAGACACTGGACCCAACCCAGTTTGGTTTCATCAAGGGCAAATCATGCCTACTCAACCTGGTGGACTTCTTTGAGAAGGTCACCCAAGCAACAGATGAGGGCAAAATCATTCACATTGCCTACCTTGACCTGGCCAAGGCATTTGACACAATACTCCACTCAGGCATTGTTGACAAACTCAAAAGGTTAGGTATAAACCCATATGACACCCAGTGGATAGCCAACTGGCTCACAGACAGGACCCAGGAAGTTAGAATTGGGGGTCTACCTCTACAAAGAGGCCAGTCACAAGTGGAGTCCCTCAGGTTCATTTCTTGGACCGCTCCTTTTTGGCATTTACTTCTCAGAAGTCAAGGCCAATTTCAGAGTTCTCTGGCTGACTAAATTTGCAGATGATTGCAAATTAGGAGCTATCATTGAATCTTACTCTGACACACATGTTCTCCAGTTGGGGCTGACATAGACAAATAACTGGTGTCAGAGCCATGGACTAAAACTAAATGTCAAGAAATGTATAATAGTATCCTTTGGGAAGCCATCCATCCCTGGTAACTATCATATTGACAACACACCCCTTACAGTTGACCCAGTAGTCAGAGACTTAGGGACACACATAGATAGTAATCTAGCCTTTGATCACCATGTGTCTAGAGTGGTGAGAAAATCATTCTATGTTGTGCAACTTATAAACAAAGGCATGGTATCTAAGTCCAAGGAAGTCATTGTTCCACTGTATTTGTCATTCATCAGACCTGTCATTGAGTACAATGCACCCTTTGGTATGTACCTAACCAGGCATATCCAACAACTGGAACTTCCACAGAGGTTCCTCACTAGAAGAATACAGGGTGTAAGTAATATGTCCTATGCAGACCGCCTCAAGGCCCTATCCCTGTAATCTGTCTCCTACAAGCTTTTGAGGGGAGATCTATGCTTGGTATTGTCAGACCCTACTCTGATGGACCTCCTGCATATCCACAATAAAAACAGTAGCAGAAATACCCATTATAAAGTCTTAAACCTTGCCTGTGATATAAATACGACCTGCTGGAGAGATAGGTATGCATCCCAGAGACTACCCCATCTATGGAACAGGCTCCCCATCCATGTGAAGAAGAGTTCCTCCCTAACCCATTTCAAGTGCAACTTGGACAATTGGATGGGAAACCAGAAATTCCTCCCTGGTTTGGCACCCATGTCTCTGATAGAAATGGGTAACCTGTAAATGGTTCATCTCCCAGGCCCATACTTACACTTATCAAGGGTTTCAGAACTTATCAGAGATTTGGGATGCATAGCTAGGCTTAAAAAGGCCCTTGTGGTCATTAGCCTAGTAAACACCTATGAACCTATGGTGCCAAAAAGGCAATTACCAGAAAGTGGAAATCAAAGTCTAAACCAACATTACCAACAGTTGTGAAGACAGTAACAGAGTTAAAAACAAATGGAACTGGGACCTTTAGAAAAGGGTCAGAGAAAATTACATAGTAAAAAATGGGACGTGTGGGATCAATACATACAGAGGAGGAACAAGGTTTAAAAGAAGGCAGGATTTGAATGAGCTATGAACTAATTGACTAACAGTGACAAGATATGTTAAAAATGATGTGTAATGTTTGCAGCTACAGTTGTGTCGGCACGATTTGGAATGTATAATGTTTGGAAATGAGATTGTGTCCCTATGGTTTACTGTCATTTATATAAATGTAACATGGTCTATATCATATATGACAATTTAATAAAGATGTTTCTTGCTTAAAAAAACAATATATATATAAAAGTATAGAAAATGAAAATAAGGGAAATGCATGAATTTACTGTTTGAAATGTAAGATATAACATTGCTTCCCCTGTGCTAGGAGGTCATAAAATGTAACTATGGTACCAGAACTGTGAAGAGAAGGCAGACATTAAAATGCAGACAATTAAGAATTATATGAACTGCTAGTTTCTATTACTCTGGGATGATGTAATTAAGACTTTTTTTTACAGATGGGACTACTACTTTAGATACTTTTGCTGTGGGAAAGCAAATTACTAAAATAAGTTATGTTTTTCTAGAAAAGGAACCCCATGATGGTTTCTGGGGATCAGAACAGATGTGGTGCCCTAAAAAGTGTATAAATGTTTGAAGATGTTCTTTGCTGTGTCATGTCTTCCTTGGAAGATTGAAGTGGACACTTTCCTGTAAGTTTTCTATGTGCAGTTTCTGCTCACCGTCTTCTAGGAACTTGCAATACTAAGTGTTTAGTTCTGTTTAAGCTACAGGTAGTTAGATGTATGTAGCTAGCCTAAGTAGTATTTAAATATTGCTGTCCGTGTAACTAATTTATATTGACATTCCTTGTGTACTTTTGCTTTATTGTTAAGTAAAGCTTCCAAAATTTAATAAAAGCATTAGAAAAGGCACAAGTAACTGTACTCAGGTAGTCCAAAATGTCTCAAGCACTGGCAAAGTACTATATTTCTCTATTGATCTGAAGCTTGTAGGCAGACATTTAGTGAGTTTTGCCTAATTCACTGTTTGCCCTTATGAAGATCTAACACATTTCTACAGTATTTTGACATTATACTAACACTGGGAAATTAAATTCATAAGAGAAATACCAAATCGTAGACACATAAAGTAACTTAGTTGCTTGTAACTTTCTTAATTATAGTTTATGTTGCTCACAGTAAAAAAAAAATGCCATTTCTGTTCAGCCAAGGCAGATTGGCAAACATGTCCTTACAACAACATAAAGTAATTTCCTGGGAAAGGATACTTATTTTTCTTGGCTTTTTTTTTGGGGGGGGGGGGGGCAGGATAATAATCTATTCATATCTTAAAATGTATTCTGTACACATTGTAAACACTTAACAGCTTTGACTTTAGCACAGTCTTTTACTGCCTGTTCACCTCATAAGTTACAGAATTCAGGCATCCCTCACACTCTATTAACTGACCAGGTTTGCTTCTCTCTCTCTCTCCACTGCATACTGCCAACCAAATGCACTTACTCACTCCTCACTATTCACACCAGTCAACACCTTTACTTCTTCTGATATATAGAATTCCATCTATGGAGAGACATTGCAGCCCTGTGGACACATACTGACCTGTGAACATAACAAGTAACTGAAAAAAAATCTGTGTGAATTGACTTTGTTTTAGCTAAAATTATACAACATGTGACTATGACAGAAAAGATCAGTTAAATAAACTGTACAAGACAGACCCAGCACATAAATAGCATCTCTTGTAAATAGAATATTTTAGTAGAAAAAAATACTTGGTTGAACATTCTTATTTTATTCCGTAGGACTTTTACTTTCTGTATTGTCCACCACCCAGTAACTCATAATAGTATTATCATGTTATAGACAAGTTGTGCTTTAGGCTGTGACAAACTTAACTCAGTCCCTGCTTACACTGGCCTTGGTCAAAAGCTTGAACCAATTCTCTTTTATCTACTTTTTGTTGACTGGATTGACTCGTAGACCTACAAACTGTTTTCAAGGGAGACCCAAGGAGGTATTTATGCAGGCTGGCATGTTTTTGACCGGGACAGTAGGAAACTGTTTGTTTTTTGGGGCAGCTTCTAGATTAAATGAAGGTGTTGCACTTTGTTGGCCAGAAATCTCAATTAAAATTTTCTGTAAGCAGTATGGCAGCCACAAGTTAAGATGAGTGGAGATTAAAGGTACTCCCTTACCGATATTAGGGAAGAAGAGCAATAATAAAGATTTATATGAATTCATGCCATTTGCATAGCAACATCGTGAGTAAGTTAGGAAGCGTTACATATTTTTTTCTTCTTTTTTGCAAAATTTGGTATTGACAACAGATTAATGAAATAAGTGCATTGTAGTGGTAATGGAGAGTGACAGACAGGAACTGGTCATTTTTATTGCCACACAGGTCCAGCTGGGGTGGTCTGGGAGTCCTAGTTTGTACATCTTATGTCATGTATGGAGACCTACAGTATAACAAATCACTGTATTCTACTATGTTTGATATGGTTAAGCAAAGCCCCACATGGACAGTTTTTACAATGGGAGTCTATAAATTCATGCGCCAAGTATAACAGATAGGCAGCTTTCACTTTTAGAAAGCATACAAAATATTTTGGCCAGAAAATTTTCAAGTTAAAGTCCACAATTCTGAAGGAACAACTGAAAGCTAGTCACTACAACACCTTCAGAAAAAGCCATAATCAACCAACTGAAAACCTGAAGAATCTTTTGCTTTAGAACTGGCTTAGAATTAGTATAAAAGAATAAAAGTAAAAAAGGCATCTAAAAGGCTTTTAGGCATAAGCCTCAAAATAATCCTGCTTTGTGAACGACACCTCCTGGATTCCCTCCTCCACATACTGCAGCTAGCTAAAGTCCACTGCAAGCTCCCGTCCATATAACAGCATTCAGTGATTCCTTGTAGGCAAACAATTCCCAGAGCTAAAGTCTCCCCAAAGATAGCAAATGCAGAAGGGTACTTAGTGACTGGATCCTCAACTATGAAAGCCCTGTCATGACTGAAGGATAATAGAGGA
Source organism: Protopterus annectens (assembly GCF_019279795.1). Lineage (NCBI taxonomy): Eukaryota > Metazoa > Chordata > Ceratodontiformes > Protopteridae > Protopterus > Protopterus annectens. Next base: position 1,154,365,741 of record NC_056725.1, on the reverse strand, counting down.
CATTCCAATACATTAGGGAAAAAAATGCATACGTGTACCACAACTTACTGGAAAAGTTTCAGGCTGGCCGTGAGTCACCTGGAGTAGTATTTTCCAATACTATGGGCCAGCTTCCAAAATAATGCTCTCAGTATAAATCTGCCGCTTATTCCAAAAGACTTGCCCTTAGTATAAATAACTTACTTTGGTGTAAGACCTAAGACCTATCTAGAAACAAGTTTACACCAGGGGTTAGATTCTAAAAGACATGCTCTCACTGTAAATGATCACTTACACTGACAGCAAGTCTTTTGGAATTAGGCCCTATATCTCCTGTGCTATTTTATGTCAAATTATATGAGATTTGCTAAGTATAGGGTCAGAAAGGTTTTTGTACTGTATAGGTTTCGTTCATGCTGATCTGAATATCTTTTGGAGGAATATAGAGAAAATTGTGGTTATCTTTCAGTTTTGTGTGGAATATGAGGCAGTGGATTCAGTCAACATTTTAAAAGAAATGAAAACTGTTGGTATATGCATAAGTGGACATTTTGAAAGCATTGTACACAATGTGGAGCCTTGAAATGCAGGCAGCAAGACTTGAGGAATCACTATTAGGGGAAACAGGATAAGTGGATACTAGGTGGAACAGTAAATTTAAGACCCTGCATGAGATAGTTAAAATGGAGCTAGGGAAAAGACAAAAAAGAAAGAACAGCAGAGACTGGATGTAGAGGTCATTTTTTTTAACCATAATTCTTCATTTAGGTTTGGTGTTCCTTTATTCTGACCAATCTGAGGTTCAGCTTTATCAGGTTTTCAAGTAGTTACTCTTGGGGTAGTCATCTTAATTTAATTAAGAGCACCAGTACTTATCTGAAAATTCATAAGAAAGCCTTGGTTGCTTAATCCAAGTGTACTTTAGAGTATTTGTTTTCTGTGGTTTGGACTGGAATTTTGCATTTTAAGGAATACTTAAATATGAAGAATCAAATGGGCAGGGTTAGGCTACTTAGAATCTGAAAAGCAGAATTTTGTAAAGTATACAGCTTTGGTGCTGCAGTAGCATTGTCGCCTCACAGTTAGACGTTGCCCATTCGATTCTCAGTTAGAGCGTCTTCTGTGTGGCGACATGCGTGAATGGGCGTTCCTTTGTTGAAGGTTGTGCGTTAGGCCCGGCAAGCCAGCATGTAAAAATCTACTGCCAATCATTAGTGGACTGGAGTTCCGCTGTGGCGACCCCTAACCGGGAAAAGCCGAAAGACACAAACAAACATACAGCTTGTGAATGGTTAGATGGAAGTTTTATATGACTGAGATATGGAATGGCTAATTTTATGAATGTGAAAATGATGACAGGAAATCTATATATAAAATTTTGGATATGTTTTTAAGGAGTGTCCTGGGTAAGTAAGTTGTAGAGATCCAAAAATGTTATGAAGGTAGAAAGTCACTAACTCCTTATATGGTGAATATTAAATACTATATGCTTGGTAAAATATGTTTCAAAGGTAAACTAGGATGCAAGCAGGTAGAAGAAAGGAAACACAGAAGGCTAGGCTGATAAGAGATGGAGGAACCAATTTATTGTCTGATATTTAATTACCCCTGTGCTTTTTGGGTTTATGGAAGTCAAGAGAAGCATGTCCCATGGCTGACAAATTTACATTCAAGCATAATCTTCAAAGAGTGTGGAACAAGACAGGCCCCACTAAACAAGCGTGTTTCTGTCATTACATGCTAACCAGCTCACTCATGGGGAATCCATGGATAGTAATCCTGATCTGTGTTCTGTCTTCATTCAGATAATTAATCACTGAAACAGGGTCACCCTTGTTGTCACTGTATAAATCCACTGTATTGTGGGTCTTCCCCTTTTATGTTGGTCTTCAACTTTGCCAAGCATAAAATCTTTTTCTAGCTATATTTCTCACCACTTGAAATACCCAAAGTGTGAAAGCTGAAGTGTTGCCATCTCAGCATCCATGGAATGCTTAGTTTTCATTCCCTCCAGTACTGACTGACTTGTTTTTTGGACGGTCCTTGGTTTGCGCAGTATTCTTGGCTAACACCATAATTCAAAGATCTCAGTTTTCTTATGTTTCTTCAGTGTTCCACTTTTGCGTCTATAAGATGATATTTAAAGTACCAAAGCTTGGATATGTTGAATCTTTGTATACAGCTGCATCTCTCTCTCCACTTGAATACTATGTGCAGATCCCTTCATCGCCAGGCTGCCAAAATCAGCTCATTGGAGTACTTGTCTGCTTGCCATACCATTATTACCTACGGACACAAGCAGGCAGAAGCTGTCTGCTGTTCATAGTACTACTCCATCTCAAACAAACGCATTGATTTTATGCAGGAGCTTTGTCTTGCTCATGTTAAGGTACAGACTTGTTTTGAGACTGTTGATTAATTCTGATCAGCAGATATTTATCTGCATTGGGATAGTCTGCTGTTTATTCTTTTTTTTGTACTGGGCTACAGCTTTTGAAACTATTTTTATTTTCTTTGTTTTAATAAAAAAAATCACCCCTACTCTTTTTGCTAAGTGCCATGGGATCTTTATCCTCCACCTCGGCAGTAGAGACCTCATTTTAACTGTCCTGTTGTATTGCCTACATATCAAGCTCAGGATTATAATCTAAAAGATATGACGGAATAAAATAAAAAATATATATTTTGTAATGGCATAAAAGAAACAAACACATTATGAACAAACATTTTCTAAAGCACTAGCTAGTGCTAATCATCCAACAGAATTTCTATTAAGCATAACAGAAACAAATAACAGAAATTTAAAATGCTTAATAGTGGGACCATTAACATCTGATTGCATTCAGATGTTACATATTCTAGTTATGGAAGACCAACTACTGTTTAACTGGCCCTAGTTGCTCAATATCCTCAGCCAAATCCAGTCCAGCTATTTCCAGACTTAAGGATAGTGTCCATTAACCCTACAGGTACATAGAGCACTTGTGTTACACCATTAATGGAAACCATGCAGCTGCATCTATAGCTTGACATTAGAATGATAATGTGTATCATTCATTTAGTGGGAGAAGGGAAAGGCTACCCAAACCTAGAATATGGCAAACTCACTTAACCACACAGTACTCCTAGGCCGAGTTTGAAAATGGTCCATGGAGATCGGTGCTCTACCTGGAAAGACAAAAACAAATACAAATAAAATAAATGTAACTGTCCTTCACAATAGTAAGAAAAGATACTGGCCAAGAACAACTGACCCTGTCAAACTGATTTAGGCAGACAAGAAAATCACAGAATGACAGCTGGAACAAAGAATTGTAGAATACATGGAGGTATTGCTCTTTGATTCTTTGCACAAGAATTCTGGACAAATACAAAAATAATTGAGGTGACAAAAGCCCAAAATTAGGGATGATTTGCAAATATTACTTTAATTCATAAACAAGGCACACATTACTTTAATACACTTTAAAAAGTTAGTAGAACAGATCGCTTCAATATGCATTTTCTGAAGATTTTGCAAATGTCGAAAGATGTCAGAATATTGACTGCCTGCAGATTAAATGTTTAGATCAAATATCTGGACAGTTTTTTATGTTATTTGTGTATATACTCTGAATATTATTGAAATATTTTGAATTGGATACTTTCTTATGATGATTTGCTGTTGACAACAGCAGTTGGGCTGCATTCAGATGTTTTGGTATTAGGTTGTTTATTTTTACACTAACAAGTAGCATTTCAGTAGAAGCAGCAATAGACACTTGCATCTGTCTGTCCAGATCTGGATAAAGCTTAATATGTTACTGCATTTGTTCTTCAGATGTGTTTAACTTCCACTGGATGTGTTGAGTCCTGCATATTGTGGGTGCTCTTCAGAGATATTTGCTGGGCAATTTCTGGAGTGTGTGCAGGTGAGTTTGTTGTTGGAGTTACTTTTGGTCAACTATTTGGATATTCTGAGAATGGCACTAGAGTTTGATGGTTTGGTTTTGCTGAGTGTGTTAACTTATTACTTACGTGTTGCGACATGTGGATGTTAGTTTCACCTGGAAATGCCTACGTCCCTAAGATATGCTGTCTTAGAACTTTCACTATTTGAGCAATAGGAAATTCAATGTTTATTTAGGCAGTAATTATTTGGATACCCCATCTTAATCTAATACAATATTTTTCTGTTTTATTACATGTCCTATTGTTCATTATGAATAATGTCTTCATAGTTTATTTTATATATATATATATATATATATATATATATATATATATATATATATATATATGTGTGTGTGTGTGTGTGTGTGTGTGTGTGTGTGTGTGTGTGTGTGTGTGTGTACATAAAATTAGTACTTGTTATATTGCATTATTGCCTTATTGTACTCTAGATTCGCTTTTATGTTAAGAAATAAGCACTATAATAAAACTGAAATTTAAGATTACTAAGAAGTATGACAATTGTATTGTCTGGTTTTATTGATTGCCTGTAATCCTTGGTGATTTACAAGAAAACCTAACTTTTTATCTGGCCACAGAAAATCTATGAGACAAAACTATGGATGTTCTTGTTCTGCAAAACTGGAAGCAGTTGAGAAGTATGCATGGAAACATAGTGACTTTGGACAAAACACAGCATGGCTTCACAATAAGAAAGGCCATACAAGACAAATGGAATACAGTTCCTTGATCAGGTGACCTACATATTTGGTCAGAAAACAGTTTGTTGCAATGGCTTAGACTTTTCCAAGGCTATGTGGTAGCACACAATGGATTGGTGAACACATTAAGACTTGGGAGCAGAGCCTACAGAAATGGCAGAGTTCCTATTATGTAGTCGAACTTTTACAAGTTTGAACCACATATAGTCAAGACCATAAGTCTGAATTTGTAAAAGCTTGCACGTTTAAAAGAAATCTACATAAGCAGAGATTTCCATTATGTTCAATGTGGTGCGATCTCGAGTTGGTATATTTAAGTAGTAGGGGGCGCAGCCCCCCACGTGATGGGTGCGGGGGGGTGTCCCCCTGGTTACAACAATTTATTTTGTTGTATGTTGTTTTTTATTTTTTTTTATGTAGTCGAATTTTTCTAACTTCGAACATAATGGTTCGACCATTAGGTGTTTGGAGTTACAGAACTTCGACTATGTAATATAGACCCGAAGTGGCATGAGTAAAACAATGGCTAAGCAATAAGACACAAGAGTGTCATAGCAAACTGATGTCACATGGATGAAAGGGTGGAGGCGACTGGGGTACCACAAGGGATAGTACAGGGTGTGGCCCTTTGCCATCTGTATATACAGGGCATTGTAGAAGGTCTAGAAGTAAAAGCTTGCTTTTTGCATGGTTCACCATGGCTGACAGACAAAGATATAGAAAGGAGAATGTGAAGAGACTTGCCAAAACTGTGAGAGTTATCTAAACAGGCAGCCAAAACTCAATGCCAAAAGAAAAACAAATACAAGGAATGCACCTAAGAGTAAATCCCATGAAAGGAGTATACAGTTAGAGGGGGTGACATCATCAGCAAATAAGAACATGACCTCAGAGTAGTGGCTTCAGAAGACGTAAAGGTAAGCAGGCAATGCTAGAAAACAACAAAGAACGCTGGCAGGATGCTGGGATGCACAGGAGGTCACATCATCGTTAGAAAAGAAAATGCTTTTATCTCTTCTTCACATACAGGTGGGGAGGCACTATAATGAGTGCTGGAGAATAAGACTGTGGATTAAAAAAAAAGGATAATGTTTAAAACATGACAACAAAATCATAAATTTGTATTAAAAGCTGAATAAAAGAATACCACAACAGCCTAACATGTTTATAGCTGTGAAGAAAGAATGTAGATGCAGAATATCATATCCAATCGATATGTGATATTAAACTGCTTATTATTATGAAATAAACAAATAAAGCATCATATAATATAAAATACAACTTCACTAGACAAAGATATAGGCCAATAGGTTTGACTGTCAAGCTTACATAACGTACTGGCCTTTAAGAAACTTGACTACAGTACTTCCATGTTGATATTTTCCATTGGGCATAAAATGTGTGTATGTGAAAGGATTATTTTGAAACAGATTTAATGACTGACTTGTTCTCTAGCGCCACTAGTGGTATGTTCCAGGCATAAACTATCAAACAGTTAAGAGATGAGACACTGCCTTACAAACCAGGCAAAGGTTATTTAAGTACTCTAAGAAACAAAATATGACACTTCCTAAAGTCATTTAGAATAGGCAAGCATTGTCAGTCTCATAACTTTTCTAGCAAGGAACTGTTTATACTTTTTCAAGTTGTTTCAGGAGGCTTGTTCTACAGCTGCAGAATGCAATGCTGTATTACGTAATATGACAGATCATTAAGATACAGTTGTACAATAAGCGCTCTAGGGCAGCTAAATGTGCACTTTAGAAGTAGATGGTCTAAAGAAGTAGATGGTCTAACAAAATATACCTTTCTGATTGACTGGCAGATAAAAAGTTTAAATGTTGACCAGTGTGCGTCTACTATTGCATGTAGATCCTTAAAGATAATGTCACTTAACCAAAGCAGGCCTAGTAAGGGAGGTGGGGGTGAAGGGCTTCCCTTCTTAATTAAGTAATAAATAACTTAAAGGAATATATACATCCAGAGTGGTATAATATTTCAAGAGAAATACACAAAAACAAGGAGACATGATTTGAAGTTACAAAGAGGCTGGCTTGATGTGGCATCATAAGTTGTATTTCTCAGAAAGGATGTTAGCTAACTGGACATTTTTTACCGAGCAGGGAGTAAGGTCATAGGGTCAAAAATAGAAACAGAATTCAAAAATGCAAACGATAAACACAAGCCACAAAAAAGTAGTAAGTTGTTGGTTAAATATAATGCAAAAATTATCCAACAGGTAAGGAATTGGACAGACTAGGTAGGCTAAGCAGACCAAATCTGGCATAAGATTCTGGGTGTGACCTACAGTACAAGTAATACACCTGCCTATCACTTGTACTTTTATGTTCCATTATGCAATCATAGTGACTCATCCCAGTTTGAGTCTCTTTTCACCATGACCAAAAAAATAGCTGTTATACAGATACAATATAGAAACATTACCACACTTTTATGACATTATGGTTATGGTTGCTCTTCTTAGATAAGGTTGACCACTTAAGTTGTACAATGAAATGACAGAATCAGTTTTGAACTATGTGATTACACACTCAGACCCCTTAAATGCAAACCTAAGCCCAGACCCTCCTGGTAATGTACTCACTCTGCATTTCAAAATGCTGTGTAGACTAAATCGATCTTCTAGTTGTACCGTGACCACTCTGAACAGACAGGGTAAAGAGAAGTATTCAAGTAGGTGAAACCATCAGCTTTACTTCAAGGTTTCCTGTATAGATTAATAGAGATAAACAGAAAATATTACTCACCTTGAAAAGGCTAACCCCTCAGATAGCCATAGTCATTTTTCTTCTCTTCCTTCCAGTTCAGTCTCTGACTTGTTTTTTACTTGGTTCAGCCATCCCAAGAGCTCTCTGAATAACATGCAAATTCTGATGATGTGCATTGCAGATAAAAATGGTTTCATATCAAATGATGTGTGACCAGAGAATGAGGATTGTACAAACACTTAATACACCAGTTTCACTCAGGCCACCATTAGTAGAAACTTCACCTTTAAAGTCTTTTCTATACAGCCAAAATGTAGGCCTGAAGCACAGAATACAAGCTGGTTAGTGTCCCTATAAAACAGTGCATTTAACTAAAACACTATGGAAAATTCATCACATAGTATTAGCTCCTGCGTGTTTCAATGCTGGCAGAATGATAACCAAAATTATTACACTAGGATTCCCTTAACTGTGCTCAGACCAGCCAGCCTCAACAGGGAAATATTCTGTCCATCTAAAAATATTTTTCAGCACAGTGATGTTCAGAAATGAAAGCACATGTTTCACACTGGGCTGAATAAACACTTGCAACGCTTGAAGATGTAATGCATTATGGTACTACAAGGTCCTGACAGGCTTTATCAGGCAGTAAAGCAGTGTGAGAGCAACAAGTACCTTATTCAAATGGGATACTTTAGAGCCTCTTAAATCCTTTCACCAGACACTTAAACACAACTTTTTTTTTTCTTTCTAAAAATAGCTAACCTGAACTAGTTGAAATGAAATGATGTAGGGCAGGAGTAAAGAAATCACTTCAGCAGGTCACCTTTCCACCACCTTGTAACACCATCCTGGATTCCTGAGACCTTCCTTAATACCAACAAGCTGAAAACAATGGCCTATGCCGTTAAGTGCTCCCCACCCCCCTTAGCCTTTCACAGAGTCCAAGATAAGAACTCCTTAAGCAGATAATAATCAGTGCATTTGGGTGGATTTGAGACATTCAGCTCCTTAATCATTTCTTCATCACCAGGATCTATCCAATCAAAGAAAGAAAGAATGCCTTTAGCGCCTCGGGCACTGCAAAGACAGAGGATTTCATTGGCAATCTGCTGCCTGGGAAATGAAGATATTTAACGGCCATTTAGGAAATAGGTTAAACAGAGGCTTGGTAATCTGCTAAGGAGAGACTTGAGGATTAAAAGAAGGGAAACAACAGTTCCAGCACATATACTATTTGAAATCTGCGTTTTTCTTTTAAATAGTCTTAGCAGTTAGAAAATTAGCTTATCTAGTTCAGATGGCACGTTTATAAAAAATAGATTAAGCTAGTACCAGAAACAGAATTTAAAAAGGTTACGTATACATGCAAGAGGGAGAACTGAAATTTCTTTCACATGCATTTCTTTTTGCCTTTTCAGCTACCAGCAGATTTATAAATCTTGTGTAGGTGAAGCGTAACATAATATACATCTTGCTGAATTGTCAAATAAAATACTACTATACTTTATCTTAGCCAAAAAGGATGAGAATGGATTTGGAAATACTGTCCTTTTTTGTCTGACGTTAACTGGCACTGTAGCAGACAATGTGTTGTAGACAAACAGTGAGAAGGTTATTACACAAGAAAGCTGAGCTTCAATTGAAGAAATAAAAGGGTTTTGTAAATATTTGAAAATAGATTTAATACATGTAGGTTTAACCAAGCATTAACCTCTTTGCTAGTGGTAGCATGAGCCTAATGAGAAAACTTAAATGGTCCCATTCACATGACTTGGGTACCTTCACTGGGCAGGAGACAGAAGTATTGTTACTGTGTGGTATCACAAAAGGTGTGAACGTAAATCTTTACTTTTGATCTACATTGTGATGCTACACAAAAATGAGGGAATGTGTTTTCTGTGGTGGGGATGGACACAGAAGTACACAGCAAGTGTCAGAGACAAAGAAAAAAGAAGAATGGAGCGTGATTGAAGGAACAGCTGCATAAGGTAAACACAGTGAGAGACACAGGCAATAAGTGAGAGCATGAATTAAGGGAGAGAAAGCATGACTTCCTGAGTAAGAGTATATGATGTAGAAGAATGAAAGCTAGTGGAAGCCATGGAGAAAGTGCAGCTGCACCATGAGTAGCTGTTTCACTTTTAAAGCAAGCCCTGGATGATATGCCAAAACCTTCTCACATCCAACTGCAGTTAAGCTGCTATGCAACACTGTGCTATCAGATAAACTATTTCAAAACACTGCTTTAGTATAGCTAGTTTATTTACTTATATGTGTGGTTTGGTAAAGCAAGTCATCTAGGTCTCTTGAAATCAGAGACCTTTCAGCATTGACCTGGTAGCATGAGTAAGCACAGACTAGCTTGGGGTCACCCAGTATAAATACAACATCCTAGCCCTGCAACAACATGGTTTCTGAGCTGGCCAAAGCACTATGACTGCCTTATATACCGTCACTAATGACATACACCTTGAGCACCTTCACTGAGCAGAACAGAGACCTTTAAGAAGTATTCCTGTGTGGTACGACAAAAAGGTGCTAATACCAGTCCATGACAGATATCCGCATAAGAGTTTACATACTAGAGTTTGTAAGTACTCCTTGACCTGGACAAAGGCATGCTCACAAGCTCTATTTATACTGACTTGTCAGAAGCCTTTGACCTATCAGACTACATTCTTCTGCTTAACTTCCTTATCTTAGTAGGCATCAACCAACACTTTTCCCATGGTTCCACAACAGACTTCCTCAGCAAAAGACAATTACAGATCAAAATATGCTCAAATACCCCCCATCCCCCACCTCTCTGCAAAGACATCCGGCAAGGATCAGTTCTGTCCCCATCACTCTTTCCACTATTTATCACCAACCTTTCTGCAGATCTACCATCAACAGACAGATGACATGATCTTCTAAACAGCTAACTCTTCCTTCCACACTATCAAAAAGGAACTAGAAGACTTATCCAGCCTTTCCAATTGAATCATCAAAAGCAAACTAATCATAAAAAACACAATAAAACCAAAGTACTGGTCTTTGGAACCAAACAAACAAGCACTCACCTTAGTTCCACAATGGACTATTCAGTACAAAAGCTAAGAATCCTTACAGACAAACCTACAATTCAAACACCTAGGGATTTGGCTAGATCAACACCTAAACTTCCAATTCCATGTTTCCAAATTAAAATCAAAAATCATCTCAGTCCTCTTCTGGTCAAAAAAAACAAATTCCCACTTCCTAATCCCACAAACTAGAGCAGCAATAGGCACAGAAGTACTTCCCCCTCAACCAGAATAAAGCCTCCCACTCACAGCCAGCAAATCTGCTAAAAATCTCAACATATTTCAAACAGTAGGGGATTATAATTAGGGCAAAATCGGTGGCAGCCCAGGGCCCGCAGCTTAAGGAGGTACAGGGCTAGCTGAAGGGCAACCAGAAATGTCTCTCTGAAGCAAAGATTCCACCCTACCACCCCCACAGTGCAGTATAAGAAGCTCTCTCTTGCAAGTTCAGGAAGCACCACAAGTACAGGAGAAGGCTGCTACTTACTTGTTACTAAATCACTGGGGGAAATGGGGGAGGAGTGTGTGTGTATGAGAGAGAGAGAGAGAGAGTCTGTGTGTGTGTGTGTGTGTGTGTGTGTGTGTGTGTGTGTGTGTGTGTGTGTGTGTGTGTGACAGAGGGAGAGTGTATGTGAGGGGCACAGAGAGAGAGGAGAGTGTGTGAGAGAGAGGGAGATTATATGTGAGAGAGGGAGAGTGTGTGTGAGAGAGAGAGGAGAGTGTGTGTGAGAGAGGAACAGTGTGTGTGAGGGAGAGAGAGGAGAGTGTGTGTGAGAGAGGAACAGTGTGAGAGAGAGAGTGTGTGTGAGGGAGAAAGTAAGAGGGACAGTGTGTGAGAGAGAGAGGGCGGGGGAGGGAGAGAGACGGAGACAGCGAGGGAGACAGGCAGAGAGAGAGAGAGAGAGAGAGAGGGACAGGGAGTGAGAGAGGGAGGGAGAGAGAGAGGGACAGAGGGAGAGGGAGAGAGAGGGAGAGAGGGACAGGGAGTGAGAGAAGGAGAGAGAGAGAGTGAGGGGGAGAGAGAGGGGAAAAGAAAGAAAAAGAGAGAGGGGGGGAGGGAGGGAGGAGGAGAGAGAGAGGGAGGGAAGGAGGGAGAGCATTATCCAGTGTGGGAGCTGGAGAAGCTTATTTACACAGTGTTGGCTGCAGTTCATGAATGTGAAACCTCCAGTTATTTGTTTAATTAGAAGTGTGTGTGTGTGTGTGTGTGTGTGTGTGTGTGTGTGTGTGTGTGTGTGTGTGTGTGTGTGTGTGTGTGTGTGTGTGTGTGTGTGTGTAATGTAAAATGTGCCAGTTATATTTTTCTTTAGCTTGGAAAGGAATAATGAAAACAACAGTCTGGGCAACTAGACTGACATGCAGAAAACTGGTTGGCTAGACTGTTATTTTTTTCTTACACCTTTACTGAATTATCACCCAAGACATAAGTAAACATACATTTATATAAAAGAAAATAAATTATGTAAACAAGTTCATGGTGACAAACATTACATATATTCTTTTATACAATTCTCAATCCAATATTGCATGAATCAGTCAATTCATGCCTTCCCTTAAACCACACTCAAAACACTTCAAAACAGTATTCTGGATGTATGGCCAGACTGTTTTTATCGGATTTCCATGTTTCAGTCTAGTTGGCTATATTTTACTTTTTGTTTCATTAGTTAGGAGAGAAGCACACTGCCTGGTTAAGTGACTTGCTCAGAATCACACATTAGGCAAAAGTAGGTAGAAAGAATCAAATCCTGCATCCTTAACTAAAGGTAGGAGCTTATTAAGAGCTTCAGATCTTAATCCCCTGCACCAAACTGCTAGATATTCACCCACATTTTTAGTTTCTGATAAATCACTGAAGGTTGAACGCCACTGAGCAGTCAATTAGTAAATCATTTGAGTTCTGTGTGGTATTAATGCACTACTTCCTGTAGTCAAAAGCACTTGCATAGCCAGCTTTAGGCACTACTGAACCCTGCAGTTGCTGGGGGCCTCCAACCACAGCAAGTTATTGTGATATTTTATAACTCGTCTGTCAAGCTAATAAAAGCTACTATAGCAATCTTGTATACTTAAGAATTGTTACCCACTTGGATTATTATTTACATCTCCTGTAAAATTCAAGAATATCTCTGATTATAGTAACTGTGTTTTGTCAAGTAACAGGCTTCAATTCCAGTACATATTTTACCACTGGCATAGTGCCCCTGGCCTACTTAAATCCTGCTGGTGGACATTCTGTTCACTAAAACAAACATAGCGAGCTTTACGTGCCTGCAATAACCGTGGCTACAGACTCATCATCATCATTGACTGTGTGGGGCTCTACAAAGGCTGCTGCTGGTTGGAGAAAAATGAGGAGAAAAAATGTATTCATTTTCTGAGTACACTGTGCATACACCCTGTAATACCAGGATACATGCATTACTCTTCTGGGTATCAATAAAAATGAGGGTAACAAGTAATTATATTTCAAAACTAAGGCATATAAGATACATTACAGAACATTCAGACACTTAGATCTTCTAGGAGTCTGGTGGCCCCCACACCCCAGACTGTATAAATAGATTCTAACTTGGACTTAGTGATGCCTTTTGCACTCAATCTCATCCACTCTAACATCAGCCCTGTTCAGAAGTGTGTGTACAGAAGGTTACTGTAGGTTTTGTGGGGGGGCTGGGGGTGGCCTGGTCATTACTTCTTTAAGTTTAATCACAGTCAAACCATAGAGATGTACACAGGAATTCATTATAGTTAGTGTTTGGGCTGGGGGCAGTGTGGTCATGGTTTCATTTACTTTTCTTACAAACCTCAGAAGTGAGCAAAGAAGGCTACTATAGCTTGTGTAAGAGCAGTGTACTGTCTAGGAGCAATAAAAGTGAAATACATTACTATAATCATTTTTTTTCACTTTCCTCCCAATCATACCTCAAAGTAAGGAGGGATGTCATATGTATGTATGATAGCAGTCACTTGAAATACATGACTATGGCCATTTGTTCCTGAAAAGGGAAACTTTTGTCCAGTGTGCTTTCCCAGGATGTTAGCAAATATGTTACACATTTGTCTTTTGAATTACTGCACCCTTCCCAAAGCAGCTAATTAGTGCTTCTCTATATGCTATTTAATTATGAATTCTACTACATGCCCTGTAGGGTTGCCAGATGCATTTTCACTAATTTTTTAATGTAAAGGGAAGAGAAGTTTATGGTTTCTAATACCAAGTCTGTTTTCCACATGTGTATTTTGTTTTGTTTAGAAAATGACTGTCAAGTGTTTTTACTGTAAAATTTGAAATAAAAATTTTAAGTGAAATCCAAATCATTTTGATAATTGCAAAAATAAAGAAGAAAATAGTGTGCAAGCGGACAGGTTTTAACACCGTCCTATGGTAACCGTGGAAAGAGAGACAAGTAATGGGACATGCTATGGCTGGTGTAGGGCCTAGTTCATTATCCGGCACAGAGCCCCATTTGACCAAAATCTGGATCTACTGACTCTGGAAGAATATGTTACAATAATACTGCATTATGAACCATTCAAGTAGATCAGACCAGCACCGCGTGATGTTAGAGAGGATAGCTATTTTTGATGACAAAAACATAGGAAGTCAAAAATAAGAAGTAGATGTCCTGCAGGCATGTAACACCCCCCCCCCCCCACACACACACACACAAAAAAAGTATGTTGTATGCAGTAATACTTTTGATTGCTGTAGAACTTGTGGGCTGTTAAACAAAAGTTGCAGTAGCATCTGTGTTGTCTTTAATTGCTTTGCATTTATTACACTAAAGAATGAATTAATTCATTAACTGACCTGAACTGTACAACATCATCTAAACATGTTGCATTTTAGCAACATATTTTTCCAGTACCTTCTTTACACCCTCCAGCAAATGTGAAGGGAATGATATTTGCCAGGTGATACAATCTGCATTATGAAGTCATTGTTGCATTTTACCTCTTTATAAGTATGAATTGTAAAGGATTCCTACATTTAGTTAAAAAAACTATTAATCTGTCTGGCAGTTATTACAGAGGACTAAAGCTTTAACTTGTTAATGAGATGCTTTGTGCACCAAGAGTGTGCATGGTTTTTATCTTAATTGACTGACTTTGTGACCTTAGGCATGTCACTTAACCAGACAGTGCTTTGGGACAGTTAGAAATGTGGGCTAGGCTCCTTAATGGTCTCCTGGCCTGCACCCCTAATAAATTTATGAACCTGCTATTGTTTTTTTTACCAGCAGTTAGATACTGTATAGCTTATCAAGTTCGGGAAATGTTACTGCAATATAATCAGCACATCAGTTTTTCACACAATATATGCCATTTATTCTTCTAGGTCAGCAAGCAATGCATTTATAGATGAAGCACTGAAATGCAAAGTTGTTTAACAACAGCAACATCTGCATTAGCAATAGTTATCTTTACTATGGAATTATTTAGATGGCTTCCTTCCACAGAGATTGTGCGTATTGACTTGGCCTATGTTATCAAGTGGTTAATATTTCTTATGCTATCATCATAAATACTCTTCTATTTAAACTGTGTTACTCATGGCTGGGTCTTCTGGTGTGATGCTAATGATCTTTGTACATTTGATACAGTTCATCCAAAACTATCAATAAAGTACATGCTATTTAGTTCTTCATAACAATAAGGGGTGTACATAGTCAACAAAGTAGCTCTAACTGCTGGTGATGGCTCTCTGCCGATGAAAGTACTGTATGCGCTTGTAGTCATTAATCTGGCTTTTCAGGACTACTGTGAATGTGGGAGTGAATTAAACAGGAATACATCTAAGAAGGATGATGTCAACAAGTAGCTATAAATACTGGGTTTGGGGGGTGTCTGTTGGTAAATATGAATGACCCTGCTGAGTTGAAAAAGTTAAAAAAAGTTATTAGTCTGTCTTTCCAGGAGTAGTGTGTACTTGAATAAAGCAAATTGTGAAAAAAGGACACAATAAAGTATTCCGATCATAAAAGCAATGTGTACACAGTCATGTGACTGAGTACAGACACTGATGGATTATAATGACAGCATGTAGAGTGGCCTTTTATGGTTGAAATGTTCTGAAATTGGTACTATTGTTATTATTGGTTAACAAATTTTATTTCACTGCTTACTGGGAAAAAATGCTAAAACTTCAAATTTAGAAAACACACCAGCTGTTGCTGTATTAAACAAGTAAGGAAGGTGAATCCAAAAGGATCTGTGCATTTATGCATGGTCCTAAAAATGTGTACAGGGAACCCATGAACAGTCTAAAGCTCAAGATAATATGTCAGTAACTACAAATAACAGTTAATGATAATCTAACAATTTATCTCTTTAGCTGCCAAAAGCTGCACCACTATAATGTTCTCTTCAAAGCAAACTGTTTACCATTAAAACAAAGGTGCATTCTCTTTGTGGCCTCCCTCATTTACAAACTACTAAACTCTCACACTTTCTGTTTTTCAAGCAGACTTACCAAAAAATTTACAACTTACCATGTAGCATCCCTCTCACAAGAAACACACTCTCAACATATACCAAGAAACAAACTATGCAACATTGACCACAGCTTCTGAGTAATGACCAACTTCCCATACAAGAAATGCACCCAACTGAACTCCAATTGCTAACTCATATTATGAATTCCAGATCCAACATAAAAAGTTCCGGTAAAAACAGGGCTCCAGTTGTTGCTTTCAAAAAGTAAATATTGCATTAGTGACCAATACTCTTCAGAATCTATCCTACACACTATATACTTACTATACAGTATAATCTCAAGTAGTTCTTTACTACCCCTGCTGTTCTCATCCGTCCTTTCCCACTTCCCCCTGCCCCCTCAATAACCTTTCCTTCCTTCCCTTGTAAGTATGTACTATACATATCAACTGTTGGTTTATGGTACTTTATTGCTATGTGTACTGCTTACAGAGACTTTAGTACTTACAAAATCTTGTACATAAACACTTGTATAGATTGTCAGTGTCATATTCTGTAGTGTACTTTCTTAAATCAGGTATTATTATTCCGTCAATATTATATCTGCACTGTATTCTTTTATTTCAACAATTTATTACTGTTTACTCCCAACTAATCCTGAAAATGGCCAAGCATGGTCAGTGTTTTACCCCATTAATAAATACAAGTAAATACAAAACAGCCCTTCAGTTATACGTGAAACACCTTAACCACTATACTTAAATTATTTCAAATTTATTCAGTGGGGTAGGTGAGCTTGTCCTCTTTTAAGTACAGCCTAAACCACCAGGTGGGCAATAAACAAATACAGAAAATTAGAACTTGTCAAACACATCTGACAGATTACATTAAGTACACAGACTGTCACAGAAAACTTACAAGATAATTTGGACTTGAAGGTTTAATGCAGAAGAAATGTGTAAAGCATATCATTGTGTTTGAATCAAACCCACACTGAATACATTGCTAAATTGAAACAGAACTGCAAAGAGTGCAATGCAAATAAGCAAATCATCTGCCATGCAGTAAATTTGAAATGTCAACGAAAAGGAAAGAACAGTTGGTGTAAAATCTTACCATGACGGTAGATATCCTTGGGTTCAGCGCTGCAGTATTCCTTACAAATGGGATCCCCTGTCATGAAGCCCACCGTCCGGCCAGTTTACCAAAGTCTACCATTTCTTTAAGGTACGCTGAACGTCACCTGCACACTCCTTGCATAGGGTAGGTAGGGCATAAAGGTAATGTTCAAGTGTACCATCCTCAGAACTGATTGCCCCAGTAGGAACAGCAGTCCAAGGAAAACTAAGGAGAACCTGCACAGCCAGGAAGGAAAAAAGACCAGGGGGATGGAGGGAGGGAGTGAATACTGCAGCAGTGAAGGCAAGGACATCTACCGTTATGCTAAGAGTTTACACAACTGTACTATGTCCTCACATTCATCGCTGCAGTATTCCTTACTAATGGGAGAGGCCAAAGCTCAAGAAACTTGGGAGGAGGAAGCAGCAGACACATCCAAGAAGCCATGAAGAATGGCAGCAGCAAAACCAGCTCTAGCTGTAGAGATACCATCCAACTGGTAATGTTTCGTAAAGGTATGCACAGAAGTGCAGGTAGCAGCTTCAAGAACAGAATTAGCGTCTAAGCCTTTGAAAAAAGCACCTGAAGAAGCCACAGCTCTAGTGGAATGAGCCTTTACAGAGGAAGGAAGGCGCTCGCCATGAAAAGTGTAACAAAAGGAAATAGCCTTTGAAATCCAAGTGGAAATAGTTTGCTCAGAAACAGCCAAACCTAAAGACCTAGGATGAAAGGAAACAAATAACTGGCCAGATTTTCTGATAGCTTTAGTTTTATCCAAATAAAATCAGAGCTGTCCATGCACATCTAAGTTATGCAGCACACTCTCACTGTCAGATTGCGGAGAGGGGAAAAATGTAGACAAATTAATAGACTGATTAAGTGACAACTCATTAACCACCTTGGGCATGAAAGGAGAATAAGTACACAAGGACACCCTGCCTCATGAAATATCAAAAAAGGTGGACAAGCCATAAGGGCTTCCAACTCCTTCACCTGTCTGGCAGAAATAAGAGCTAACAAAAGAACTGTCTTCCAAGAGCAATGTTGCAAGGAAGCTGAAACAGCTGGCTCAAAAGGAGCCCAAGTCAATTTTTCCAGAACAAATTTAAGATCTCAGGGAGGAGGAATAGGCATCCTGGGAGGTTTAATATTAAGGACACCTTCAAGAAATTGCTTAGCCTCAAATCTAGAAGCTAACGGGGGAGTTAAAGGCAGACAAGCAGAAAGAGTTGACAAGTGGGCCTTAATAGAAGAATACACCAAACCAGCATTGAGCAACTCACACAAATAAGAAAGAACCAAAGGAACAGCCACCGAAAGTGGGTGCAGGTCACAAGAAAGACACCAAATAGAAAAACTCTTCAATTTAGACAAGTAGGATTTCCTAGTAGGTTTCCTGGCATCCTGTAGGACCTGCAACATGTCCTCAGAAAAAAGGTGTCTGTAAGGGATCAAAACCTTATCACCCACAGTGTCAGTTGAAGCGTAGACAGGTGGGGATGGATGAGAGACCCCTTGTCTTGTGTGAGGAGATTCACCCTGTGAGGTAACTTGTGATGATTGCCCTTGACTAGATGTAGAGGGAACCAGTGCTGTCACGGCCAAAAAGGAGTCACAAACAAGATTTTGGGAGCATCCTGTTGAATCTTGAACAGGACTCTCGGACTGAGAGGAAGGGGAGAGAATGCATAAAGAAAAGTACAGTTTTGTACCTACCATAAATGTAGATGTTCGAGGATCCACATTGCTGCAGTCCTAACTATTGGGTAGTCCGCTGTCCAGTCGGCCCGAATACCAAAGTATAAGGCTGACGTCGGTCAGGGCGCATTAGACTGACGTCAGTACGTCAGGGTACTAATGCGCATGACCGACGCCATATCCTCAGTCTTTTCTTGCCCCAGATGTCAGAAGACCCTAAAAAGACAAGGCCCAATATACCTGCACCAAAATATGTACAATATATACAAAAATATCAGCATAAAACCTCACCTACACAACCACCCCTAAACACAGAGGGAAGGAGGGAGGTAAATTGGACTGCAGCAATGTGGATCCTCGAACATCTACATTTATGGTAGGTACAAAACTGTACTATGTTCTTCGCTCCACATTGCTGCAGTCCTAACTATTGGGTAGAATCCCAAAGCAGAGGTAAGGGAGGCTGGCAAATCATAAAGAAGCAGGAGCTGACAACATGCCTTGCAAAATAGCTGTGGCAAAACCAGCCCTGGACTTAGAGTAGAGAGGAAGGTGATAATGCTTAGAGAAAGTATGCACTGAACTCCAAGTAGCTGCCTCCAAAATATCCTTAGTTGCCACCCCTTAGAAATGCTGTTGAAGTGGCAGTAGCCCTAGTGGAATGAGGCCTAATCCCAGCTGGAATCTCCTTGCCATGATGGGAATAACAAAATGCAATGCAAAACCCAATCCACCTAGAAATAGTTTGTTTTGACACAGGCTTGCCCTGCGAACTCAAAGCAAAAGAAACAAACAACTGCTGAGACTGCCTAAAATCCTTAGTCCTGCTCAAATAATAACGCAGTGCCTGTGCACATCTAAAGTGTGCAAAATCTTTTCCCCTTTATTTTGGGGTCTGCATAAAAAGTAGGCAAATGAATAGTTTGGTTTAAAGCCACACTAGAAACCACCTTAGGCATAAAAGAAGGATTAGTGCGTAATGATACCCTATCCTTATGGAAAATCAAAAAGGGCTCTACTGCCATAAGGGCCTGCAATTCAGACACCCTTCTTGCAGAAGTAATAGCCAACAGAAAAGCAGTCTTCCATGACAAGTATTTCAATTCAGCAGTAGCTGCAGGCTCAAAAGGTTGTAGAGTAAGTTTTTCCAACACAAAATTGAGACCCCAAGCAGGAGTAGGAGCTCTCACATTGGGTCTTATATTCTTTGCCCCTAAGAAACTGCTTGAACAAAGGATGCGAAAACAATGGTGGGTCACAATCATAGTGAGCTGAAATTGCTGCAGCATGAATCTTAATGGAAGAGAAGGACAAACCTTTGTCCAATAACTCAGTAAGATATTGAAGAGCCACACTCAAATTAGGCTCAGAAATCTCCAAATTCTTTGCTGTACTCCAAAATAAAAATCTCTTCCATTTTTCGTACACTTTCCTTGTACTAGGTCTTCTAGCTTCCATAATCACATTCAAAACTTGTTGAGGAAGTTGAGACCTGCTGTCTTTCAAAACAGAATATGCCAGGCTGTTAGATGAAGAGATTGAAGCTTGACATTGAGCAGATGACCGTCCCTCTGAGACAATAGGTGTGGAATCAAGGGTAAAGGCCATGGAGGCTTCCTTACCAGACTCCTCAGTAATGGGTACCAGTGCTGCGAGGCCAATCTGGAGCTATTAAAATCATCCTTGGCTTGTCTTGTCTGACCTTTAAGAGCACCTTTGGAAGAAGAGGTAGAGGTGGAAAGGCATACACATGAAGATTTTTCCAACTGAAAGACAGAGCATCCACTTTCCAAGCTGTGTGATGAAACCCCTTTGTGCAAAACTGTGGCAGCTGGTGGTTTAGTGGAGAAGCGAACAGATCTATGTCTGGAGTTCCCCAGGACACTGTCAATTTCTGAAATACATGAAGATCCAGTTTCCACTCGTGGGGATCCATGATTTGTCTGCTTAACACATCTGCTAAGGAGTTCTGTGCTCCGGCAGAAACCTTGCCTGAAGAGTTAGTTGCAAGCTGAGCGCAGTCTCCCATAAAATCATTGCTTGCCTGCATAGAGGATAAGAATGTGTTCCCCTTGTTTGTTGATGTACCACATGACAGTTGTGTTGTCTGTTAGAATCAACACCTGCCCTGGAAGAAGTAACTCCTTGAAAGCCATTAATGCAAACTGGACTGCTAACATCTCCTTCATGTTGATATGTAGATGCTGTAGTCTGGCAGGCCACTTGTCTTGTATCCACTTTCCATTTAGATGAGCTCCCAAGCAATGTCCGAGGCATCTGTCGTTAAAATCTGACTCGCCTCTGGCCGGGTCACAGAGAGTCCCTTGTTTAGGTGACATTCCTGAGCCCACCACAAAAATTCTTTTTGAAGGCAAGGTATTATTTGAATGACAGTGTCCAAATCCTGGCAGTGCTGTGTCCATACATTTTGAGATACCATTGTAGCTTCCTCATATGCAGTTTGGCATTGGGAAGCACCAGAATACAAGATGCCATGAACCCTAATGCTTGAAGGACTGTCCTTGCAGTCAGCACGGACTGATGAGATAGTTGATGGAAGTAAAGTGATAGACTCTGTTGTTTGTCCGTTAAAAGGCCATCTGGGCTGCTGTATTCAGTCTCACACCCAGAAAGCACATGTCTTGAGAGGGTACTAGACTGGACTTTATTTCGTTCACAGAATACCCTAGGCATCTTAGCACTGCTATAACATGTTCCAGATGCTGTAGAAGGTCTTCCTTTTCTTGAGCCAGAATCAGGCAGTCGTCCAAGTAAGGATAGATTAGAATTCCTTGTAGCCTGAAGTAAGCTATCACTGGAGCCAGAACCTTTGTGAATACTCTGGCAGTAGATAAGCCAAAGGGCAATGCAGAGAACTGATAATGAGAATTTCTAGCTCGAAGCAGATACTTCCGGCAACTTAGTCTTATAGGCACATGAAGGTAAGCTTCCTTGAGATCTAAAGTTACCATCCAGTGATCTTTGCCCAGCAGAGGTAAAAGCTGTTGTAACGTCAACATCTTGAACTTGGGAATGTCCAGATAAGTGTTGAGGATAGATAAATCCAAAATTGGTCTCCACGTGTTCCCCTTCTTTGGTACTAGGAACAGGCGAGAATAAAATCCTAGGCCCCTTTCTGATACAGGGAATGGCTGAATGGCCCCTATTTGGAGTAACTGAGAAATTTGCTTGTGAGCCTCTTTCCTTTGTGGAGGAGGAACGTCTGGCATGCCTTTGAAAGGGGGCAATGTATGGAAATAAAACCTGTAACCGTGGTGAATGATATCCAACACCCATCTGTCTTGAGTAATTAAATCCCAATTTTCTTTGAAAAGAAACAGTCTTCCTCCCAGAGGAGCTGCCAGACGAGAATCTACTGGCAGCTGAAAAGGCAGGTCATTGGGTCTGTTTACGAAAGGACTGACCCCTGCCCTCACCAGAAGTCTGAGCAGGTGAACTCCTGTTCTAGGCCTAAAGAACCTTGAGCTCTGCCCCTACCACGTCTAGACCTACCCCTAGACTGGGAATCATAAGCAGGATATGTCCATCCCTTAGTAGGCCAATTTCTACTAAATTTCGGTGGCTGTACCTGCAAAAAATCTTTAACAGTTTGCATAGACTTAGCTTTGTCCTCCATTTTCTTTAAAACTGCTTCCACAGGTGAACCAAACAACACATCAGACTGTAAAGGAGCATCCAAAATCCTTGTCTTAACATGCTCAGCTAAATTCTGATCCCTCAACCAGGCATGCCTGCGAAGAACAGAACTAGTGGCAGCCACCCTCGAGGAGGCCTGTACAGCATCAAAACCACATTGCAAAGAATGCTTACCCACTTGTTCAGACACATGAACTAAATCCAGCAACTCTTTACACTCAATACCTTCCGCCAAAGCATCCACCTTAGATTTCAATTGTGAAAGGAGATAATTCTGATATTTTAGCATGTGAAATTGACAATTCAACGCCCTCATGGCTAAAGTGGAAGAAGTATACACTTTCTTTCCCCATCTATCCAAAGCCCTTGCCTCTTTATCAGTGGGAACAGGGTTTTTAACAACAGAGGCCTTAACACCTTTAGGTCCCTGAGAAACAGTTTCGGGTCTGCCCTAGGACTCTTAAAAGATACTTATGAGCTTCAGGCACCCTATAGTACCTATCAGGTTTAACAGGAGCAGGAGGCAAAGAATCAGGATTCAGGGAAGCCTCCAAAACATCTTCCACCACATTCAACACAGGAGGTATAGCTAAGGGCCTATGCTGGGGTAAAACAAGAATTCCCTAAGCGTTTCCTGGAATCAGAGTAATCCTGGCCTTCCCATTTAAAGTGTTCCCGCATGGAATGCAGAGTCTCTGAAAATGAGAAATCCTCAGGAGGAGAAGCTGTAGGAGTGGAATCATCCACATCAGAATCAGAATAAGGAGGATACTCTTGCAAATCTTCCGCAGAAGACTCAGAAGCCTCTGAACACTGTTCAAAACTCTCAAACTCAGGTTCCACCCTAGGCCTCTTATCAGGAGGGCATAGAACCTCTAATCATAGTAATCAAATCTTCTGCCATTTTAAGCATATGTTTCTTAGGCACAGAACCTGAAGTGCTAGGAGAAGCCCCACTGAAGCTAAACTTGGCCTACCTCTCAAAGAAGTTTTGGAAACAGAAGGAGAGGCTCTAACTACCTTGGGAAGAGAGGGAAGAATAGTTACCTGAGAAGCCCCTTCAGCCTGGCCTACCTCCTGAGAAGGCACATCCTGTAACAGTAAAGTCTCTGCCTGAGACTCCAAAGAAACTCCTGGCAAAACCTCTGGCTCCACTGAGCCTTCTAAAGAACCGACGTCTGGGACTGCGGTTCATCAACCCTAGGCTTTGCCGCTTTGTCCTTGCACTTTTTGAGCATCCGGCGGCATTTTATAATTGCTTCCCAAACACTAACCTGGCTCAGTCTAACCTTCTCTTAATAGTGCGTTTGTTAAATCTAGCACAAGAGCGGCATCCAACAACGTCCTGCTCAGGCCCTAAACAAGGTATACACAAGGTATGGTAATCCCTATGAGGTATCTGTTTCCCACAAGAAATACAGTTATTCACTTTTTCTGACATCCGGTTAGGTACTGAGGCAAGAAAAACAAAATGTTCTCTAGCCAACTTTGATTCGGTCTGAAACTCCGACTTCAGAAAATTTCAGAAAAACTGCTTCTGCATCGGACCATGCGGCAAAAAGACTGAGGATATGGCCTGACCGACGCCAGCCTTATATTAATATTCGGGCCGACTGGACAGCGGACTACCCAATAGTTAGGACTGCAGCAATGTGGAACGAAGAACATCACCTCCTTCCAAGAAAATGAGAGGGCATCCTTCTTCCATACCAGAGGACCTGGGACTCTGGCACAAACCAGAGAAAGCTGTCTGTTCAGAGGGGAGGCAAAGAGATCTACTTGAGGAGTATTCCACTGGTGAACAATGTCCAGAAACACATCCCTGTGAAGCATCCATTCATGGAATTGAGTGAAGGACCTGCTCAGATTGTCGGCCACAACATTCTAAACTGAAAGAATGTAAACTGCCTGAAGAGTCACTTGACATTGGATAGTCAGATCCCATACCAGAAGTGCCAGCTGGCAAAGATGGTAGGATCTTGTACCTCCCTGTTTGTTGATATACCACATAACTGTGGTATTCTCTGTAAATACCTTGAGAGGCCCTGGAGAGAAGACAGGATGAAAGGCCTGAAGAGCCAGCATAAGAGCCCTCATCTCTTTGATGTCAATGTGCTCCTTCCAGTGACTAGGCGACCATGCTCCCTGAACCATCAAGGAGCCAAAAGTTGCTCCCCATCCCACATCTGAAGCATCTGTGAACAAATCCTGAGAGGGACGAGGAGGCTGAAAAGGGAGCCCTGGACTCAGAGATAACTGCTGAATCCACCACAGAAGTTCTTTCTTGCAACATGGGAGAAGCGGAAAGTACAGTTCTGTACACTTACCATAAATGTAGATGTTCAAGTGTATTCACTGTTGCAGTCATTACATTTGGGTTATCTGCCTGCAGGTTGCCCTCAGTCGGCCTGATTAACAAAGTCTTGGGTCCTGCTTCAGTTGCTGTCCCTTCTTCCATGACATCAGGTCATCAAGGGTATAAAACATGCAGCCGATGCTATTACATCAGTTTTTCTTGCCCCAGATGTCAGGTACCCCCCTAATGGAAAGCAATTAAAAATAAAAGCACAAAGCTATACATCCAACAAAAAAGCAAATACACCAAAAAGGCTTTTAAGCATAGTAAAGGACTGTAGAGGTATAGCCAAAAGAAGTTAGGGGGCTGGAGAGAGGGTAACCAGGACTGCAACAGTGAATACACTCGAACATCTACATTTATGGTAAGTGTACACAACTGTACTATGTTCTTTGTGTTTCACTGTTGCAGTCATTACATTTGAGTAGATTCCCAAAGCTATGGTTGGGAGGAGGAGTTTAGATAGCATTAGGGCCAACTATAAGGCCCTGCAAGGCTGCAGTGGCAAAGCCAGCTCTGGATTTAGAGAAAATTGGCAAATGATAATGCTTGGTGAAAGTATGTACAGAACTCCAGGTAGCAGCTTCTAGGATGTCCCTGGTAGGGACACCTCTGAGAAAGGCTGTAGAGGTAGATGCAGCCCTGGTGGAGTGAGGTCTGATCCCCTGGGGGATAGGTTTTCCATGGTGCTTATAGCAGAAATGAATGCAATGGCTTATCCATTTAGAAATGGTTTGCTTTGAAATACCCTTCTCCTCTGCCCCTGCAGCAAATGCTACCAACATTTGTTCAGATTTCCTTTGAGGTTTAGTTCTGTCCAAGTAGAATCGAAGTTGTCTGCACACATCTAAGGAATGCAGTATGCGTTCCCCTTTATTCTGCGGATTGGGAAAGAAGGTTGGCAAATGAATGGACTGATTAAGAGCCACACTGGATACCACCTTGGGCATGAAGGATGGATTGGTTCTGAGTGACACCCTGTCCGCATGAAAGATTATGAAAGGCTCCACTACCATAAGGGCCTGTAATTCAGATACCCTTCTAGCTGAAGTGATTGCTAAGAGGAAAGCTGTTTTCCAAGAAAGAAATTTTAAGTCTGCAGTAGCAGCTGGCTCGAAAGGAGGTAGAGTGCGTTTCTCCAAGACAAAGTTAAGGTCCCAGGCTGGGGTTGGAGCTCTCCTGCGTGGTCTCAAATTTCTGGACCCTCTGAGGAACTGCTTGAGCACTGGATGAGAGAAGAGGGGAGGTTCTGTGTTATAATGAGCTGAAATGGCTGAGGCATGGATTTTAATGGAGGAAAAAGACAGGCCCTTGTGAAGCATCTCAGTTAAGTATTGTAAAATCTGAGGTAAATTGGGTGCTGCTGTGCTCATCCCTTGAGATTGGTTCCAGGCACAGAATATTTTCCATTTTTCAGCATAAGATTTTCTAGTACTAGGCCTCCTTGCCTCTAAGATATCCATCACAGGTTTGCTGAGGGATGGTAAAGGACAGATTAAGTAATTAGCCAGGCTGCAAGATTCAGTGTTGGAAGCTGAGGGTGCAGAATCTGGTTCTCCTGCTGAGACAGCAGGGAAGGAGTCTGAGGCAGGTGCCATGGAGAGAACTGTCACACCCTGCGCAGGAGGGGGTACCAGTGTTGGTGTGGCCAGTCTGGAACAATCAAAATAATCCTTGGTTTGTCCTGTTTGACTTTTAGTAGTACTTTGGAGAGCAGAGGCAGAGGGGGGAAGGCATAGACTGATAGGTTTTTCCAGCTGAAGAACAGAGCATCCACTTTCCAGGCTTGTTTGTGGGGAGTCCTTGTGCAAAATTTGTCCAATTGGTAGTTCTGGGGAGAGGCAAACAGGTCTATATCTGGGCTCCTCCATTTGCTTGTCACCATGTTGAAAATCCTTGGTTCCAGTTGCCACTCGTGTGGGTCCATGAGGTTTATGCTTAGTCCGTCTGAGTGTATTCAATTTTCCTGGCAGGAATTGAGCATGTAGGTGCACTTGGTAGCTCAAGGCTGTGTTCCACAATGCCATGGCTAGTCTGCAGAGGGGGTAAGAATGTGCCCCCTGCTTGTTTATGTACCACATAACAGTGGTGTTGTCCATCTTTACCATTAGTTGTCCTGGAAGAATGTGGTCCTTGAAGGCTGTCAGAGCATTCTGTACAGATAACATTTCTTTTTGATTGATATGCAGGTGCATTTGACTTGGGTTTCATTTACCCTGAATGCATTTCCCTGCCAGATGAGCCCCCCATGCATAGTCTGAAGCATCTGTTCTTAGGGTTTGGGTGGCAGGGGGTGGTGTGAAAGGTAGTCCCTTGTTTTGGTGGCAGGCCTCTGCCCACCAAAGGAACTCTAGGCATAGGCAAGGTATGATAGGAATCATTGTTTCTAGGTTTTGAGAATGTTGACACCATAGGCTTTTTAGATACCACTGTAGTTTCCTCATATGCAGTCTTGCATATGGAATTAGAGAATGCAGGAGGCCATGAACCCCGAGGCTTGCAGTATTTGTCTTGCAGATAGCAGGGTTTTTGTGGCCACTTGTTTGAAGTAAGTTGTCAAATGAATTTGCTTTTCTGGCATGAGGTAAGCCATCTGGGAAGTTGTATTCAAGCTTGCTCCCAGGAATATAATTTGTTGACAGGGTACCAGTTGTGATTTTTTTTGTTTATGGTGTACCCCAGACAAGTTAGCACCCTTTTTACAAAGGCCAGATGATTCAAAAGTATGTCCTGGCTTTCTGCCTGAATTAGACAATCGTTCAGGTATGTGTATATTTGAATACTTCTTTGCCTGCAAAATGCAATAACTGGAGCTAGGCACTGTGAATACCCTGGGCACAGTAGATAAGCCAAAGGGCAGTGCAGAGAACTGATAGTGTGTGTAGCCTGCTTTGAAGCGTAGGTATCTTCTGCAAGATTCCCTGATTGGGATGTGCGGGTATGCTTCTTTTAAATCTAGTGTTGCCAACCAGGCATCTTTGCCTAGCATAGGAAGTAATTGGTGAAGAGTCAGCATCTTGATTTTGGAATCTCCAAAGAGGTGTTTAGAGTAAACCGGTCCAGGATAGAACACCATGAATTGTCTTTCCTGGGTACCAGGAAAAGTCTAGAGTAGAAACCTTGTCCCTTTTCCTCTTCTGGTACCAGATGAATAGCCCCCATGCTTAAGAGAGAAAGTACTTGTTTTTGGGCCACTGCCCACTGATTTGGGGGTAGGTCCATCCACCCACTTGGTGTTCGCAACGTGTGAAAGTGAAATCTGTATCCCTGGGGCACTATATTTAAAACCCATTTGTCCTGGGTAATGAATTCCCAATTCTTTGCATGAAGTGCAATCTTTCCCCCCAAAGGGGCAGTCAGATGATAAGTGATTAAAAATTTTAAAAGGAAGTCATTGAGACAGTTTACCATGGGGGGGGGGTCTTATTATTTCCAGACTTGGAAGTGGAGGCCCCCCACTGCTTAGTTCTGTGAGTCCCCTGGGACTGAAACCTGGGGGTTTTGCTGTGTCTGGGTTTGGCTTGAGAAGACCTGGAAGGGGCTGGAAAAGACCAATTCTTAGAGGGCCAGTGCCTACTAAATCTAGGAGGCTGAACTTGTAAAAAATCTTTAACAGTTTGCATAGATTTAGCTTTATCTTCCATCTTTTTAAGAACTTCGTCAGCCTTGTTGCCAAACAGGCAGTCCTGATTTAAAGGAGCATCCAACAATTTAGCTTTAACATGATCAGGCAAAGATTGCTCCTTAAGCCAAGCATGCCTTCTGAGCACAGACCCAGTAACAGCAGCCCTGCAAGAGGCCTCTAATGAATCAAAACCACATTGCAAAGTATGTTTTCCAACTTGTTCAGCAGAATGCATTAAATCCTGCAATTCTTTATTTTCCACACAGTCAGGAATCAACATCATTTTCTGTTTAAGCAGTCCAGTAACATGTTGCTGATATTTTAACATGTGAAACGGGCAGTTTAAAGCCCTAATGGCCAAGGTTGCAGAAGTGTAAACCTTCTTACCCCATCTATCCAGCACCCTGGAGTCTCTATCAGAAGGGGTAGGATTTTTAGCAGTAGAAGCCTTAATGCCCTTGGGCCCCCGTGAAATAGTCTCTGGATCTGCAATGGGATTTTTGAAAAGGAACTTGTGGGACTCAGGGACCCTGTAGTATCTGTCAGGTTTTCTGGGAGCAGGAGGCAGGGAATCAGGGGTCAAACTAGATTCCGAGAAAGCATCGTCAATAATGTCTAGTACAGGAGGAATAACTAAAGGCCTATGCTGAGGTAAGAGAAGGAAATCCCTAAGCATCTTTTTTGAATCAGAATAATCCTGGCTTTCCCAGTGGAAATGCTCCCTTAGAGAATGTAAGATTTCCCCAAAAGAAAAATCCTCAGGAGGGGAAGCAGAGGGAATAGAGTCCTCTGCATCAGAATCCTCATAAGTAGGTAAGGACAAATCCAGGTCATCAGATGAGTCAGAAAAAGCAGAATCCTGATCAGAAGATTCATAATCAACCTCAGTTGTAGGCCTCTTAGAAGGGAGGGGCTTGGCTACCCCGGATTAGAGTTATTAGATCTTCAGCCATTCTTATCAGTTTTTAGGGATAGAGGCCTGAGCATGTGGCCTGGGCATCGTTTTTTTAGACATGGATCGAGATTTAGGCCTAAGTAATGTAGGAGGCGTTGATTTAATATGCAAGTCCATAGGCCTGAATACACCCTCAGAAGCCGGTGCCTGCACAGTGGCTTTGGACCCATCCAAGGTAGAGACATCCGCAGGTTCCACAGTTGAAGCATCTCGCAGCATACCGGACTCCGAATGGGTCTCAGTAAAGGCCTGCGAATCAGAAGTAGCAGGTATCAGGGGCTGCAAAAGCACCTCACTGATTACCGGCGAACTGAGGACTGGCTTAAGAGAAGCATCGTTGGCAGTTTTGGACCTCAGTGGCCTGTCCCTGTCTTTATCTTTGGGTTTTTTCGGAATCCTGGTAGTCGGATGGCTAACTGACGACATTTCTGGATAATTAAACTGAGAACCAAAATATTTAGAGGCAAAAATATACCGATGATGGATAGTGCATTAATTTAATAAAGCACAAAACCGACAGCAAGGTATGTCGTGGTCAGGGCCTAGGCAAGGAATACAGTATGAATGAAAATCTTTATGAGGTATTTTCTTTCCACAAGTAATGCAATTATTAACTTTTACTGACAGTGGTAAGGAGCAAGAAAAAGTTTCCCCAATGGGGTACTTAGCTTTAATTGAAGACTACGGTTCTGAAACTCGAAAATGAAAATTTCAGGAGTCGGCCGACCGGCACTTGTGAACTGCTTCTGCTTCGGGCACCGCATGGCAAGAAAGACTGATGTAATGGCATCGGCTGCATGTTTTATACCCCTGACGACATGACGTCATGGAAGAAGGGACAGGAACCGAGACAGGACCCAAGACTTTGTTAATCAGGCTGACTGAGGGCAACCTGCAAGCAGATTACCCAAATGTAATGACTGCAACAGTGAAACACGAAGAACATCAGGAAAGTCTAGAGGATGTGTATACTGAAGCCACACCGACTTCAGAAACCACCGAAACTTCCTCGTGTGGAGTTTGGCCAGAGGGAGCATCAGAATGGTGGAAGCCATGACCCCCCAGAGCTCTCAGAAACTCCTGGCTGTAATGGAGGCCAGGGGAAGAAGAGTTTGAAAGAAAGACATGAGAGTTAATGCCTTTGGAGGTGGCAGGGAGGCCAGCATTGGCACAGTTTGAATCCTGCAACCCAGAAAGACATGATCCTGAGAAGGAGTCAGGGAAGACTTTTTGAAGTTTATTGTGAACCCCAGGCTCTGAAGAAGAGAAAAGGTAAAATAAAAATTTTGTAAAAGGACCTCTGGAGAGGATGCCTGAATCAGCAGGCCATCCAAATAAGGAAAGATTTGGATCCCTTGAAGCCTGCAAAAGGCAATCACAAGAGCGAGGCATTTGGTGAATACCCTTGGGGCAGTAGAAAGGTCAAAGGGCAAAGCACAGAACTGAAAATGTCAGGAGGCAACAAAGAAATGCAAAAATCTCCTGAAAAGGGGATGGATCAGAATATGGAGACAAGCATCCCTGAGGTCCAGAGACACCAGAAAGGCCTGAGGGAGCAAGAGTGGAAAAAGAGACTGAAGGGATAACATCTGAAAGGAAGGCACCTTCAGAAAGGTGTTCAGATTGGACAGGTCCAGTATAGGTCTCTAAGTACCTTCTTTTCTGGGCACTAGAAACATTCTTGAATAAAACCCTTTCCCCCTTTGGGACACAGGCACCTC
The DNA here is from genome assembly GCF_019279795.1 of Protopterus annectens. Taxonomy (NCBI): domain Eukaryota; kingdom Metazoa; phylum Chordata; order Ceratodontiformes; family Protopteridae; genus Protopterus; species Protopterus annectens. The sequence goes on along the minus strand of NC_056725.1, from coordinate 1,154,334,743 downwards.
TTGAATAGTACCCTGAGACAAGAGGTCTCGAAGAACCTCTGGGGAAAAAAGAAAGTTGTTCCCAAGGATTCTGAGGAATGCCCATTTATTATTATTTATTTACATTTGTTTACCACACTGGGTCGGAAAGAGCCCATTTTCAGTGGAGGCCTAGGGAGAAAAGCTCCAATAGATATGCAAGTACATTCAGTTCATTACAAATTGCATTGACAAAGCAACAGTTAGCTATAACAGAGATAAAACTATTTACAAATGAGATGAAGAAGTTTAACAGTCAAAAGTGGCTCATAACATTGCATAAATATCAATTGAGAAGAAGTGAACAATAACTATATACAATGCGTTGACAGTGTGTAGTAAAATAGAGATGTTTAACAAGGACATGGGCAGTGGATGAAGAAGAAAAGAAAGAAGGAAAATAGATGAAGTTATGTGTTACAGATGTAAAAAATGGATAGGGATGTGTGTGAGAAATGACAGTGTGGGAAGGGTCAGGTTATATGGGGTGTTGAGCAGGAGCATTGCCAGTGAGTAGATAGGTGAAGGGTGTTTTTGAAGTAGTTAGCATCATTAGTGGATCTGAGTGAAGATGGGAGTGAGTTCCAGAGTTTGGCAATGCAGAATGAGTAGAGTGTTTGGCCAGCTGGGAGAGTGGGTTTTTGGACGAGCAGTCAGGTCTCATTTTTTGATCTAAGGGGTTTGTTTGGGTGGTATTGATTTAGGGTGGAGGAAAGGGATGGACAGTCGAGAGGTTTATAGATTATTTTGTGAGCTATAGTGAGTTGTTGGTACATAAGATAGTGTGGTAGTTCGAGCCATTTAAGTGTGAGAAGTGAGGAACAATGGTGGAAGGAATAAGTGGCATTAGTTGCAAATCCGGTGATTTTATTGTAGCAGGTTTCCATTTTGGCTTTTAGGTAGGTTGAAATGTTAGTGAGAAGAGGGGCACCATATAGTAGGGATGGTAGTAGGAAGGTAGAGGTGAGGGTTTGTTTAGTAGTGGGGTTAAGGAAGTGTTTGTGTCTATAGAGGGTACCAAGTTTTTGGTGGGTTTTTCTGATGTTGTTGTGAATGTGGTGGTCAAAGGTTAAGCTGTCATCTATGGTATTACCTAGCAATTTTGTATATGAGACTTCTAGTTTTGTTTTGTTTGGATTGAGTGCAAGATGATTGTTAGTCATCCAGTTTTCAATGGAGGAGAATGCATGCTGTTGCTGTGTGTGTGTGTGTGTGTGTGTGTGTGTGTGTGTGTGTGTGTGTGTGTGTGTGTGTGTGTGTGTGTGTGTGTGTAGCTCAGGTGTGGTATTGGTGGTACAAATTATTGTTGAGTCATCTGCATATTGAATAACAGAATTGCTGGTAACACAGGAGTGGAAGTCGTTAATAAAAATGCTAAAGAGTAGAGGTCCTAATATTGAGGGACCCCTGTGGGAGTATATAGGAATGGTGAAAGGGAGTCTAGCCATCTATTGGATTGTTTTCTTTTGGATAGGTAGTTGGAAAACCAGAGTAGGGTTGGTGGGGACAAACCCAGAGTGGAAAGCTTAGAGAAAAGAAGAGAGTGGGACATGGTTTTGAAAGCCTTAGATAGGTCAAGGAAAAGGGAGGAAACAAGTTTTGCTTCATTATGAGCTTGGTTAACTGTATTTACAAATGATAAGAGAGCAGTGGTTGTATTTTGGGCAGGACAGAAGCCATGTTGACAGGGAGAGAGAAGATTGTTATTCAGTATGTGCTGCTGGAGCTGGGTGTATGCATTTTTCTAAGATTTTTGACATGAGGGACAGTATAGCGATAGGACAGAAGTTGGAGATATCTGCACAATTGCCACCTTTATGTAAGGGGAGAATATATGCCTTCTTCCAAATGGTGGGTATGTAGAATTCCTGTACTGATCTGTTTAAGAGTATGCTAATGGGGTAGGAGAGAGCACTAGCTGACATTTTAAGGTATTCTGGGGGTAAGTTGTCAGGGGCGCAACTACCTGACTTTAGTTTAAGCAGAAGTTTGGTTATGGTAGAAGTAGGGATAAAGGAGAGAGAGAAAGTAGTAGAGGGAGGGTTAGCAGGATGGATGTGACCAGAGGAGTGGATAGTATGAGGAGATGGTGGCAGGAAGGAGGCAGTAAGCTTTGCTATGGTGTCTATGAAGTATGAGTTGAAGGCAGTGGCAATGTCTAAGGGTGTTTTATCAGGATGTGGACAGGGGTTGCTTTTTGTGCCAGGGTTTAATAGGGTAGAAATAGAGTTCCAGAATCACTTTTGGTTTTGCTTGAAGTTATGCTGTAGTTCAATATAATGATTTTTTTTTGTCATTAATAGCTATACACTTTACTTGGTTGCTAAGCTGCCTGTACTGTTGGAGGTTGGAAGGGTTTTTAGTACTTTGCCATTTTCTCCAGGTTTTGTCCTTAATGACCATGCCCTGTCTCATGCTTTTAAAAAGCCAGACGGTGTGTTTGGGTTTTACTCTTTTGCGGTGGAGAGGAGCATGGCAGTTTAGAACTTTTAGGAAGGTTGAACTGAATAATTCAACTGCCTCGTCTAGTGGAAGGATCTTTAGTACATTCCAAATGATAGACCTTAGGTGGTCATTGAAAGTAGTTGGATTAAAGTGAGTTTGCATTCTGATTAGTATGTAATGATGTTGGCTGGGCAATAGGGAGGTTTTGTGTATGGTACAGGCAGGCTCGTGGTTGCTAATATTGCAGGGAAGGGTGCCTGTTTTGGAGAATTTGTTAGGGTTGGAAACTAGGATCTAGTCTACGATTGAGCTGCCATTATTGCTTTTAGCTGGTCTAGTTATGTCTGTGATTAATTGGGTGAAGTTGTAGAGGTTGATACTAGGGGGTGAGGACAGATCTGATTGATCAAGCCAGTTAATATTTACATCACCTACTATAATTGTTTCATTATTAATTTTTTGTAGAGATCTAGGCTAAGATTTCTTTAAGTAGGGGAAGATTACTGCCTGGGGGAAGGTATGTTGTTATACATATGCTTTTAGAATCATTAAATTTTAGAAAGGCAATTAGTATTTCAGCATTAGCGAATTTTGAAATAGGAGATGAGTAGGGAGTAATGGAGAGGATATGTGGGAAGAGCAGGGCAATGCCACCTCCTTTTTTGTGGGGTCTGCCTGCTCTTAGACAGGAATACCCAGGTGGAAGGAATTCAGAGTCCTTAATGTATGGTTTTAGCCAGGTTTCAGTAGTGGCAAGTAAATTTGGTCTGGTTAGGGATATCCAAGCATGGAATTCAGGAATTTTGTTCCTGATACTTTGGAGGTTGATAGTGGTGAACTGCAGTTATCAGTAAGAATTGGTATGGTTGGGGGTAGAAGGAATGGGTCCAGGGTTAGAGTGAATGTCTCTGCAGAGTGAGAGAATTAATTTAGGGAGAGAGGGTATAAAAGGCAATTGTTTCTGTGTAGCAATAGGCTGATTTTTGATTGTTCAAGGGTTAAGGGTGGAATGTTTATAAGGAAAACATTTAGGTTTTGAGAGAAGGAGTGGGTTGGGATGAAAAAGGCTAGAAGATATGTCAGAATAGGAGTGTAGAGTGGAGGAGTGTATGTCAGTGGCTGGTGAAGCCTTGGGGGAATAGATGAGGAGTATGAATAGATGTTAGCTTTATTAATATAAGTAGTACGAGAGAGAGCGTGAGATGAAGGGGGAAGGTGGGGAAGAGAGACATTGTAAGAACACTGCTAAGTGTTGTACAGGAGTTGAGAATATGAATGGAGGCACAATATAGTGAGGGGAAAATGGTATATTAGTGAAATCAGAAAAATAGGTTGGCAGGTGGAAGAGGTTGGGTTGTGGGAAAGGGAAGTGAGGTCAGATTGTGCAGAGAGAGGTGGAGCTATTGTATGTATAAATGTAATTGACCAAGGGGTGGGTGGGAATGGGGGTAGGGTAGAGGAGTGAAGTGAGCCCGAGCAAAGAGAAGGGTGAACAGACCGAGCTGAGCAGAGAAATAAGCGTGCAAGAAGAGAAAATCAGGTAAGCAGTATTGCTGGGAATAGTTTGAACACTGCAAAGCTCAGCATTAAATAATGTTAGGGTAAGCTACAGTTATGGAACAACTAAATGGAGGGAAAAACGGGAGAATATTTTTGCTTGGAAAAGCTTGGAGAAAGTGGCCTTTGCAGCAGTCATATTTGACGAGGAGGGGAGAGACAGGTTTAGCAATAATTACACTCCTGAAAGAGAGCAGTTCTTAATACTAGTTGTGAAGGCAGAGTTGTAAAGATACATATGTTTTCTGCCTTTATTCAACTCTGGGATAGCTGTACTTTAAAATGCATGCCATTAGAGGGAATTAGACTGACCACCACGAGTGCTGGCTTGAGGTGGGCACAGTGAGGTCAGGAGATGGCTGTAGAGCTAGGGAAAAAAAGTGAAATAGAAAGTACAGGGCAGTAAAAGATATGCAATCACAAGAGCGAGGCATTTGGTGAATACCCTTGGGGCAGTAGAAAGGTCAAAGGGCAAAGCACAGAACTGAAAATGTCAGGAGGCAACAAAGAAATGCAAAAATCTCCTGAAAAGGGGATGGATCAGAATATGAAGACAAGCATCCTTGAGGTCCAGAGACACCAGAAAGGCCTGAGGGAGCAAGAGTGGAAAAAGAGACTGAAGGGATAACATCTGAAAGGAAGGCACCTTCAGAAAGGTGTTCAGATTGGACAGGTCCAGTATAGGTCTCTAAGTACCTTATTTTCTGGGCACTAGAAACATTCTTGAATAAAACCCTTTCCCCCTTTGGGACACAGGCACCTCTTGAATAGTACCCTGAGACAAGAGGTCTCGAAGAACCTCTGGGGAAAAAAGAAAGTTGTTCCCAAGGATTCTGAGGAATGCCCATTTATTATTATTTATTTACATTTGTTTACCAGGAATGTCCACTGGGCCGGAAAGAGCCCGTTTTCAGTGGAGGCCTGGGGAGAAAAGCTCCAATAGATATGCAAGTACATTCAGTTCATTACAAATTGCATTGACAAAGCAACAGTTAGCTATAACAGAAATAAAACTATTTACAAATGAGATGAAGAAGTTTAACAGTCAAAAGTGGCTCATAACATTGCATAAATATCAATTGAGAAGAAGTGAACAATAACTATATACAATGCGTTGACAGTGTGTAGTAAAATAGAGATGTTTAACAAGGACATGGGCAGTGGATGAAGAAGAAAAGAAAGAAGGAAAATAGATGATGTTATGTGTTAGAGATGTAAAAAATGGATAGGGATATGTGTGAGAAATGACAGTGTGAGAAGGGTCAGGTTATATGAGGTGTGGAGCAGGAGCATTGCCAGTGAGTAGACAGGTGAAGGGTGTTTTTGAAGGAGTTAGCATCATTAGTGGATCTGAGTGATGATGGGAGTGAGTTCCAGAGTTTGGCAATGCAGAATGAGTAGAGTGTTTGGCCAGCTGGGAGAGTGGGTTTTTGGACGAGCAGTCAGGTCTCATTTTTTGATCTAAGGGGTTTGTTTGGGTGGTATTGATTTAGGGTGGAGGAAAGGGATGGACAGTCGAGAGGTTTATAGATTATTTTGTGAGCTATAGTGAGTTGTTGGTACATAAGATAGTGTGGTAGTTCGAGCCATTTAAGTGTGAGAAGTGAGGAACAGTGGTGGAAGGAATAAGTGGCATTAGTTGCAAATCTGGTGATTTTATTGTAGCAGGTTTCCATTTTGGCTTTTAGGTAGGTTGAAATGTTAGTGAGAAGAGGGGCACCATATAGTAGGGATGGTAGTAGGAAGGTAGAGGTGAGGGTTTGTTTAGTAGTGGGGTTAAGGAAGTGTTTGGGTCTATAGAGGGTACCAAGTTTTTGGTGTTTTTTTCTGATGTTGTGAATGTGGTGGTCAAAGGTTAAGCTGTCATCTATGGTATTACCTAGCAATTTTGTATATGAGACTTCTAGTTTTGTTTTGTTTGGATTGAGTGCAAGATGATTGTTAGTCATCCAGTTTTCAATGGAGGAGAATGCATGCTGTTGCTGTGTGTGTGTGTGTGTGTGTGTGTGTGTGTGTGTGTGTGTGTGTGTGTGTGTGTGTGTGTGTGTAGCTCAGGTGTGGTATTGGTGGTACAAATTATTGTTGAGTCATTTGCATATTGAATAACAGAATTGCTGGTAACACAGGAGTGGAAGTCATTAATAAAAATGCTAAAGAGTAGAGGTCCTAATATTGAGGGACCCCTGTGGGAGTATATAGGAATGGTGAAAGGGAGTCTAGCCATCTATTGGATTGTTTTCTTTTGGATAGGTAGTTGGAAAACCAGAGTAGGGTTGATGGGGACAAACCCAGAGTGGAAAGCTTAGAGAAAAGAAGGGAGTGGGACATGGTTTTGAAAGCCTTAGATAGGTCAAGGAAAAGGGAGGAAACAAGTTTTGCTTCATTACGAGCTTGGTTAACTGTATTTACGAATGATAAGAGAGCAGTGGTTGTATTGTGGGCAGGACAGAAGCCATGTTGACAGGGAGAGAGAAGATTTTTATTTAGTATGTGCTGCTGGAGCTGGGTGTATGCATTTTTCTAAGATTTTTGACATGAGGGACAGTACAGTGATAGGACAGAAGTTGGAGATATCTGCGCAATTGCCACCTTTATGTAAGGGGAGAATATATGCCTTCTTCCAAATGGTGGGTATGTAGAATTCCTGTACTGATCTGTTTAAGAGTATGCTAATGGGGTAGGAGATAGCCCTAGCTGACATTTTAAGGTATTCTGGGGGTAAGTTGTCAGGGGCGCAACTACCTGACTTTAGTTTAAGCAGATGTTTGGTTATGGTAGAAGTAGGGATAAAGGAGAGAGAGAAAGTAGTAGAGGGAGGGTTAGCAGGATGGATGTGACCAGAGGAGTGGATAGTATGAGGAGATGGTGGCAGGAAGGAGGCAGTAAGCTTTGCTATGGTGTCTATGAAGTATGAGTTGAAGGCAGTGGCAATGTCTAAGGGTGTTTTATCAGGATGTGGACAGGGGTTGCTTTTTGTGCCAGGGTTTAATAGGGTAGAAATAGAGTTCCAGAATCACTTTTGGTTTTGCTTGAAGTTATGCTGTAGTTCAATATAATGATTTTTTTTTTGTCATTAATAGCTATACACTTTACTTGGTTGCTAAGCTGCCTGTACTGTTGGAGGTTGGAAGGGTTTTTAGTACTTTGCCATTTTCTCCAGGTTTTGTCCTTAATGACCATGCCCTGTCTCATGCTTTTAAAAAGCCAGAGTTTGGGTTTTACTCTTTTGCGGTGGAGAGGAGCATGGCAGTTTAGAACTTTTAGGAAGGTTGAACTGAATAATTCAACTGCCTCTAGTGGAAGGATCTTTAGTACATTCCAAATGATAGACCTTAGGTGGTCATTGAAAGTAGTTGGATTAAAGTGAGTTCGCGTTCTGATTAGTATGTAATGATGTTGGCTGGGCAATAGGGAGGTTTTGTGTATGGTACAGGCAGGCTGGTGGTTGCTGATATTGCAGGGAAGGGTGCCTGTTTTGGAGAATTTGTTAGAGTTGGAAACTAGGATCTAGTCTATGATTGAGCTGCCATTATTGCTTTTAGCTGGTCTAGTTATGTCTGTGATTAATTGGGTGAAGTTGTAGAGGTTGATACTAGGGGGTGAGGACAGATCTGATTGATCAAGCCAGTTAATATTTACATCACCTACTATAATTGTTTCATTATTAATTTTTTGTAGAGATCTAGGCTAAGATTTCTTTAAGTAGGGGAAGATTACTGCCTGGGGGAAGGTATGTTGTTGTTATACATATGCTTTTGGAATCATTAAATTTTAGAAAGGCAATTAGTATTTCAGCATTAGCGAATTGTGAAATAGGAGATGAGTAGGGAGTAATGGAGAGGATATGTGGGAAGAGCAGGGCAATGCCACCTCCTTTTTTGTGGGGTCTGTCTGCTCTTAGACAGGAATACCCAGGTGGAAGGAATTCAGAGTCCTTAATGTATGGTTTTAGCCAGGTTTCAGTAGTGGCAAGTAAATTTGGTCTGGTTAGGGATATCCAAGCATGGAATTCAGGAATTTTGTTCCTGATACTTTGGAGGTTGATAGTGGTGAACTGCAGTTATCTGTAAGAACTGGTATGGTTGGGGGTAGAAGGAATGGGTCCAGGGTTAGAGTGAATGTCTCTGCAGAGTGAGAGAATTAATTTAGGGAGAGAGGGTATAAAAGGCAATTGTTTCTGTGTAGCAATAGGCTGATTTTTGATTGTTCAAGGGTTAAGGGTGGAATGTTTATAAGGAAAACATTTAGGTTTTGAGAGAACAAGTGGGTTGGGATGAAAAAGGCTAGAAGATATGTCAGAATAGGAGTGTAGAGTGGAGGAGTGTATGTCAGTGGCTGGTGAAGCCTTGGGGGAATAGATGAGGAGTATGAATAGATGTTAGCTTTATTAATATAAGTAGTACGAGATAGAGCGTGAGATGAAGTGGGAAGGTGGGGAAGAGAGACATTGTATGAACACTGCTAAGTGTTGTACAGGAGGAGAGAATATGGATGGAGGCACAATATAGTGAGGGGAAAATGGTATATTAGTGAAATCAGAAAAATAGGTTGGCAGGTGGAAGAGGTTGGGTTGTGGGAAAGGGAAGTGAGGTCAGATTGTGCAGAGAGAGGTGGAGCTATTGTATGTATAAATGTAATTGACCAAGGGGTGGGTGGGAATGGGGGTAGGGTAGAGGAGTGAAGTGAGCCCGAGCAAAGAGAAGGGCGAACAGACCGAGCTGAGCAGAGAAATAAGCATGCAAGAAGAGAAAATCAGGTAAGCAGTATTGCTGGGAATAGTTTGAACACTGCAAAGCTCAGCATTAAATAATGTTAGGGTAAGCTACAGTTATGGAACAACTAAATGGAGGGAAAAACGGGAGAATATTTTTGCTTGGAAAAGCTTGGAGAAAGTGGCCTTTGCAGCAGTCATATTTGACGAGGAGGGGAGAGACAGGTTTAGCAATAATTACACTCCTGAAAGAGAGCAGATCTTAATACTAGTTGTGAAGGCAGAGTTGTAAAGATACATATGTTTTCTGCCTTTATTCAACTCTGGGATAGCTGTACTTTAAAATGCATGGCATTAGAGGGAATTAGACTGACCACCACGAGTGCTGGCTTGAGGTGGGCACAGTGAGGTCAGGAGATGGCTGTAGAGCTAGGGAAAAAAAGTGAAATAGAAAGTACAGGGCAGTAAAAGATATAGGTTTAGTTATTAGTTAAATGTGTGAGTACACATTTATGGGTATAAGTACACAATGACTGCATGTGTGCTACCATAAATTGTAGTGGCTACACAGTAGAACCAAATGAAATTGCAGTATGTTTATCAACATTACTTAGCTCTGGAGTACAGCATCAGATGCATAGTTAGTTACACAAACTAGAATGTTAACAACCAAAGCAGTACAGCACGTCTACCAAGCTTAATTTGAAATTGCTGTTCAGCTTGGAATACACTGAGTAACTCCTGTTTTCCAAACAGTACATACACATCAATAATGAGATGGCTTGGCTGCTGTGGGTGTTTGTTATTGAGACAAAGCAATGTGAAAAAGAGAAACCCGTTGGCTGAGTCAAATCACAGCAAACTGTATCAATGCAAATATTTAGTTATACTCTATGGTTATTCTCTTATCTGCACAATTACAATCCTTGACAATAACATTACTAGGTGTGCACATTGACTACTTGGAAGGCTATTCCTTGCCCTGTAACACGCAATAACGCCAACATTTACTTTTCAAAACAGCACTACAGTAGCTTGACTACATGATGCAAGGACAAACAATTGCTATGTTTTTCTTACAAAATATAGAATAAACAATCAGATAATGTATATACACTCACCCGAGAACACCAAGAGTACAATGGGCTGCTAAGGAGATTTTTAAAAATGGCATCAGCACTTTTTAAAAGCTACTGTGTAGTGGGTTGATTTACAGAGAGTGCAGGGGAGGAGGAAATAGAACAAGTGGACTGAGCCAGAGGAATAACCATGCAAGAAGAGAAAAACAATCAGGTAAGCAGTATGGCTGGTGATAGTCTGAACACTATAAAGCTCAGTGTTAAATAATGTTAGGGTAAGCTACAGCTATGGAACAGCCAAATGGAGGGAAAAATGGGAGAATATGGGGCTTGGAAAAGCTGGGAGAAAGTGGCCTTAGCACCAGTTGTACTTGATGAGGAGGGGAAAGACAGGTTTAGCAATAATTACACTCCTGGAACAGAGCAGTTCTTAATACTAGTTGCGAAGGCAGAGTTATAAAGATACATATGTTTTCTGCCTTTAATCAACTCTGGTAGAGCGTTGCCTTAAAATGCATGGCCCTAGAGGGAATTAGACTGACCGCCACAAGTGCTGGCTTGAGGTGGGCACAGTGAGGTCAGGAGATGGCTGTAGAAGTTGTTTTCTGCCTTTATTCAACTCTGGGAAAGCCGCGCTTTAAAATGCGTGGCACTAGAGGGAATTAGACTGACCATCAAGAGAGCTGGCTTGAGGTCGGCACAGTGAGGTCGGAGATGGCTGTAGAGGTTGGGTGGAAAATCCAGACCATGAAATACCCTTGCTGAATGATTGACAGAACAAGGAATCCTGGGTGATTCGGAGAGAAACAGGAAGAGAATGAGAAAGTCGAAGAGAAAGAGGAATGTGACTGTGAATGGGTGGATAGTCAGACAGCATCTGGTTTGTCAAGTAAAGAAAGCTTAGGAATCCCTGCAGTCTGAGTGGCCTTAGCAGGAGGAGTCTGTTTACTACCCTTTTTACCTTTAGGAGGAGGGCGAGATTGCCTACAAACAAAGGCTGGCTTAGAAGGGTAGTTTCACTGAAATTTAGGCACAGGAGAAACAAAGACATGCTTAAGGTCCTGTAAAGCCTTCCCTTTGTCCTGAAGAGACTTAAATAAACCAGCAGTTGCTTCACCAAACAAAATAGTATTAATCAGAGGAGCATCCATCAACTTAGTCTTAATATCATCAGGCAAAGGTTGAAGTAAAAGCCATGAATATCTCCTCAGAACTGAGGCATCTGCTGCATCATAACTACATTTGATAGAATGACAAACTACCTGAGAGGAATTCCCAATCAAGGAAAGAGCAGAACTCTCAGAGTCTGAAAGATAAGAAAAAATCTGACAAGCCTGAGAAAGAAGAGCCAAGACATACCTAGAGATATGAATCTGATAATAACCCTAAAAGCTAGGGTAGCTGAAGTATAAACCTTCACCCAGCCTATCCATGGTTCTACTGTCCTTGTTTGAAGAAGTAACTTGGATGAAGAAAGCAATTCAGACGGCTTATCAGAGGCTACAGACAGCACAGAGGGGCATCAGGAGGGCATTTAAACAAAAAGGAACAATCCTCAGGCACCATATAAAACCAGACTTCTTAGGAGCAGAGGGCAGAGAATTCAGAGCTTAGAGGCATTGGAAAAAACATCCAATAAGGCAGGCGAGTCAGGAGGAATGGCTGCAGGTTTAGGAGATTCCATAAGCAGTAATTTATAGTACCTCTTATGGATATCCAAAACCTGGGCACAATCCCACTTAAAAAATTCCATCATCCTAGAGATTGTCCCCCCAAAGGAAATTTCCTCAGAAGGATTATCTAGAGTATGAGAATCCTCCTCCTCTGACCCATAGTCTAAAGGAGAAGGAATCTGGGTAGAATAAGCAAGGGAGTCATCATCAGAATTCAGCTCAAAAGAATGCAATTCCCTGGGACTTTTAGGGGAAGAAGACCAAGAAGGAGCAGGAACTGAAACCCCTTGAGGAGGCCTCAATGACAGTAAAGCATTAAAACCCTGAGTAAATGACTGCCACTCACTTTGTTGATTACTAGGAGAAGAAGAAACAGGATTAGTTTTCTGTTTTTTTTAAAGGGACATCCATCCTAGAAACCTGAGAAGGCCCAGACTCGGGACAGCATTCTACAACTGCAGTAGGAACCTCTTCCCAAAATAGAAACTGTGGGACCCCTCTAGACCCCTCAGAAACAGTCAACCACAGTTTAGTCTGAACACTCAAAATGGATGCCTGCAAAGTGTCGTTGGACGTGCTCCCTGCCAGATCCTCACCGACCTCCAACCCAGACGTGGTAGAAGAATCTGACAAAACAACTGGGTGAGCCTCTGGGTTCATAATAATCTCAGGAGAAACATCTGGCAGAGGCTGGTCAGCAGAAGATTCTGGTTTTACTTTATGAACATTCTTCTTTAAATATAAGGTAGGCCAGTAGCAAAGTTGCTCTGGCTGTAACTGGTAGCTAATTTACTTGTTTTGAATCTGAGACTGGTTCTCCCCCCTGTCTAGATAAAGACATAAAAATGGCACAATCTGTTGTACTGGAAGGAGAATGAGGGAAAAGTAATAGGGGGAACAAATCTGATTTTGCATATGAGATGTAAACTTATTTGCTTTTGTATTCAAATGGTAGTTAAGTGGGCGGCCAGCAAGAGGTTCTCCGGTTCGATTCTCAGCTGGGGTGCCTTCTGTGTGGAGTCTGCATGTCCTCCCTGTGGTCACGTGGGTTTCCTCTGGGTGCTCCGGTTTCCTCCCACATCCCAAAGAGAATAGCCTTGCAGTCATTTTAAAAATGATAACTCCATAGTCATAAGGCCGGCCGATTAAAGGAGGAGCAACTGTTGTTATGGACAAAGACTATTATGTGGACAAAATAATATGTTTGCTTAACAGGGACAGTACTTATGGTGAAGTTAATATCTCTATGGTTAGGAATGTCATTGAACGGATTTATTATACACTGAATGATTTGAAATGTAGTAACATTATTGATGATATTCTTGATTTTGTTTTTCTTTCACATCCTACTGTTCCTGTTTTCAAAGCACTGCCTAACATTCACAAAGATTTATGTGATCCCTCACTCTAACCCATAGTTTCTGGGAGGGGATGGGCCGCAGAATTTTGTTCATTCTGAGTTGAATCCAATGTAACTACTGCCTGTTTATTTTAACTGTGGAGCTTTTCTCCCCGGGCCTCCGCTGAAAATGGACCTACGTCCAGTCGGACACTCCCGGTCAACAAATGAAAATAAATAAATAAATAAATACATCTAAACTTAAAGAAGTGATGTTTAAAGTTCTTAGGATATTGAGTGATACCAAGTTATTTACATTTTTAGGAGGTGTTTGAGTGCAATGAACAGGTTTAATGGTTACAATGGATGTAAAAAATTATTCACAATGATACCCAACATGCATGTGTTACAAGCTATTAAAAATTGTTATGGCTGAATAATTATTTCAGTGAGGAAGTTATTTTGCAGATTGCCTGTCTACTGGAGATAGTTTTGGACAATAATATCTTCATGTTTGGAACACATTATTTTTGGCAGAAACAGAGGATAGCCATGAGCACCCTGTGCAAACTCATATGCCAATTTGGTCCTAGCCCAATGGGAGGATGAGGTTTTAATTAACAGGGAACATGTATGGAAACAGTCTATTTTTTTATGGTCGTTTTGTTGACATTTTTCTTTTATGGGAAGGTATGGAGGAGTCTTCACATGAATTTGTCCAGTACTTAGAATCATCTACAGACTTTTTGAGGTTTACCACCAACCACTCAACCACACATATAGATTTCCTTGATGTGGGGTTGGAACATGCATCATCTGGTTTCAAAACCAAGGTCTTTAGGAAGGACTGCTGGAAGAATGTTATGCTTACTAAGGATAGCATGCATCCGGGATATGTTACAAACAATATCATTAAAGGATAGGCACTTAGACTGTTCAGATTACACACAGATGAACTTAAATTTCAAAATGAGATGGCAAGTTTTTCCTCTAGACTTAAATCTAGGGGCTATAAATGTAGAGAGATAGAACAAGGAATCTATGAAGTGTCACAGCAGAGGCGGTCTAAGGGGGCGCCTTGGTTTTCCTCGTAAGGGGTACAAAATAGGATGAGGGGGAAGATGCATGGTAGAGGACAACAGTATAGCTTAAATAACAAATGTAAGGTCAACCTGTACATGACTTATGGAAGTAACAACAAACAAATATGTGATGTCATAAGTAATTGGAAGATCTTGAAAGCGGATGATGGACTGAGTGAGCTAGTAGGGGATGGTCCCAGGCTTGTGTATAAGAAGAATAAGAACTTAAAGCAAATTTTATGTGATGGGGACCCATTTATGAGTGTTAAAAATCAAACACCTTATGGTAAGAAGAAGGGGACCTACCCATGTTACAAATGTAAAGCCTGTACTTTGATAAGTAAGTAACAGATTTGTATACATCCTGTTAATGGTAAAAAAATATTGTCCTGATCTTTTTGCCAGTTGTGACACTGAAAATATTATCTACCTGGCTAGGTGCTTATGTTGTGTGTCTTTCTATGTAGGAAAGACCAATTGTAAGTTTAAAGATAGGATTTTTAAACATTTGTCAGATATCAGGTTAAAGTGAGCACACAATGCTTATTCCAACATATAAATGAGAATGAAGAACATCATTTTTCATTCCTGGCATTGCAGTTGATTAAATCTAACCCAAGAGGTGGAGATATTAAAAGCTACACTGAGCTTTGTGAAGTAAGATGGATAATAGAAATGGGGGCAGATAGACATCGTGGATTAAATGGATTAGTAACTTTAAAACCTGTTCTGAGTAGGCGCAGACCTAACACCTAATTTATCAGCTTTAATTGTTTTTATGTGCTTATAGGCTGCTTGTTTGTATTTAATTTGGTTTGGTAAAATGTTTTTTATGTCTGAAGAAGGGTCTTCCCGAAAGCGCTTACATCATAGTAATAAAAGTGTACGTTTTATTTTAGTCTGGTGGGCTACGTGGTTAGTTTTTATATACTTATAAATACTGTACCTAGACACTGGACAGAGAAACATCACGAACATTATAAATGGTGTTAATGTATTGTAATGGCAAGTGCAGGGGGATTAAGGCTATGAACTGGTAACAAGCTGCAAACTGTCATCCAGGGGTTCAATTCCCTCAGCTTTAATTTGCCTACTGCATTATATCAATAAAGCCAATTCAGACTGAGCTCCCACGCTGAGTCTGAAAAAGATTCATATGGTTCAGTCCTGCACACCAGTTATAAATACAGATAAATAAATACATGCCTCCTTTACCTAAACTGTGGGCCCGAAACAGGCCATCATATTTACTGGTGTAGTTAAGGATTTGACAGTACTTGATCCTCTCCAAGCAGCATTTCTGTTACAGGGCACACAGTGGAAATGGTTGAACAGCCTGTCAGTTCTGTTGAAAGTGTAACTTTTGGGTAGGGAGGCCAACTGTAACAAATTTGAAAGAGGGTGGCAGGGCATCCTTGACCAGGATGAGGTCAAATATGTAGACCCAAAGGTTGGCCTGTCATGGAAAGTGTAACCTTAAGAATGAAAAGGCAAGAAACTCAGAGCAGAAGGTAGCCTGTAATGTCATAAACAGGTATTTTTATCACAATTTATAGGAATTTTTTCATGAAGTAAAAAGAGGCAGTAAAAGCATAGGATCCCTATCTGTAAGATATCCCAGGTGGAGGAGCGCAGCTAAGTTGACAGGAGTGTTTATGTAGCTTCACAGTACCTTAGTAGTTATTATATAGCTTTGGTTGAGTACGTAGGATTTTTTTGCTAGTTTGTGATGCACAATGCCTTGACTATGTAAGACATTATGCCATCCTACTCATATTATTTATGCTTAACGACGCAGTGGTGCAGCAGTAGCACTGTCACCTCACAGCAAGAGGTTCTCCAGCTTGATTCTTTGCTGGGGTGCCTTCTTTGCGGAGTCTGCATGTCCTCCCTGCATTTGTGTGGGTTTTCCCTGGGTGAACCAGTTTCCTCCCATGCTACAAAAACATACATCTGGAACGTTTCTCCCCAGGCCTCCGCTGAAAATTGGCTTCGTTCCAAGTCAGACTTTCCCGGTAAATAAATAATAAATAAACATACTTGTCATAACCTTAAGTATCCTGGTCATTCATACTTCACAATTATAAAGGAAGATCCCTCTCTGAATTGGGCCTCAAGTCCAGCCCTCAACTACTGACGCATTTGGACTGAGCCTTCTGCAATGGTTAGGAAACAGGCTGTTCTAAATCTTGGTAAGAGTAGTGTAGCTAGGGTAGGGCGAGAGGGGCGAGAGTCTCAGACTCAAAGTGCTGGGAGGCATGATCAGCCAACCTGACTGATTACTCTTTAATGTAATACCGGTTTTTAAAAGCCAGTATTGCATTTGCAGTCAACCCTGAGCGCTGCAGCATTCTATGTGTTGTCTAAATTGTAGCAATTGTTTGTTACATTGTAGCAAGCACTTTATTACAGTTTATTTATTTATTTATTTTTAACTAAAACCTGAGTGCTGTAGTGCTCCGTGCAAGGGTATAAACTGTAGCAACTATTTGCTATATTTGTAGCAAACAGTTTGCTACAGTTTAAAATAAGAAATGTAATGTAGCAAACAGTTTGCTACAGTTTAAAATAATTTTTTAAAATAAAATATGTTAAACGAGGTTGGGGCAGGGCACAGAAACAGGACCTGAAAGGCTGGGGGTGGAGGAACAGGGTATGTCATGCATCTGGCCACCTAGTGGGGGGGGTGCTGCTTCACAGCACTGGTCCAGGGTACTAATTGAATCAGCTACACTTTTGCCTGGTATGACAACTACTGAAAAGATGAAATGGTACAAGTAGGGAGTTCTATAATAAATACACTTTCCATATTTTGTGGAAATCTGATAGAAAGCATGATAATGTGCAGTACAAAACTTTACTTTATTTTACTTTTAGTTTGATTTTAACAGGTTTGTCCAACTGGGTATAGTCAAAAACTTCTTTTCAGTGGAGGCCTGGGGAAAATCTCCAACATATTATAAAGCTGTTTAACCAACATTCAGTAACGGCATAAAGAGACATTTAGAAATACACATTAAGAATTAAACAAACATTTGCTGACTATATTACATTCATAAGAAATAATGGCAACTATTACAACAGAAACAAAAGTGATGCATTTAGTAGATGTTGAACATTGACAAACTAACTAATACGCATCTTCAAATGCTCAGATAGTTAACAGATCTTGTGATTAATGCTTAGAAATTCAAAGACATCAAAGTAATAAAGGAATTGGGTGGGGCAGAAAAGTAAAGTTGTGTAAAATCTGACCATAACAGTCTATGTCCTTCTTTTCACTGTTGCAGTATTCATTACAACAGATCCCCTGCCAAGGGTAGCCTGACATCCAAATATACCAAAGCTTTTAGGTTGTTTTAAGGTACAATGTACATCACACATATGCTCCTCGTGTATTACAGGGCATAAAGGTGACACCCGGACATACCATCCCCAGAACTGAGAGCCCCAGTAGAAACACCAGTCCACGGAAAAGAGAGGTAATCATGTCATCCAGGGGTGGGGTGGAGGGAGGGAGTGAATACTGCAACAGTGAAGAGAAGAACATCTACCGTTGTGTTAAGATTTTACACAACTGTGCTATGTCTTTCCACTTCACTGTTGCAGTATTCATTACAATAGGGAGAGTGCAAAAACTCAGGAAGAAGACTGGGAGGAGGAAGGACCAACAGAGCTCTCTAGAAAGTCATGAAGAATGACCCTAGCAAAGCCAGCTCTAGCTCTGGAAATTCCATCCAACTTGTAGTGCTTGGTAAATGTATGCACAGAAGTCCAGGTGGCTGCCTCAAGAATAGAGGTAGTATCCAAACCTTTGAAAAAAGCATCAGAAGAAGCCACAGCTCTAGTAGAATGAGCTTTGACAGAAGAAGGAAGGCTCTTACCAAGAAAGGAATAACAAAAGAAATGTCTTTAGAATTCAAGAAGTGGGGGCGGAGCCTAGATGGCCAACTGGTAACAGCTTTTTTCTTGAGCTCCACATCAGTTATTAAGAAACAGGAAAATTATTATTTAAAATTCTATTATTTGCTCTTTAAAAGTTGTACAAACTGTTTGAGAACGTTTAATCTACTAGATATTCGACTTTGGAGCATTTTCTTAAAAAAATCCTGTCAAAATTGATGATTATTTAGCTGAACAGAGATGAGCAATTCAAAATTCTCACATTCTGACTCCTCACTAAAAAAAGATATCCAGTCTATAGCTATCACTCTTAAAATTAAACTGATAACAACAAACTGATGTTTTGAAGGAGATCCACCAGCAACAACAATCTAAAATCCTGGATATTGAAACTTCACTGAGTGATACAGATGGAAGACTTAAGGAAGATGAATCTCACTGCGAACTCATTCTGCAACAAAATAACTGGCTGATAGACAAAGTGGATGATGTTGAAACTAGAGAAAGAAGAACAAATATTAGAATTCTTGGTCTCCCTGAAAGAACAGAAGGAGAAGATATTACCTCTTTTTTAAATTCCTGGTTACCTGATTTTTTGGGCTTGAAGGAAGGACTGTCCTATGGGATTGAAAGAGCGTATAGAGCCATTGGGAAACCTATTCCTTCTTCTTCAAATGCTTCACCAAGATCCATAGTTGTGAAGTTCCTTCCCTTCCTAGATAAAGAACTTATACTAAAAACATCTTGGAGAAAAAGTCCCTTATCATTCAAAGGAAATCAAATAAGGTTTGAAAATGACTACTCCATGAGAGTCCTGGAAATGAAAAAAACCTCTTGGCCACTGGTAAAGCTGTTAAAACAAAATAAAATCAAGACGCAGCTTGTCTACCCAGCCAAAATCAAAATTTTCCATCAGAATGAAATGAGATCTTTCAATACTATTGGAGAAGCTGTCTCTTTCATCCAAAATAAAAATATTATTACAATCCCAGAAGGTATGGACTGGTCACTATCTACAACCTTTAAAAGATCTGAAAAACATAATTGGATGGAAGTGAATAAGAAGAAGTTAAAGACTGGTTTAAAAGTGTTGAACTTTCTAGTTCTCTCAAAGATCAAACTAAACGATAAAATATTCATGGACAACTAAAAAGGTATGTATCACTATTTATTAGTCTATGAATTCTCTCTCAGTCATTTTACAAATGAAAAATATAGCTTAAACTTATTTGTATATCTCTCTAATTAGAACATGATTATCAAGGATGCTTAATATATGTAGTTATTTAGTTCCTGCACACAGATGCTTATTTTCCCTTCATAGAACTTAATATCTTTTAACAATGATAAAATGGTTATTATTTTGTGAAGTTATAATATCTATTAACAGATCTTGGTTCTGTGTATATCTAACAGAACACATATTTGTCTGAGTATTTCAAAATGCTTTGGTGAAATACAGCACAGATGCCACTCTCTAGCAAATGTTTTTTTTTTATTTTGTTTCATAGTTCTTAATATCTTTAAACAAAGACAAATGGTTATTTTTTGTGAAATTATAATATCTATTAACAGTTCTTGGTTCTGTGTATATCTAACAGAACACATATTTGTCTGAGCATCTCAAAATGTTTCAGTGAAATACACGAGTTAAACACAGCACAGATTCCTTTTCTATAGAAAACTTTTTTTTTTACTTTGTTTCAGCCTAGCATTTAAGCATTCCAAGCTGACAGTTTACTGTTTCACTACATGAAACAGCAGTCTCGAGCGTTACTTAGACGCGAGAAGAAATTTCTCTTCCCTCGCAGTTCCTTTATATATAAAGCTAAATCCCATACAAGGGAGGCTTGCTTTAATCGCAAACCGAGAGATGAAGTGGGTTACGTGTAGCTTTTATTTTTGCTTCCACACTTGGTGAGGAAGTTGAGCAATGTGCATGGTTTGCCTGTGTTGCTGCATAAGCATTCAATGACTGCCTTCTTGGAGAGAAAATAAGAGAAACTATATATAATTTATCAGAAAGATGCTTATTTGGGTTTGTAGCAGATTAGAGGTGAAAGGAGATGGCACTAAATTAAACTTCTCCTTGACAGCTGAATCCATAGAAATGAGGGTGGGGTTATGCAAAGTAATAATGACCTCATTGTATGGTCTTCATAAATGTAGGCTTTTGAAAGAAAAGATAAAATAAGCAAACAGATAATTTGGCTTCACATATTATTATAACAAATAATCACTCATGTTACTACCTTCTATGAAATGTACATCTGACAAAACACGTATTGTTTAAGTTACTTTTGAAATATTGGTATTAAAATACATGGCTTAAACAAATAATGCTTCAGCATTTTAAACTGACAGTTTAATGATTCTTTTCATGGAGCATTAGGCTCCAGTGTTGATTTGAAAAGGAAAATGTTTTCATTCCACTTATATGCACTTGTAGTTATTTATTTGAAAGGTTACATTTGAATAAGTGAGACTTGTTATGGCTGCAAACTGAAAGCTGAAATGAGTTTATATATAATCCCTCTTTTTTTTTTTTTGTTTTTTTTGTGGGGCAGTTGAACAGAATACATTATGTTATGTTTGACTAGTTGACTTAATGCTCAAAAGTTGTTGGCACTGAGCAAAACTTTAATTGACATTAGGTCTCCATAAAACCTAAAGCAGAGCAACATTAATCAATAATGACCTCACTGCATCACCATTGAAGCTCTGCAGACATCTGAAAGAATAGTTAAAATAGATATATAAATAGTTGGGTTCCCCATATCCTTATTATAATTAATCACACATACTAATACCATGTTTCTTTGCCTATGATAGATACATTGCTCAGTTAATGAAAATCTCTGAGTACATAGAGTGGATTCAATTAAAAAATAGCTGATTTTACAATAATTTTCAACTGCAAACATTTGATTATTAGAAGCAAACAAATCATCAGAATAAGAACATAATCCAAATAATATAGATGAATGGCATATTGTCATGATAAAATTTAGCAGGAAGTTTGAAGGAGTTTTTTTTTTCTCTCTCTCTCACATAAACTGATGTCTTTTATCATAAAGTAACAACCACTCTACACACGGTATCTCCATTCTTATGCCAGGAAGTGAAGTCAGAGTGCTTCATTAGAGGTCTGGCCCTAAACATTAGATTATTATGCCTTTAACGATCTAAATGCAATTCTTGCTACTGTAGCATGGGAAATACCTTTGGGTTGCAGCTGTGTAGGGACCATATTGTCACTGAATGCTTCTTCATTGCCCCTCACAGTAGACTTAAGACATAACTACAACCTAGGCCTACAAAACGGCAAAAAGCCTCTAATCTATTACACCTTTTTTGTGACATACCTTAAAGTATATAATACTAAAATCACACAACAATTAAATGTTAAACTACAACCACAGGAAGGAAAACTGTATGAATTTTACTTTTCCTTGCAGTTTCTCCTTATAAGAGAGGTATAATGCTTTTGTTATATTTAATCTTAACACTATGACTCTAAGGTTGGTAATGAAGACGCATCTTCATTTCTGTTACCATGGATGTACTTAATGAAATAGTAATTATTAGAAAATGCAATGAATTGCTGTCAAAACTGTGTTACTTCATAAAAAATGAATGTGGAATAATGAGTCAACAATTGAGTTGCACTGAGAAGAGTTTAAAAATTCTGCTTAAGGTGTTTGAAGTGTTATAACAATTGCCTAAAGACAAATGTTAAAATTGTTCCACATCACTAAAAGAGATCTGAGGAAGAGAAAGGAACAGGGAAAAAAATAAAGGGGTGAGAGGGAAGATAAGAGGAAAAAAGAGGAAGAAGAGGAAAGTACAATACAAAGTTTTATATAAGTAGTCATAATTCGACTTACAACACTTCCAGATTAAAATTGGCTTGAGTTTCCCTATTCATTGTAAGTCATGCAACTAATATTAGTCTAGTGAAGAGTGAAATGCATTTAATTAATTCTTAATTCATCAGCATGTTTAAACTTACTGTTATTACTATAAACTGTCTTAAATGTTGAATTATTAATTTTAATGATTATCCTAACTAATGCAAAAATATTTCATTTCTCTGTCAAGTCAAATAGTTATTGTTTGAATACTTTTTTGATAAATATTCTCATACATATTCACTGTCAAGTTATAAAATTCTTGACTTGTTAAGAATACTTATGGTAATGAGAATGGTTTCTTTCTCAATCAAACAATGTTTTACCAGTAAAACTTAAAATACACTTATTAAAATCAAAATCTTCTGTTACATCAATATATTGCTGTTCTGTCATACAAATAAAATTACAGAACTTCTCATAGAATACATATTCTGGAGCCTCAAGTCGGTCAAATTTGTTCAAGTCTTTGGAAAGACAATTAATATGACTGGATATCCTTATTCTGTCAGATTAGGAATGGATTTATTTCCATGCCAGTTAAAGGATTTCCTGAAATTTAATTACTTTTTTAAAAACGTTTTTTTTTCCTTTTACATGCCTCAATCTAAATTCCAAACATATCACTCAATGGGAATTAGTAATTTGTCAACAAAATATAACTTCTCCAAAAAGGGTTTACAAGACTTAAATACTACAAACACTTGCTATTATATCCTTTTATCACTCTTTACCTTTGAGTAAATAGGATGGATTTGTCCTTTCTTTGAATATTAATGGTTTAAACAACCCAAGGAAAAGGCTTAATTTACTAAATATTTGAAATTAAATAAAGCACAAGTAATTTTTTACAAAGCAAATGATAGCTTTATTTGGAATCAAAATGAATACTTAAAATTATCCAATTCTTTATTCACTAAAAAAAACAGAGGAGTCTTAACATTATGGAAAAAAATACTATACCCCCCAAATCATTTACAGTTATGAAGATAAAGAGGGTCTCCTATCAATTATAATAATAAAATTTATTAACAGAATTTGGACATTAGTGAAAGCCTATTGGTTTCCTGGAATTGGAGTTAAACAATAAAAAAGCATTTAGAACTTATCATTAAAAATATTAAGGGTAGTTTGATTCTAGGAGGAGACTTTAACTGTTTACTAAGTGATTTAGAAACCTCTAATAAAATACCTTTTTGTATTACCTCTACAGGAAAGTATCTTAAAAATGGACAGATAATTTACAGTTATATAATTTATTTTATCTCAAAAATGATAATTCACTAGCATTTTCTCACTGTGACTTTAGGCATAAGACCCACACTAGAACTGATAACATTTTTATATCTCAAGAGCTAAAAACAAAAATATCATACTTTACAATAATCTCGTGTCCTATATCTGATCACAATGCACTCATTTTTAATCTTCAAATGGATTTTAAGAAACTGTTCTTCATTAAAAGAATTCCAGCTTATATTACTAAATTAAAGCAGTTTAAATCTTAGCTAGACTCAGAAATACATTTTTTTTCTAGACACTAACCTAACTAGTAAGGTAAATGTAGTAATCCTATTGGACTCCTTAAAAGCCTATCTATACAGAAAAACTATTACATGGTTTAATAATAAAACAAAAGAGTGGGAGTCCGAACTAACATACAAAAAAAATTGTATTAATAAACAATGATAATACAAAAGATTTATTGAATAAGAAAAAAAGAAACTGAATCTTTAAATAAAAAATATAATGACATTCTAACTCACAAAACTAATTTAGCCCTAGAAAAATTTAAATTAAACTCTTATTCTGTTTCTCCAAAGTATATGAGCAATTTAGCATTGAAAGTAAAAATACATTCCATTGAACATAATATTATAAGTGTAGCTCATGAAAGAAGGAATAATAAAAAAGTTTCTGACATAAGCGATCTTCTAGATGCCTTCAAATATCACTTCTCAGAACAATACAAAAACAAAGATCTTCAACAGAGTATTTCAAATCACAATCTAGACTTTTCTAAATTTTTGAAAAAGTTTGGCATGAGCCAAATGAAAGCGCTAACTTCAACTGTCTTTTTTATGCATCGTGGATTTTCTTATTAAACCCTAGCTGAGTACTATTCAAGTTGGATACTCATTTTTGGTGGGTTTGTGCCTTTACACTTTCGTCAAGCAAGTCCATTTCTTTTGGTTTTCGTTGGTTTATTTACACTCTTATTGTCTTACTTTTCTAAATTAAAAAACTCACCAGAAAACTTAATTAATGTAATTCAAAAATGAATTTCCCTAAAGGAAATTAATGAAAAGATTAAAGAAAGCAAAAATAACAGATCACCAGGCATAGACGGTATTACTAATGAAATATATAAACTTTTACCATCCTCAGCTATATCAGTTTTACATAAGGATTCAAATGAATCGTACTTACAAGGCACAATTCCACCTTCATGGAGATATTCATTAATTACTCCTATACTTAAAGAAAATAAAGTTTCTCACTTATGTAGTTCATATAGACCAATCTCTTTGATTAATAATAATTATAAAATTTTAAAGTCCATTTTAGTTAATAGATTCAAGGAATCACTAACACACCTCATCACTGAAGATCAAACAGGATTTATTTATAATAGGCATACTCAAGATAACATTCAAAGAATTCTGACAATCATAGACATATTAAATAGGGATAATCAAGAAGCTCTTATAATCACCCTTGACACTGAGAAGGCCTTTGACTCCCTGAACTGGAATTTTCTTTTTAAAATTCTTGAATCATATAAATTCCCTAATGAATGTATTAATTTTATAAAAAATATTTATAACAATAATTTAGCCTATGTAAAATTAGGGCCATTTACATCGGAATCTATTGAAATTACTAGGGGTACCAAACAAGGTTGTCCAATGTCTCCAGTCTTATTTGCATTAGCAATAGAACCTTGTTCCTTGGAAATTAATTTTAACCCCAAAATTAAACGCTTTAATATATATAATCAATTGGAATCTAAAATAATGCTATATGCAGATGATATCTTACTTACTTTAATGAACTCAGAAGAATCTTTACGAGAATTAGAATTACTAGTTAAAAAATTGTATGATATCTCAGGGCTTAAAATCAGTAGTTTTAAATCCAATCACATATTGTTAAATAAAAAAAAATGATAGCACTAAATCTACTAAGAGTAGAACAGCTGGGAAGCAGGTATCTCTTTAAAATATTTAGGGATTATACTGTGTGATAATATAGAATTAACTTTAAATACGAATTATAACAACATCGTGAACATAGTAAAAACTCTTACAGAGAAATGGAATAAATTACATTTAAATTTTGACGATAGGCTACAACTAATTAAAATGATTTTGTTAGCACAAATAAATTACATTGCTTTATCTATTCCTATATTACCAAGTAAAATATTCTAAGAGAAATAAATAGAATTCTTTTAAAATTCCTATGGTACCCAAAGAAAAATAGAATAGCTTTATCAAATCATATTAGACCATGGGAACTGGCAGGAATACATTTTCCTGACTTAGAATCCTACACTAAAGCTTCTAATCTCAAAACAATAGTAAATTGGATTGATCCAAAATTTTCTTCAACATGGAAATCCCTATATGCAGCCATTATCCTAAATGAAAATAAATTAATAAAAAATTTACAACTAAATGATCTGAGCAATACATTTTGGTATGCACTTTGTGTCAATCTACAATATAATGTTATTAAACCCACAAATCTAAATTATACAAATTATACTTACAAAACTTTTAGATGTTATGGATACAACTACTATACCCCTTTAAAATTACAAAAAAACTTTTTCAATAATATCAATGCAGATAGTCTTTGTAACTGGGAAGCAAAAAATGTACATGCTGGTAACATTGTATAATGAACTTAGTTACTCGATGCAAAAAAATTAATTGAAACTTTTAATTTATCAGAATCAGATTGGTTAGCTCTTAATAGTATACTTCCATTTACTCAAGATCTATGCAGAACAATAAAGAATTCTTCCTTTATATCTGCACCTAAATTTATAATTCTTATACATGAAATGCTACATGGAGAACTTGGGTGGAAAAATGTAATCTCAAAACTCTATAAAGTCATAATTAACTACAAAACTATTCCTAATCAGAAATGTTGGGACTTTATTACTAGGGATTATACATTACCCTTAACCTCTGAAAATAAAACTAATCTTCTACACTCCATTAAATTAACTTCTAATTTACAAGTATGGAGAATTTTTCCTGGAAAGTTTTGCATAGAGCATTCTATACTCCTAATAGAATTGCTAATCTTTCTAAGGAGGTAACATGTTGGAAAAGCTCTCTAAAATGTAAGGCTAATTGGTCTCATATCTTTTTATAAATGTTCTCTCATTAAAACATTTTGAGAAGACATTGGAAATTTCCTTCAAGCTATCTTTAGTGATTCCGAATCTTTAATTTTTTTTTAATATAAATGATTCTATTACAGTGAATAACAAAAATAAATATCTTCTTTGGACAATTTTGGCTGTAACCAAAAAATGCATCACAAGAAGATGGATGTCACCCTCCATTCCAACTGTTGAAGACTTCATGACTCTCCTGGACGAAGTAGCATCAACGGAAATAAAAGTAATAGAACTAAGAATTTCTCCTAGAAAAAATGGACTAATAATCCTTGAAAGAAGGTTTTCTCCCTTATTAAGACAATGCATCCAGATATGACTCCATCTAATTAAACAATCTAGAAGCAAGAACTATTGAATATTGTATAACCGCTTTTATTTGTTTATATTACTTGCTATTCCCATCTCTTCTGTTTGAGGCCTCTGTAAATTTTATACATAGTTTTGTTCTGTTTTCTGAATTGTTATTGGAAAATCAAATAAAACATTTGAGTAAAAAAGAAATTCAAGAAGAAATAGTTTGCTTGGACACTGATAATCCTAAGGACCTAGAATGAAAGGAAATGAAGAGCTGATCAGATTTCCTAATATCGTCTTATCCAAAAAGAAAAAAAAATATGCATATCCAACATGTGTAGCACCATTTCACTGGCAAACTGTGGAGAAGACAAAAAACATTGGCAAATGAATATACTAAGGGACAACTCATTCACCATCCTGGACATAACAGGAGGATTAGTACTCAAGGACCCCCTGTCCTTATGAAACACCAAAAAAAGGAGGACAAGCCATAAGGGCTTGAAGCTCAGACACCCATCTGGCAAAAGTAAGGGCCAACAAAAGTATAGTCTTGCAAAAGCAATGGTGCAGGGAAACTGAAGTTGTAGGCTCAAAAGGAGCCCGAGTCAATTTCACCCAAATAAAATTAAAATCCTAAGGAGGAGGAACAGGCTTCCTGGGAGGTTTAATATGAAGGACATCTTTAAGGAATTGTTCAGCCTCAAATCTAGAAGCTAAAGGAGGAGATAAAAGGCAGGCAAGCAGAAATAGTCAATATGTGGGTCTTAGCAGAAGAATAGGCCAAACCAGCATTGAGCAATTCACACAAATAAGACAGAACCAAAGGAGCATCAGAAAGTGCATCCAGGTTATGAGAAAGGTACCAAACAGAAAACCTCTTCCATTTGAATTAAGTAGGATTTACTAGTATTGGGTTTCCTGGCTTACTGCAGAATCCTAAGTACAATCCTTAGAAAAAAAGGCAGTTAAAGAGTGGACAAGTGGGGATGGATGAGAGATCCCTTGTCTTGTGTGAGTAGGTCCACCCTGTGAGGTAACTTATGATGACTGCCCTAGGTAAATGCAGAAGAGGAGGAAACCAATGCTGTCTTGACCAAAGTGGAGTCACCAACAAGATTGTGGGAGCATCCTGTTGAATTCTGAACAGGGCTTTTGGAATGAGGGAAAGGGGAGGGAAAGCATAAATAAACATTGCCTTCAAAGAAAAGGATAGGTCATCCACCTTCCAAACCAGAGGACTTGGGAATCTGACACAAAAAAGAGAAAGGTGTCTGCTCAGAGAGGAGGCAAAAAGATCTATTTGAGGAGTACCCCACTGGTGGGCAATGTCCAGAAACACATCCCTGTGAAGCATCTATTTGTGGGATTGAGTTAGGGACCTGCTCAGAGTGTCTGCCACAACATTTTGACATGACGGAATGTAAACAGCCTGAAGAGTCACTTGATACTGAATAGCAAGTTCCCACACCAGGAGGAACAGCCAGCAAATGATACAAGAGCCCCCCCCCCTTGTTTGTTTACATAATACATCACTGTGGTATTGTCTGTAAACACCTTGATAGGTCCCAGGCAGAAGAAAAGATGAAAAGCCTGAAGGGCAAGCTCGGTTGATGAGGCGACCATACCACCTGTGCCTTTAGGGAGCCAAATGTTGCACCCAATCCCACATCTGAGGTGTTGTGAACAGCTCCTGAGATGGAAGAGGGGAATGAAAGGGGAGCCCTGAATTTAGAGACAACTGCTGAATCCAACAATGAAGTTCCTTCTTGAGACAAGGTAGAAGAGGAACTACAAACTCTAAGGGATGTGCATGTTGAAGCCAAACTGACTTCAGAAACCACTGAAACTTTCTCATGTGGAATTTGGTCAGAGGAGCATAGGAATGGTGGATGCCAAGAATCCCAGAGCTCTCAGAAACTCCCTGGCTGTTATAGAGGCCAGAAGAAGAAGAGTTTGAAAGAAGTAAAGGCGTGTTAAGGCCTTGGGAGGAGGCAGGGATGCCAGCATAGGCACAGTCTGGATCCTGCACCCCAGAAAAACATGGTCTTGAGAAGGAGTCAGAAAGACATTTTGAAGCTTACTGTGAACCCCAAGCTTTGCAAAAGGAAAATGGCAAAATGAAGATTTTGCAACAAGATCACTGGGGAGAATACCTGAAACAGGTCAAAGTAAGAAAAGACTTGGATCCCCTGAAGCCTTGAAAAAGCAATCACAGGAATGAGGCATTTGGTGAATACTCTTGGGGCAGAAGAAAGACCAAAGGTCAAAGCAAAGAACTGAAAATGCCAGGAAGCAACAGAGAAACATAAAAACTTCCTGAAAAGGTGATGAATAGGGATATGGAGATAAGCATCCTTGAGATCCAGAGACACCAAAAAAGCTTGATGAAACAAAAGAGGGAACAAAGTCTGAAGGGACAACATTTGAAAGGAGGGCACTTTAGAAATGTGTTTAGATTAGAGAGGTCTAGAATTGGTCTCCAGGTACTCTCTTTCCTGAGCACTAGAAACATCTTGGAGTAAAATCCCCTCCCCTTTGGAACACAGGCACTTCCTGAATAGTACTCTGAGTCAAAAGATCTCAAAGCCCCCCTAGAATGAAGGAAGCTGTTCCTGAGGGGGCTTAGAAATTTCCATAAAAGAGGGAAGAAATTTCCAGACCATGAAATACCACTGGCAGAAAATGGATAGAACCCAAGAATCCTGGGTGATCTTTAGCCAAACAGGAAGAGAGAGAGAGGTGAAGAGAAAGTGGAAAGTGGCTGGTTTATCAGGAAAATGAGACTTCTGAGACACAGAAGTCTGAGTAATCTTCTTAGGAGGAGTCAGCTTGCCACCCTTTTTACCCTTAGGAGAAGGACAAGATTGCCTGTGAACAAAGGGTGGCTTATTGGGGTAGTTTCTTTGAAATTTAGGCACAGGAGAATCAAATATGTTTAAGTTCCAATAAAGCCTTGTTCTTATCCTGAAGGGACTTGAACAAATCAGCAGCAATCCTGTCAAACAAGTGTTTATTATCTAGAGGGACATCCATCAACTTAGCATTAATATCATTAAGCAAAGGTTGAAGCTGAAGCCAAGAATACCTCATCATTACTAAACCAAAAGCAGCGGCCCTTGAAGAAACATCTTTTGCATCATAACTACATTTGATGGAATGATAAACCACATGGGAGGAAGTCCCTAAAATGGAAAGGGCAGGATTTTTACCTTCAGAGTCTAGAAGATCAGAAATAACCTGACAGACATGGGGAAACAGAGCCATCAAATACCTGGACATATGGGTCTGATAATTAACATCCCTAAAAACCAAGGTAGCAGAGGTATAGACCTTCTTGCCTAGCCTCTCCATAGCTCAGCCATCTTTATGAGAAGGCAGCAACTTAGGAAAAGGTAGCAATTGAAAAGGTTTATCAAAAGCTTCTGACACCACCAAAGGGTCAGCAGAAGACACTTGTACAGACCTTACAATCCAAAGTCACCTTACAGAACCTATCAGATTTCTTGGGGGCAGGGGGATGAGAATCTAGAGTTTTAGAGGCATTAGGAAAGGTGTCCAACAAAGCAGCCAAAACCAGAGGGACAGCAGAAGACCCTGGGAGAATCCATCTGCAGAAGCTCAT
Organism: Protopterus annectens; assembly: GCF_019279795.1. Lineage (NCBI taxonomy): Eukaryota > Metazoa > Chordata > Ceratodontiformes > Protopteridae > Protopterus > Protopterus annectens. The sequence continues at coordinate 1,154,304,686 of NC_056725.1, read as the reverse complement.
AATACCATTTTTGTATCTTAGAAACTTGAGCACAATACCATTCAAAGAGCTCCATCATCCTAGAAAGTATGTCCCCAAAAGAAATCTACTCAAAACGAGCATCAGGACTGGCACAGTCCTCTTCCTCTGATCCACAGTCCAAAGGAGAGGGAATCTGGGAGGAGTAAACAAGGGATTATCATCTGAATCTGCCTCCTCCTCAGAGAAATCCTGTTTGCTGGGCCTTTTAAGGGGGGGTAGAGGACCAAGGAGGGGAAGTAACAAAAACTTCCTGAGGTGGTTTTAAACCCATCAAAGCACTAAACAATCCCTGACTGAAGGACTGCCTTTCATTCTGTGGATCCTTAGAAACAGAGGAAATATGTTTAGTCTTCTGCTTTTTCTTTAAGGGGAAGTCTGCCTTAAAAAATTTGGAAGGCTCCAACCCCAGGCAGCATCCAATAATTGTAGTAGGGAGTTCTTCACTGACTAAAATTTGGGGAACACCCCTAGGCCCCCTGGAAATAATCAGCCATGGTTCCCCCTGAATGTCTGGAATGGATGTCTGCAGTGCTTCCTCTAATGTGCCTAAGGTCAGATCCCAGATGGCTCCAACCCAGTTGTGGCAGAAGAATCCACTGATATAGCCAGGTGAACCTCTGAGCTATCACTCACTTTGGGAAGGACATCTAGGTAAGGCTGAAGAGCAGAAGATTCCAGCCTAGGTTTCTTAGCCTTCTTCCCAGACGGCTGCCCCTCTGAGTGGGAAGTACCTCCAAAGTGTCTTTAGCCAGAAGCTTAAGATGTTGATTCTCAAGATAAAGTGCCAAAGAATAGAGCCTACTATGAAGGGTTTTGGGAACAAAGGCCTGAAAGAACAGGGAGTATGGTCATGCAAAGTGTCAAGGCACAACTGACACTGTTCATGACAGTCTTTATAGGGAATCTGTCTCCCACACTGGCATTTACACTTCTTGGATGACATGAAATCCCACAAGCAACAAAATAGCAAAAGAAAGTTAAGACAACAAAACTCTGGCAGGGCACTTATCTGTAACAGCTTGGTGAACCAGCAACAGAACGGGCATTCAGACCGATGATCAAAAGAAGGCATTCAGACTGGTGGCAAAGAAATTCTGGGAATGGTACATCCCGACATCAACTTTATGCCCTATGCTATGCGAGGAACAAACGAGTGATGTATGTTGTACCTTAAAACAACCTAAAGACTTTGGTATACAGGCTGGACATCGGGCTATCCTTGGCAGCTGTTCCCTATTGTAATGAATACTGCAACAGTGAAATGGAAGGACATATTATTAATAGTGTAGTTGAGGTGGAGTATTAAGAAGTTTCAGAAACGATTTTATATATAGTTATCATAAGATTTATATTACAAATATAGAGGTGGTGGAGCAAGCAATGTCAAGTTAGGTATAGGACAGGGAAGTGGTCAATCAAGGATTTAGGTAGACCAACAAACTGAAGGCACTTTTGCCTGACATTAACTATGAGATGCAACAGTAAGAAGGTGCAGGGGCACAGACAATCTGTGAAAGATTTTGGGATGCTAGGATTTTCTCATGCTGTCTTGGATAGGTCTAATCAATTGAGGTTACAGTCAGCCAGAAATATGACAATATCTTTACTTTCTCAAATAGGTTCCCTGGGTTGGTGGTATTTCTATGTCCAAATAAAGTGACCTGGGATATTAGTCAGCTGAGAGTATTTGACTTCCTTGTAGAATTCTTCCTCACCTTGACATCTAAACTACTTCAGTTTTTAATGCGGCTCCCCCTGCTCTGAGGCCTAGTCTATTACTGCTAAACAGGTGGTTGTTATTTCTAGGTACTTTGAGAGGCAAATCTTATCCTTAAGCTATGATTCAGTTATTACAACAGTCAGGTGCTTCTTGAACCAATGAGATCTTAAGCTGTGTCCACTTAGTATTAATGTTCTTGATGTTAAGAAGGGCCGTCTTAAAAGCGCTTTGAAGCTGGCTTTTACAATGGACAGAAAGAGTGGGACAGAGTTAGAGCCAGCACATCCAGGTTAAGCTTAATATCTCCAGCCTTACATTTCACTGTAATGGCAGGTAAACCACAGCAACGTTTTTCTTTGAAGCTTTTTAAGAGGAGATGGTTTGCAAGCATGAATATCCTTGATCTTATTCAGGATGATTCTACCCAGGCCCCTTATTGTGACGAATATAGCTACCAGTTGGTTGGTGTTATATGACTGACACCTACAATTACAACTTCATCAACCAATAACAAACTTGGACAGTGTTTGATCTTTGTGAATAATCAGTTGATCAGCTATAGCCAAGTGAGTCATGTAAGTGTCCTATCAGTAAGTATGACACAGACCAAATACAGCTTATCCACATCAGAAATGGAAAACATAGGATAATGAGTAGTAGTCTTACACCAGTACACATCACAGCTGAAAACAGCTCTCAGGTGATCTGCATTAAAATTAAGAGCCAGTTACCAACAATTATTAAATATCTGATTATTTAAGTTAATCAGAGTGCACTGACATATGTAGGATTAAGTAATACTGTCCAAAAAAAAAAGGAATACTATACTGAATAAATAACAAAACATAGATAAACACAGACAATCAGGGGCCAAAGATACTTGGGAGGTGCTTAAACCCTAACACTGCTAGTGTAAACAACACAATGCAGGCAGCCTAACTATAGTGCTGGGTGACTGACTACATCTTTGGCCCAACAATGCTTCATAAAATGATGTGGACAGGCTAAACCATTCCATGACATTACCAGGTAAATAGCTGTGCTACTTGGCCACATCCCCTCTTTTAGCAGCACTGCAAAGTGACTGTTGTTCCAAATACATTAAGCAGTCATGCAGCGTTGCCATAGTGCAGATGAAAATGACTACTTTAGGAGTGGCACCATGCAGGTATATTGATAACATAGGTGTGTGCGTGTATATTGGGTATGTGTCATCTCTTCTTGCCATGAACATTTCGCTGAAATGATTATGGGGAGTCAGGTGGGTGAACAAAGAAAAATAAAAATAAAATAAATATATATATATATATATATATATATATATATATATATATATATATATATATGGATCTAAGACTGTTGAACGAAAGTTCAACAGTCCAAATCCACTATCACCGGACACACTTTAAAAAAAGCACTTTCACCGAAGCACTTTCGCTAAAGTATGTTAAAAAAACCCATTAAATCTACCCCCCCTACTTTAATATTCTCACTCAGAGATCTCACTACAGTGGGGAAAAGGGAATTTTCCCTCATCCGCACTGTAGCACGACTGGCACAACAGGCATACTTATGCGAAATTGCTGCTTCTGTGAAAAACATTTTTGCGTAAGTAAGGCCGCCCATTCGCAACTTGGTAAAAAGTGCATTAGGGCAAGAGTCCTAGACCCATATATATATAGATATATATATATATATATATATATATATATATATATATATATATATATATATATATATATATATAAAAGCACAGCACTGACTTTAATAATGCATGGTTACAAGATTCTGTAGTTATTGATTACAAAATATAAATACCTGGCTTACAACATTTCTATAGAAATTAATAATATAGCAACTACAAAAATACCTGTTTTTCTGTGTAGGGGTGAGGAAGTACAACAAATGAATACATATTGCTGATTTAAAAATCTTGCTGTGGTCCATGCGATGTAAAGGTGCTGTAACTCCAAACTGATTCTTGGATTTGGAGTGATTATGTGGCTCAGCAGGACGCAGCCTCAATTGGGATGCCACTAACTTGGCCTGAGTAATCAGTCCTTGGATCACAGAAGCTAGTAAAGGAGAGGTGGGAGTGAACAGATAATTGTAAGCTTACCCACATTAGGATGGGATCAAGGAGACGTGTTTACTGGTGCATCTCCTGCTGACAACCAGACAGTTAAACATCTCAACTGCCATGAGCGCAAAGTGTTTTTGGCTGTGATCGGCCATCTGATCCCAATTTAGTGCATACTGGCTTTTTAAAGCTGGTATTGCATTTGCAGTCAAACTTGAGCACAGTTGTGCTCAATGCATGGTCTAAACTGTAGCAAGCAGCTTTCCCTATTAATGTAAAGCACTGTAGTGCTCTGTGGGTTATAAACTGTAATACATGCATAGCAAAAGTTTGCCACGGTTTAAAAGAAAAAAACAAAAGTAAAAAAGAGAGCTGTAGTGCTCTGCACATAGTATAAACTGTACTTTGCTTCACTTTAAAAGAAAAAAAACAGCTTTTTTCTTTTTAAACTAAAATCTGAGGAAGGAGGGTTGGGACAGAATGACAGAGCATAGAAATGATGGGAGCTCACTGTCTCCAGGTGCCTGATCACAGCTGCTTTTTCTTTCTTTCTTTTTTTTTTTTTTTGCAATTGCTGAGGGGGTGGGGGGCAAAAATGGATCTGGTTGGCTGGGTGTGTCCTGCATTTCAGGAACACCAGTCACCAGATTCTTAAAGGCATTTACAGGTATGCACTCCTGCACACACATACATGAGGTCAGCACTAGAGACTACTGCGAGTAAAAATATAGTCTTTATTAGAGGGCATTAACAGTGAATAAATGACAAAGTAATTATGTTACAAATATGCAAAATAAATAAGGAATAAAATAAAGCATGCTTAAATGTAGAAATAGAGTTTAGCAATATGTGATTAGCATCCGTACTAAATGACTGTGCTATGAAAATGGCAGTTATATGCTCTACTTTACTGTAGTACTATCAATGTCTTGCTTTAATTGAATAAGTTAGGTGCATAAAAAATTCAACGGCCTTTGAAGATGGCAGCTAACCAGCACCTGGAGCTGGTCTGGTGCAGCTAAAACAGGTAGGATAGGGGAAACAATGAGCAAAGCACGGAGAGGGTGGTCTGGTCTAGAGAAAAGCAAAATGAGGGTCATTGTTTTCCATGCATATTTGAGATGTCTACGTTTCTTTGTTGCTGGAGCCTTTCTGTGTCCTGACAGAGTGCTCTTCAAACTATCTGGAGATATACAGAGCTGAGTATATTTTTCTGGCACTTCAGAGTTGTGTACTGGTAATTGTTGTTTGACTAATTTTATATCTGGCTGACTTCAGAGTTGCGCACTGTTATTTTTGCTTCACTGTACAGTTTTTCAGATCTCTGCTGAAGGTGTTTTTCCCCCCTCCCCCTATTTCTCTGTGTCTTAAATTGGTATAACTGGTTTTACATTCTGTGTGTTATCTGACTATCTCAAGGATTACTTGCATAAAATTAGACCCTCTTAGTAACAACCTGCACATCATTACTGGAGCCTTCCTGTGTCCTGACGGAGTGCTCTTCAAACTATCTGGAGATATACAGAGCTGAGTATATTTTTCTGGCACTTCAGAGTTGTGTACTGGTAATTGTTTGACTAATTTTATATCATTGCTGGCTGACTTCAGAGTTGTGCACTGTTATTTTTGCTTCACTGTATAGTTTTTCAGATCTCTGCTGAAGGTGTTGGTTTCCCCTACTCACCCTTCCTATTCCTGTCTTGCTGTTTAAATTTGAAGGCTTTTGCAGTTGCCCACACCCACTGTAGATTTGATCTGGGACACTCCCCCCAGTCCCATCTCTTTACCTCATTCTACCTAATAAGACTCCTTCTGCACTTGTTTTTAGTCATTTTAAATTTAATTACATTTTTTAAACTGTTTGGTCTAACATTGCTACATACTCAAGTGTGCTAGCTTGCACTGTATTTGAATTGTTTTGACTGCTGTTTTAGCTACTTTTCTGTATATATATTAAAAAAATACCTTTCCTGTAACTAGTGTAGTCCAGATTCAGATTTGCTGTATCCAGGACTGTATGTAAGCTTCTGAGCTCCCCAAGCTTTCTGTGTTGGAGGGAAGCCTTCTAGCTTATCAGTGGGAGTGGTAAGCACTAGGTAACCTATCTACCACATAAGGAGTGGTTCTGGACCAGAAATTGTAGTTATTTGCCGTTTGGGCAGTTTTTCCATCTCTCTCAACTTTCTGATTTAAAAGCCTGCATTTGCACTTGTTTCCCCCCTTTTCTGTAACTGGTTTAGTCAAGATACAGAGTCTTAGTTTTAACACTTGAATTTGCTTATTCGTGATCAGCACTTGTTCATAACTTGTTGTAAGCACTAAACAATCTACTAATTACTACAGCACTCAACCTTGCTCATTACCTAGAGGAAAACAGTTTTGGTACTTACTTTCCTCACTTGCTTAGAGAAAAACAGCTCTTGTACTCACTTTCCTCACTTATCTAGAAGAAAATAGTTTTTTTATTCAGGCATGTCCAAGGGTCAGCTCCCAGTGTTCTCTCCTGTCTATCTGATGAATCTGGGCATCTTGGGGAAATGTAGAAATTGCCTCATGTACACAGACAACCCTCTCCTCCTACCACCCAACACTACAACCTGTGAGAGATGCACTTATCTAGCCAAACTGGAAGTAAAGCTCTCTCCAATCAAGACTGAACTTGACAGTCAAGAGGAGAAAGTAAACACTTGCACCACAACACACTAATCACATAGTTTCACTAAATCTACACCACCAAAATCCACACATAAAAACACAAAAACATTCACGGAGGCTCTCAATAATAATCTGCTCAAGCAACAGAGACCTCCAAAGTAGAAATGCAAGCAACCTCCACCCCCCCAACACAACCCAAATGACACATAGCCCGCAGACTCAGTGTGCCACTCCACCACAGCTAAGAAGGCAAAACAACGTACCCAACACACTAGTCATAGATGACTCTATAATCGGGCACACTGATGTCCCACTCACCAGGCTAAACAAGGAGAAGGTTACTGTAAGCTGCCTGTTGGTTGCCAGGATCCGCCACATAACCCACGCACTCAGGTCACTCCACAACAAGTACAAATATGACTCTGTCATTGTCCATGTTGGTGTGAATGACCTGAGACGTACCTCCCTGGACTACATGAAAAGAGACATGGAAGAGCTCTCCGATCTTGTAGCCCAGGCAGGTATGACCCTAGCCCTGAGTAGCATTCTGCCATCACCCAGAATTATGCTGCAGTACAAGGACAAAATGATTGACTTCAACAATTGGCTAAGCTTCTGGTGCCAATCTAAAGGGATCCAGTATCTGTCTTCCTGGGATGACATGGTCAACAGACCACGATGCTTTGCCAGAGATGGCCTGCACCTGTCACCCCTGGGATTCTGGATACTGGCTAAGGTTCTTGCCGCCCCTATAGTGCCTTTTTAGGCAAGGATCAAATGACAAATTCACCACTGTAACAGGAACAGGCAAGCAAAAACTGAGGGTGATGCTACTCAATGCTAGAAGTCTAAATCTCAAAATGCACTCACTAGAGGCACTCCTTAAAATGGAGAACATCGATATCTGTGCAGTGACTGAGACCTGGTTCAAGGCTCCAGAGAGCACCCCTGCACTACCAGGCTATAACTCATACCACACTTTCGGCCATGTAAATCTGGACCGGAACACCAAAGGCGGAGGTGTGTCCATATTCATCAAGGATATCCACACCTCCAGGCTAGTTGCTCAGCATAATGCAGCCGAGGTTATCCAAGTGCAACTAACTCTAGGCAAAACTGCAATCCAAATTGTAACTTGCTACAGATCACCCACCATGCCTCAGGATTCCCACTCCTCTTTTCTTGATGTACTGGAAAATATTAGGGTTCAACCAAACACCCTAATAATGGGCGATTTCAACTACACCAGCATTAACTGGGAAAACTACTTATGTACCAGCTCCCTCGCTCAATGCTTTCTGGAATTCATAAACTCCAATGCCCTGGATCAACTTATCCACACCCCCACCAGGGGCAACAATATCCTAGATCTAGTCATTACCAACATGAGTGACCGGTGTTCCACACCTGAAGTCAATGCCTCATTGGTCCGATCCGACCATAAACTAATTACCCTAGATATCCACATCCTGCCCCCACCCCCCATTAAGGAAACTATGGTAAAAAATTTCTCCAAAGCCAACTTCATGCTTCTTAAGACAGAAGTGGTGAACTTCATGACACCCATGCAGATGGACAATACAGTTACGACTACTGAATCCTACACAATTACACTTTATAAGCACTTACACAAGTGCATGGATTGTGCTATCCCAAACATAACCAAGACGCTATCCTCCAAAAAAAGGAAGCCAATCTGGTGGTCCCCTGCCATAAACAAACTGTACAACAGAAGGAAGAAACTGTTGCAAAAGAGAGTAAAATCCCATGAGTGGAGGAGCTCCCTGGTCAGCCTCAGTAAGAAGCTGTGATCCCTGATAAAATCCTCCAAAGCTAGTTATGAAAACAAAATCACCACTGATTCTAAAAACAACCACAAAGCATTCTATAGCTATGTCAAGAATCTCAGTGGCAATACTCAGATCTGCTCTGAGGTACAGCACAATGGCACTAAATATACAGACCCAACTGATATTGCCAACATCCTGGCAGATAGGTTCAGTGCTAACTTTACCCTCCTCTCACCCCCTAAAGAGCCCATCTCTATACCGGAAGAATGCAGAGTTCCTGTAATCACGGCTGCACAGATAAAAACCACACACTTCAAACCCAAGAACACAGCATCCATGGGACCAGTCAACATCCCAGGCTGTGTTCTACATGAACTACAGAACGAACTGGCACCCCACCAAAGTACCATGTTCAATCATAGCCTCACCACAGGCTTTGTGCCTGCTGAATGGTGCACAGCGACGGTTATCCCACTCCACAAGAGGGGAGCCAGAACGGACCACGGGAACTACCGCCCCATTAGCCTGACGAGCCTGGTCTGCAAGGCCATGGAACGTATCATCATGGAACTTATAAACAAAGACATTGGTAATCTCCAAACTCTGGACCCCACCTAGTTAGGGTTTGTAAAAGGCAGATCATGTCTCCTAAACCTGATAGACTTCTTTGAAGCAGTCACCAAAGCAGTAGACAAGGGTAAGGTGGTTCACACAGCCTATCTAGATCTTGCCAAGGCTTTTGACACCATCCCCCACTCTGGAATTATAGATAAACTCACTAAACTAGGTATAAATCCCTATGTCACAAGATGGGCTGCCAACTGGCTCACTGACAGAACCCACACTGTGAAAGTAGCAGACTCCAAATCCAACTTCAGACCAGTGACAAGTGGAGTACCACAGGGTTCAGTCCTGGGTCCTCTCCTGTTTGGCATCTACTTCTCTGACGTACAGGCTAACACAGAAGGTCTTTGGCTACTGAAGTTCGCAGATGACTGCAAACTAGGAGCCAAAATCAAAACTCCTAACGATGTGGACATCCTACAAAAGGGCCTCACTGAGACAGATGACTGGTGTCAAAGCCATGGCCTCAAGCTCAATGCCAAAAAGTGCATTGTCATCCTCTTTGGTAAAAACTCTGTACCCATGAACTACAATATAGGCAGTAGTATACTTAACACCGAAAGTGTGATAAGAGACCCTGGGACACAGGTGGACAGTAGTCTCTCCTTTGATAATCACCTCGCTACAGTAGTCAGAAAATCCTTCTATGTGGCACACCTCATCACAAAAGGTTTCTTATCTAGAAAAAAAGAGGTAATTGTTCCCCTCAACTCATCACTCATTAGACCCATTATAGAGTACAACGTCCTTTTTTGGTATGTACCTCACAAGACATCTACAACAAATGGAAAGGCCGCAGAAATACCTCACAAAGAGGATTACCGGCGTCAAACAGATGCCTTACGCAGACCGTCTCAAAAAGCTTTAACTTTGATCCTTTGCATATCGCCTACTCAGAGGTGATCTCTGCCTAACATACAAAGCTATGTCAAACCCAGAGCTGTTGGACATGCTCCACTTAAAGAAATCCCAATCCCTCCGAGCTACATGCTCTAGGGACCTAAACCTTGTCACCACAATAAACAGAACATGCTGGAGGGATAGATTCCTGTCTCAGAGACTTCCCATACTCTGGAATAAACTACCTATCTATATCAAATAAAGCTCCTCATTAGCACTCTTCAAGAAAAATCTTGATGATTGGATGGGAAATAGGAAATTCACCCCAGGGATCACTTCTGTAGCTCTGCTCAACAAGGGCACAGGAAAATAATTTTCTTGGGTGGCAAAAGCCAGGGTACCTTTTTGGCTGGGCTTTCATAGGCCCCAGGGCCGATAGCCTAGTACCTACCTATGAACTATGAACCTTTTCTAACATCCAAGCTTTGAACTGCTTTAATGTCTATTACTGGGGAAAACAGACAATAGAAAGATAAATTAATCCAATAATACTATGCACCAAAGAAAAAAATTACAGCAACTGCTTCTTCACAACAATATGGCAGAAACTTGAACACTAAATGCATTTACTCTGCAACCTATAATTTCTCCTGCAAATGGTTTGGGGTACAAGATAGTTTTTCTTAGGATCAATAAAAAAATCACTACTGTTGTTTTTTAGCAAGATTGTACTGAAAGATTTTCAGTATCTTTCCAGTTTTTTTTTTAACATTCTAAAAAATTACATGACGAAGTCAGGGACATCTGATTAATTCAGTCCGGTTTCTTCACAGACTTTTGCAATATATTAGTTATCACTTTGTTTGTACAAGTTCATTTATCAGTCATTAGATACTCTCTCGCTCTTTTTTTTTTTTTTTTAGTTAGGGAAGGAAAAGGGGTATACTGAACTTAAACAGCGAGCAGTGTAAATCAGGTTAATGAGAACCAAATGAATGCTGTTGTGAGTGACCATTTCTACGGGCTGTGGGCTGAGATAGTTTTGGAGTTTTTCTTTAAATTATGATGCAAGTAGGCTGTGGACAGTCTGTTCCTAGCATTTCACATTTTTGGCAGTCACTGCTGTAACTCATTTAGACTGAGCACCATGCTTCCTGTTTGCAGATGTTCATTCTTTTCCCACACTTGAATACAACTTTCAGTTTTGCTGTCTCCATCAGATCACTTGACTGCTTTACTTCCTTGATGATGATGATAGTATCTCACACACACACACACACACACACACACACACACACACACACACACACACACACACACACACACACACACACACACACACACACGGAAGAAATTAAACTGAGAAAAGTAATATCACCATTAAGCAAAACACAATCCCTACTGAATTTTATTTCCCATCATGCATTTGCTGCTGAAGAACTGGAAATTCAGATTTTCAGGAGCTTTTTTACCATAGTTAGGCCTGTATTATTTTGTTTTCTGATTCCAGGAGATATTGTCAGGCAGACTCTAAGGGAATTAGAATCTTTAATGGAAAATAAACAAATGTAAAAGCATGCATTCCCAGCATAGTCCATCACTAGTAGCATGTCAAGCACTTCATTTCCTACATCTGACTATGGCATGTTTATTAGTCTCCACAAAAATAAGCTGCTGTACAATTCCTATCCAACTGTACACAATTCATTTGTGTCACTTTGGTGCAAATGATAGCTTATCTGGCGATACACACTAAACTCCTCCTACTACAGTATACAGAAAAGAAAATAGTAGTGTAGTGTCATTTGTTGAACAGAAGTGGTAGGCACACCCAAGTACCTACCGCATAAGGATACACCCCTCTCAAACACCACCCAGTTATTAGGGACCTGGGTACTTTCATACACAACGAGTTCTCATTTGATCATTGTGTCTCTATGCTCATTAGGGAATTCTTGTACCTAGCCCAGGGGATTACAAAAGTGCATCTTCTAGATCCTGGCATGTTACTATCCCTCTTTCCCTCTTTACTCCTCCCTTATTAGGCCCATAATCGATTACTGTACACCCTTTGGCATGTACCTGGCCAAACACATCCAACCTGAAAGACCACAGTGTTTCCTCATAAAGAAAATTAAGGACCCAATTCTGCTTCATATGCAGAGCACCTTAAAGCTGTATTCATATCTTCAGTCTCATACATACCTCTATGGGGTGACCTCTGTTCAGCTTACAAGGCCTCAAATGAGCCAGTCTTGGATGGCTTTCTAACACCCATACTTGAGACATTAATTTCTATCATAACATAAAACAGATCCTGCTGACAAGATAGATACCTCTACTAAAGAACTCTTCTCCCCTCCTTTCTTCTGGAATAGACCCCCCCATACTAAAAACATAGCTTCTTAACCCTGTTGAAACAACACCTGGATGAATGTATGGGAAACTGAAAATACAACCCTGGGCTAGCCCCACAAACTCTTATGGAAAAAGGCCAAGATGTAGGTATCACTTTGGCTGGATTTCAAATTACATACCCGATTTATCTGCCTCATATTAACTTATGAACGTTAGACATGAGGGAAGTTCCATGCTATCTAGGACACAGAAAGGCACATTCCACCAGCTGGAAAACTATTTGCACATATAATTTGTGCATGTATACTAGTGCTTGTATCCACTACATCATGTAATAAGGGAGAATGCACACATTTTGTTTCATTTATGGTACCGAGTTCAAAAATGGTTCTTATTTTTCTCAGCCAATATGCATAAATCCAAAGATGCTTTACAATGAAGATGAATGCATTTCCCCTACCTTGGAACATTTAGAACATTTTTGGAGAAAGCAGTTATGAAGTGAATACTGTGGTGATAATATGAGATGTTAGCACTCTGCCAACAATTCCAGGATTATTTATCCATCTTTCATTGACTGGCTTGTTCCTACTAGGTTGGTGGCCTGTTTTCAAGGGAGACCCGAGGTGGGTATTTCTACTAGCTTCTTAATCTGTGAGATAACGCCAAGGTCAAAGACTCGCAGGAGCAGAAGTTTTATTTTCATTAATAAGAACATCATGTGTACTTGCTCTTTATTTATTATTTGGATTTAAGTGACTAATATGTTACTCATTATCCGTGTCTAAATAACTAATATAGCCTATTGCACAAAATGTCTGGGCACTAATATGTATACATACACTTAATTCCTAGAATAAATCATCAGGATTCTTTTTGCCTGTTATTCTTGGCTGCTGTTTCTATTATACATTTTGTGCAAGACAGAGGAAAGCTACCTTACATGCTTTCTTTGGTACATTTCTCTTTCTCACTCTGTCTGCAGACTCAGATTTGCTGTTTAAGTGTGAAGAATCAGATAAAAAGAGGACTGATCAACATTTTTTGGTTATTGTCATACATGTAGATTTTAAAAGGCTACTAAACGGTGGGCTTGGAGTTGAGAGTTTCTCTAAGTGGATCTTTGAGTGGTGATCTTAAAGTAATCCAGACCGGTCATTCTATATCTTATCATATTGCAAAATATATACAGATTATTGGACTACAAAGGTCAGAGCTTACATACATTTTTAACTCCAGCATTTTACATAAAATAATTCTTACTCTATGTACATAACAATGTGATCCATTTCTGCTGGACAACATGGCATGCATATAATGGACGCTAAAATATCAGCAACAAATGAAGTGCTTTATATCCTCCCTTCCCCCACTGAGAACCATTACAACATGAGCTCTCAGGAAGGGCAAAAGCTAAACATTAAGCAGTATTTATGGACTGCCAATTAGATACACACTGGTTTCATCCCTATCCTGAGGGTCTTTAAGGTGGTCCCAGCTGAGAAGGCAAACATCATTTACAATTAATGCTACAAGCAAAGAAAAAAGGATTAACTCAGAAGTCAGCTTCATACAGACTTTAGTGAAAGAATAACAGTTTAAACATCTACATAGATCACCACAAGTTGAGTTCTGCATTTGTCATGTTTTAACTCAGAGAACTGCAGAAAAAACAATATTCCATTTTACAGGTGCATAGCAGGCTGAACTTGGTCAACACAGACTACTCATACAAGTTACTTAATCTTATACAGCTAAACTTTTTAAATTAGCTACTTGGTTTCTCTACTGTTTAGAAAAAAAAGAAACTGGATAGTTGGGAATAACACAATACAGGCAAGCAAGTTCATAAATAGCCAACAGATAAAGGGTCAAGTGCACTCCATTTGCATAAGTTTCTACCATGTACATAAACTGCAATTCTTTATAACAGTTGCTCCTCTTCATAGAGGCCTTGTTTCTCTGACATACACTACCGCATTCATAGATTTTGCTTCCACATCCACCTTTGGAATCTATTCCATACGCCACAGCCTTACAAGTATAAAAAAATCCTAGCATCACCCTGAGCCATCCTCACTCCAGCTGTCACTTCTCCTCCTTGTTCTTGGCCATCTTCTCCCTGAATAATGTGCTACCTTTTTGGTCTTTAATTCCCTGCACTCCCTGTTTTCTTCCAAGCTGTGTATGTTAATTACCGAAGTTATTTTCTACAGACTCAGTACTGACATGCTGCTTTTGTTTGCTCAGCCTCTATTCATTTTGTCAAAATCCTTGCAAATGTGTGGTTTCAAACTATAATAACAATACTCTAAGGAATGATCTTACCAAATTTCTGTATAAAAATAGAGTTTTCTTAACTTCACCTGCTGGTGAGTCTCCTTTGCATCCTAGGATCCCTATAGTTTTCACCATTGCCTTTTCACAAGGGTGTTCATTTGTAGATCACCTGATAGAATTATACCTAAGGAGGTTTTCAGTTTTAGTTAGATGTCAGTGCCTAACCCAATCCCTCCAAATGTGATACATTTTCTTACCCTGTTTCCAAGTTTATCTTACACTTTGCTCAGCAAGAAAAGAACACTGTCAGGGTAAGGTATCACCTCCCAAAAAAAGCACAAATCCAAAATCAAAAGAGGATGATACTCCACAACAAACGAAGCAAAACCAGATGAATGAAAAGACAAGTCCTTTATTCGAATAAGTAAACGCTTTCACGTTGCTTGGAACGCTTCATCAGACTTCAAACAAACCATAAAATTTAAATCAACTTATATATAAGTAAAACACCAATGAAAAACACATTAGCAAGTCACATGCAAGTTACAAAAATACATAATTTCCTTTCCATAAAAATTATATAAATATATCATAAAAGTCTCATGTTAATAAATGAATAGTAGAAGTAAAATGTTAAAACATACTAAAACATATATTACATAGTGAAACATATTACTACTGTTTAATGTTTCAAAGGTTTATCTAATAAGAATGGTCTCAATGAAAATTTATCATTGAGACCATGACCTTTATTCGCAGATAGCTTAATTATCCATTTTGCCTCAGCTTTTTCTGTCTTATTGCCAATATTACCAAGTCTTTCAGTCTCTGTTAACTGTCCTATTACTAAAAATCTAAAGGCATGCGTGGTGTCATTTTGTAGTACATGCTTGGCTAGGGCATTCCCTTCATTCTCTCTATGTATAGCATATAAATGCTCTCGTATCCTTTCTCTTAAGGTTCTATTAGTCTTTCCTATATAGAAACAATAACATTTTATGCAGGATGCTAAATAAATCACATTTCTTGACTTACAATCAGCGTATTCATTAAACTCATATTTAACACCAGTATCTGGATGTATAAAAACATTAGATTTCATTATATATATACACTGGTTGCAAGAGCGACATGCAAATGTACCCTTTCTCTGGGAGGAGATCTTATTTTTAGGCACTCTCTCATAACAAAGCATACGTTTTAAAGATTTAGTATTCTTATAGCTAAAGGATGGTTTTTCACCCACTAAGCCTTTTATACCATCATCTAACTGTAAAATGTTCCAATGTCTCTTAATAATGTTGACAATAGAAGTATTGTTATTAGTAAAGGGTATCACTAGTCTCCTCTTATCATTATTCCTCACTATAGGTCTCTCATCTATACTGCCTTGTTTTTTAATAAAAGGACGTCCTAGATGTGTACGTTCAAAAGTGTCCAATGAACGATATCTCTATTGCAATAGCCTCTATGCCTAAAATCACTTTCTATAGTTTTTAATGCATCAGAGAAAACCAAATCATCACTAGTTATATTAGAAAAACGCTTCACTTGATTACTCACAATGTTTTTGTGTATATGGGGGGGGTGCATGCTACTTCTGTGAAGAATAGCATTCTTCCTACATACCTTCCTAAATACTTCTGTTTCTAGAGTATTGTCTTTTTTCCTCAATGTCACATCTAAAAAATCAATTGTGTTTTGTGAATACATTTCAGTCAACCTAAG
The DNA here is from genome assembly GCF_019279795.1 of Protopterus annectens. Taxonomy (NCBI): domain Eukaryota; kingdom Metazoa; phylum Chordata; order Ceratodontiformes; family Protopteridae; genus Protopterus; species Protopterus annectens. The sequence continues at coordinate 1,154,288,590 of NC_056725.1, read as the reverse complement.
AAATGGGGTAGTTCCATTAATATATAGAACAAACTCTTTCAGGAGCTCCAATGTGCCTCCCCAAATCAAACAGATCATCAACAAAACGTTTATAATATCTTATAGAAGTGGAGTAAGCCAAATGTTCTAAAACATATTCTCCCAGTATGCTAACACAAGGTTAGCATAAGAGTTTGCACAAGATGTGCCCATAGCTACTCCTTTAATTTGAAGGAAGTATTCATTATTAAAGGTAAAACATTGTGACAAAGAACCATTTCTAACAACATTGTGAGTTTAATAACTTGATTGTTACTAAGTCCTTTGTTTAACAAATATAACCTTAAGAAATCTATCCCTACATCATTGGGTATGCAAGTGAAAAAGAGACAACATCTAGTGTTACCATATAATCTGTAGTTTCTAGAATATTGTTCTCATTGAAAGGTGCTAGTGTTTCTAAGAACTGTTTAATATAGATCTAGTAGATTCCACGACTGGTCTCAAGTTTTTTTCTAGAAAAATAGATATTGTCTCAGTTAACCAGCCTCTGCCAGACACTATTGGTCTAAGTGGAGGATTATGTGTGGTCTTATGTACCTTAGGTAAACCTCTAATTACTGGTATCACAGGTTTCTCTATCAAAAAATATTTGTAAAGTTCTTCATCAATAATCCCACACATCAACATGTCATATAAATCTGCATGTACTGTTTTTATTAATTTATCTAGATCTGACATGCTCAGTCTCTTATAAGTAGTAGTATCTGAGAGCATTTCTAACATAGTATCATGGTAGTAGCAGGTATCTAAAAGTACTGTAGCTCCCCCTTTATCAGCTTGTCGAATGACTATACTAGTATTGTTCTTTAAATCATGAAGGGCTAACTTCTCTTCCTTGGTAATATTGTAAAAATCAAGTTTTATATTGTCAGATTCAAAAAACTTCAACAAATCATCACTGCAAGCTCTTTCAAAACTTTCCAATAAAGGATGTATAGCAGGCATATAAGTAGAAGGTTTTTTAAAAGACATAACATCAGTATTAGAAACATTGTTGCCAAACTGTAAACCAAGTGCAATATTTCTAACAAAACATTTTATGTCAACAATTAAATCACTTACATCAGTCCCCTGAGAGGGAATGAAGGACAAACCTTTGTTCAAAATCTTTCTTTCATTGTCCATAAGCATGTGACTGGAAAGATTAATAATCAAGTCCTGGTTACAGTTTTGAAAGTTTTTTTCTGAAGTTCTAACTGGCCTCCTGATATCTTCCTTTTTCTGGTGGTTTGTGGACTCCAATTGCGCCTCATCTCCTGTCGAAAAGGGAGTGGAAAATGAAGAGAAGTGTCATTAGATTCAGCTGAAACAGTTCCACTAGCTGATATAGGAGTTTTTCTTCTCACTACAGGTGCTGACATGGTAGTTGTATTTAAAACATCAGAGTTCACTGTATTCACACTGGAGCATTGTTCACTGACTGCTGCTTCTACCTGAGAAGAGGAAGCAGGCATGGAAGGAGTAGGAGCAGATAAAGTGTTACACTCAGAGAAAGGCATTTCAATGTTAGTGCGTGTCGCAGCATATGTTGTCCTGGTGGACTCTCTCGGCCAGGAGAAGACGTTCCCCCTCGAGAAATCCATACAGTCTCTTTCTAATTTCTTCTTTTTTGCCAATAATAACTTATTATCTAATGCTTGCATTGTAGTTGCTATATCAGAAAGAAAATCTTCTTTCTGTGTGTTGGTAAGGGCTGCAGTCAGTTTTTCTTCTAAAGCTATAGCTTCTTGCTGAAGTTCCAACTCTATTAAAGTATATTGTTCAATAAGTAGTCTCATGTAGGCATAGCTCAGATCTAAATTAAGTTGCTGCCACTTAGACAAAAGTTCAGGATATTTTAACAAACGAAGACCTCTAGGGACAACTTTAAAATTAATGCATGCCTCCATATGTCTTTTTTTCCACTGGGCATTCTTAATTTTACTGAGGTTGTCCTCGAGCTTTCTCATTGTTTGTAAAACATCTACATGCCAATCAGTATCTCTGTGTGTAGAGGCTGCTTTTGCTAATTCAGCATAAGACAGTTTTAAAAGTGGATTAATACCTTCTGTGAAGATTTCTGTAAGACCCAAAGATCTGGATTCAAGTAACACATTGCTGGTTTCTTCTGTCATGTCCCTTCAGTGAACAAAGTAGCAAAGTTCAGCAAGAAAAGAACACTGTCAGGGTAAGGTATCACCTCCCAAAAAAAGCACAAATCCAAAATCAAAAGAGGATGATACTCCACAACAAACAAACCAGATGAATGAAAAGACAAGTCCTTTATTCGAATAAGTAAGCGCTTTCATGTTGCTTGGAACGCTTCATCAGACTTCAAACAAACCATAAAATTTAAATCAACTTATATATAAGTAAAACACCAATGAAAAACACATTAGCAAGTCACATGCAAGTTACAAAAATACATCATTTCCTTTCCATAAAAATTATATAAATATATCATAAAAGTCTCATGTTAATAAATGAATAGTAGAAGTAAAATGTTAAAACATATTAAAACATATATTACATAGTGAAACATATTACTACTGATTAATGTTTCAAAGGTTTATCTAATAAGAATGGTCTCAATGAAAATTTATCATTGAGACCTTGACCTTTATTCGCAGATAGCTTAATTATCCATTTTGCCTCAGCTTTTTCTGTCTTTGCACTGAAGCTGGTTAATCACTCATTTAACAATCCCTCTAAACATATCATAGCCTTATTTTAACCCACTTTATGTAATAACCCTGTTAAAAAAACTGTGTGCTGTATGCAGACAGATAACTCTCCTTTCAGCTCCTCTACTATATTACACCCGGAGAATGGAGGTGCACCAGTCGAAAGACTAAGCAAAAGAGTACTCCAAGTGTAATAATCCCACTAAATATTACTCACTATTACTCACTGTCTCAGGTTGGCCAGTAAATATTACTCACCACTACACTCTGCATCTAGCTGGCCATTAAACAATCTCAGTAAATATTACTCACCACTACTTTCTGCATCTATGGAAAGAGTACTTTGAGGGGCTGATGAATGAAGACAATGAGAGGGAGAGAAGGTTGGATGATGGGCAGATAGTGAATCATGAAGTGCAGTGGATTAGCAAGGAGGAAGTAAGGATAGCTATGAAGAGGATGAAGAACGGAACGGCTGTTGGTCCAGATGACATACCTGTGGAAGAATGGAGGTGTTTAGGTGAAATGGCAGTGGAGTTTTTAACCAGATTGTTTAATGAAATCTTGGAAAGTGAGAGGATGCCTGAGGAATGGAGAAAAAGTGTTTTGGTACCGATTTTTAAGAATAAGGGTGATGTGCGGGATTAAACTGATCAGTCACAGCATGAAGTTATGGGAAAGAGTAGTGGAAGCTAGGTTAAGAAGGGAGGTGATGATTAGTGATCAGCAGTATGGTTTCATGCCAGGAAAGAGCACTACAGATGCGTTGCTTGCTCTGAGAGTGTTGATGGAGAAGTACAGAGAAGGTCAGAAGGAGTTGCATTGTTTCTTTGTGGACTTAGAGAAAGCATATGACAGGGTGCCTAGAGAGGAGTTGTGGTATTGTATGAGGAAGTTGGGAGTGTCAGAGAAGTATGTAAGAGTGGTACAGGATATGTACGAGGGTAGTGTGACAGCGGTGAGGTCTGCGGTGGGAGTGACGGATGCGTTTAAGGTGGAGATAAGATTACATCAAGGATCAGCTCTGATCCCTTTCTTATTTGCAATGGTGATGAACAGGTTGACAGATGAGATCAGACAGGAGTCCCCTTGAACTATGATGTTTGCAGATGACATTGTGATCTGTAGTGAGAGTAGGAAACAGGTGGAGACGACCCTGGAGAGGTGGAGGTATGCTCTAGAGAGAAGAGGAATGAAGGTCAGCAGGACTAAGACAGAATATGTGTGTGTGTGAATGAGAGGGAGGATAGAGGAATGGTGAGGATGCAGGGAGTAGAGGTGGCAAAGGTGGATGAGTTTAAATACTTGGGATCAACAGTTCAGAGTAATGGTGATTGTGGAAGAGAGGTGAAGAAGAGAGTACAGGCAGGATGGAGTGGGTAGAGAAGAGTGTCAGGAGTGATTTGTGACAGACGAGTACCAGTAAGAGTGAAAGGGAAGGTCTACAAGAGGGTAGTGAGACCAGCTATGTTATATGGGTTGGAGACAGTGGCATTGACAAAAAGACAGGAGTCAGAGCTTGACATGGCAGAGTTGAAGATGTTAAAATTTGCACTGGGTGTGACAAGGATGGACAGGATTAGGAATAAGTATATTAGAGGGTCAGCCTGGGTTGGAAGGTTTGGAGACAAAGCCAGAGAGGCAAGATTACGTTGGTTTGGACATATGCTGAGGAGGGATGCAGAGTATATTGGGGAAAAATGCTAAGGATGAAGCTGCCAGATAACAGGAAAAGAGGAAGGCCTAAGATAAGGTTTATGGATGTGGTGAGAGAGGACATGCAGGTGGTTGGTGTGACAGAGCAAGATGCAGAGGACTAGAAGAAATGGAAACAGTTGATCCCCTGTGGCGACCCCTAATGGGAGCAGCCGAAAGAAGAAGAGGAAGACTCTCTGCATCTATCAGGCCAGTAAATAATCCCAGTAAATATTACTGACTACTACTCTCTGCATCTAGTTGGCTGGCAAATAATCCCACTTAATATTACTAACTACTACTCTCTGCATCTAGTTGGCTGATAAATAATCCCACTTAATATTACTCATTACTACTCTCTGTGTCTAGCTGGCTGGTCAGTTGTGAACTTAAGAGACCAACTTGAAATGTACATCAGCTCTGACTAAACTGTAGGTAATTAATTCAGTCTGAATTTGTTAAAAGCACTGGTAAAGCATACAGTGGATATAAAAAGTTTACACACCCCTGTTAAAATGCCAGGTTTTTGTGCTATCAAAAATAAGACCACAATAAATAATTTCAAAACTTTTCCCAACTTTAATGTGACCTATAACCTGTACAATTCAATTGAAAAACAAATCTGTTAGGGGAAAAATATAAAAAATAAAAAATGTACAATACGCTGGTTGCATAAGTGTGCGCACCCTTTAACTAATACTTTGTTGAAGCACCTTTTTAATTACTGTAATTACAGTATTCAGTCTTCTTGGGTAGGAGTCTATCAGCATGGCACACACTGACTTGGCAATATTTGCCCACTCTTCCTTGCAAAAGCGCTCCAAATCTGTCAGATTGTGAGGGCATCTCTTGTGCACATGCCTCTTCAGGTCACCCCACAGATTTTCTATTGGATTTAGGTCTGGGCTCTGGCTGGGCTACTCCAAATCTATAATTTTCTTCTGGTGAGGCCATTCTCTTATTCATTTGGATGCATGCTTGGGGGTCATTGTCATGCTGAAAGGTGAAATTCCTCATCTTCAGCTCTCTAGGTTTTGGGCCAAAAGTGACTGGGATTTGGAATTGTTCATAATTCCCTCCACCTCAATTAAAATCCCAGTTCCAGCTGAAGAAAAGCAACCCCAAATCCTGATACTGCTACCACCATACTTCTTTTGGTGATGCGAAGTGTTGTTTTTGCGCCAAACATACCTTTTGGAATTGTGGCCAGTTCAACCTTGGTCTCATCAGACCATAACACATTTTCCCTCATGCTTTTGGCAGACCTGATGTGTTGTTTTGCAAATTTTAGCTGGGCCTGGATGTTTTTCTGTGTAAGAAAAGGCTTCCGTCTTGCAACCATACCCCATAGTCCAGACATAAGGAGAATACGGGAGATTGTTGTCACCTGTAGTACACAAGAAGAAAAAAAGAACCACAGAAACGTTCCACACTTTTAATTAAAACAACAAAATGTCTTCAATTGAAATAACAGTAGCAAAGCTTTCGGGTTTCCCCTTCCTCAAGCTTTGCTACTGTTATTTTCGTTGAAGACATTTTGTTATTTTAATTAAAAGTGTGGAATGTTTCTGTGGTTCGTTTTTTCTTCTTGGATGGATTTGTTTTACTGAACACAGTTAACTGCAGTGGATTCATTTTTACTATACATGTAGTACACAACCAGTACTTACCAGAAATTCCTGCAGCTCCTTCAGTGTTGCTGTAGGTCTCTTGGCAGCCTCCCTGACCAGTTTTCGTCTTGTCTTTTCATCAATTTTGAAGGGGCATCCAGTTCTTTGCAATGTCACTGTGTCACATATTTTCTCCACTTTTTGATGACTGTCTTAACTGTGTTCCATGGTATATTCAATGCTGTGGAAATGTTATTCTACCCTTCTCCTGACTGATACCTTTCAACAATGAGATCCCATTGATGCTTTGTAAGCTCTCTGTGAACCATGCCTTTTGCTGTAGCAGGCAACTGAGTAAATGTCAAGAAAATCCTACTAGGACAGTTGAACTTTATTTGGGGTTAATCAGAGTCTCTCTAATTGATGGCAGGTGTGTACCCAAGAAGACTGAATGTTGTAATTAAATCAAAAGGTGCTTCAACAAAGTATTAGTTTTAGGGTGTGCGCACACAAAAAAAGTATTAGTTAAAGGGTGTGCACACTTATGCAGCCAGCGTATTGTACATTTTTTATTTTTTATATTTTTCCCCAAACAGATTTGTTTGTTTTTCAATTGAATTGTACAGGTTATAGGCCACATTAAAGGTGGGAAAAGTTTTGAAATAATTTATTGTGGTATTTTTTTATATCACAAAAAAATGGCATTTTAACAGGGGTGTGTAAACTTTTTATATCCACTGTAGGTAGTGGATTTCACAGGGCCCTTCTTAGAAGTGTGTGATCACATAGTGTGGGTCATCACATTTTAAAAAATTAACTGATTCAAAACTCGCTGTTGTAATTTTTAAGCATTTCTTTTTCAATTGACAGACAGGCCCTAACATGCTATAAAGTCCTTGAAGTCACAAAATCTCAGATTCAACTAAACAATAATGCCTTCTTCATCTGTTGTTCTGAATGTCTTTCTTGCTTTCATCTAGTTCATCTGATAATGTTGTTTTTCCTGTGTCCTTCAAGTTTTCTTATTTAATAAATTCCATATCTTTTCTCTTCATCCTTTACGTCTACCTCTTTTAATACCTATAACAGCCCTTTGTTTTAATGATTTGCTTCATACAAAGATTTGTAATCTCTTAGATGGTACCTTTTCTATATTTTCTCTTGTAGATGGTAACTTTTTAACCCCTAAACAAAGTTCCTGCAAGTCTCTTTCTAGACTGTCTGCTAATAAATTATTCTCAATATGTGCACCTAAAATAATAATTATAATAAACACTCATCTGAAATTAGATTATAACCTTTCAAGCAATTTTGAGAACAGATGCTGAACTTGGACACTAGCCATGTGACATATAATCAACCAATAAACTCTGTACAGCTTGATCTTTGTTACTGGCTTCTGGTATTAATAATAATTCGGTCTTTTTTCTCTGTTTCTGACTTGGTTTCCAGACTCCCTTACCCACCAGACAGTGACTTCCAAGTCTTACTCCCATAATCTCTCTAAATAAAAACACCCCACTAACATTTATGTTAGTCTGAACCTCGTCTAACTCCCTTCTGGTACTTTTCTTCCCATTCCTACAACTTTGTCATCATTACATCATCTCTAGTGGCTCTCCATGTTCTGCTGTTCTCTGTTTTACCTTGCTCATTTAATTTGTCTCACTATTAAACATGCTCTAACCCCCTACATCCTTTCATTTGATCACACCTCTACCCATCTGTCCGGATTCTTTCCAACACCACACATTTTCCTTCCCTCATCGTTCACTTTCACTATTCCACACTTGATGATTTCGTCTTTCACTTCCCTACGACCACAAAGGCATTGCGTTTCACCTCACTGACTCCTCAAAACGTTGTACAATAAAATTTTGTTTATGTTTGCTGATCTTAACCCATCTTTTTCAAAAACCTTAACCAACTGCTATTATGCAGGTAGTTGTCCTAGTAATAGAGAGCTAGTGTTCTACAAGTACATTTTCTTTCATTTTCACTTAGGTTCACAGGATTTATTACTTGACTCTCCACTGATTTAAAGCATGCATGTTCTCGACAAAACTTTGTACTTGTTTATTGACTGTAACTGTATCATAGAATGTAAAATGTACTACTACTCTGAATAACATTTTGGCAATGCCAAGTGACCCAACATCAATTAGTTATCTGGGAGATGGATGGCCAGCAAAGGCTGGTGGGAAAGGAATGACCATCAATAGCTGTCCTTATATGAGGAGAGGGGAGTGGGCTTTGCTGTGGCACCCTCTAGTGGGCACAGGCAGTAAGACTCCCAAAAGTGTGCATTTACTGTAGAAGACAAATTCAGCGATCAAATGCACAGGAACCTGGTGTGATGTGCATACGGTTGCAGCATTCTTGGCCCTTATATTATGGCTATTGTTTTCCTCATCCAGCTCAGCTTCTGTGTATAAAATTTGAATAAAAAAAAAATCCCCATCTCAGCCACAGTATAATGTACTCTACTTTGGCTCTCACAATTCAAGGAGTGGTGACCTCACAAGATAATAAAGCTACATTATTCTCAACAGAAGCAGGACACACCTATCATTAGGGTCACAGCAGGATTTCACTGCTTCACATGGAAGGAATGAACAGACCATTAAGGGGGTGAAGAAAGATGGACAGTGATGGTGGCGAGGGTGAAAAAATGTAAATTATATCTATGTCTATATCTATATCTGCATATTTTGCTGTGGAGCTTTTCTCTACCATAAACTGGCTTTTGCTCACAGGAATCTCTAACTCTTCACTTTCGGCTCATAAAGTCCAACCTTAGTATGAGTCTGCAGACACTTGTTGCAAACCATAAGTTTACCAACCGCTAACCAATCTCTAGTTATGGCCTCCTCTTTTTTCTTCCTTTTTGAAAGGGAATTAACATGTTGTGAACTACATGGATGGGGGATGGCACTTTCTGCCTTCTTTCTTTCTCACAAACTTGAGAATTCAAAATTAAAGGGTTCCTCCATCTGTGGTAGCCTCTAACACAAACTGCATGATGCCTGTTCACTGCAGGATCCCAAGCATAGTTCTACTACTCTTTGTGGCTGTTGCACACCTATTTACCTGTGCTTTTCTGTTTCTTGCACTCTAAATAAGAGACAGATGAACAGTAATTATTTCTTGAAATCATACATAAAACCAGACCAATTTGGCCAGCTATTCAAGATGTTATACCTATCACATAAATGGTAGATTTTCAAATACTCCCCATTTCATCATTCTGTGAATGCTCAGGTGCTGCAGACAATGAAATCACTAACAGTATTTGGTCTGCACAAGGTACCTAGACATAGTTAGGCTGGGACAGCATGCGAGATAAAAGGTGACAGTGGTGGTGGGGTTTGCTGCTCCAGCTTGAGATCTCCACCACTGGGCTGGGAGGCAATGAAAGCTAAGGACCTAGATTGTAGCAAAGACCACCAGAGATCATGAACTCATGGAATCTGGATCACTACAAGTACTAGAGAAATGGTGACTGAATGCTCAAGTTAAGGGGTTTCTACAGCCACTCAGCCACCTGAGATAAATACCAGCAATGTATACTGTGAATACAGGGACTTGTCCCATATGACTAATTGTTTTAATTTTGATAAATTGACCTAGAGAGGCCACTCCAATGGTGCAGAGAGATAAAGCTCCGACTATGACCCAGGTGACCCGAGTTTGATTAGCAGCTCAGGTGAGTGACTGAGCAACATGGAGAGATGGGCATACTTATCCTGATAGAGGACGATGTATAGTTATCTCTCTGTAGCGATCCTTGGTAAAGGCTGAGAACATCACTGGAGGAGGTATGGTCTAGAAGATGTGAGATAGGCCTGGCTGGGCTGCTGAGTGGCAGGGCAATATGCCTCCTGCTCACATTAAATGTTCAGCCTGGAATGGACCACATTTTCAAGAGGGAGGGGAAATGGCTAGGTCATACTATAACCCCCTGATGGATGCAAAGACATGCTGAGACCGTGAGATGCCCTAAGGATCCACAACTAGCACTAGCAACACTGGAATAGGTCCAGTGGGCCAAGGAAATAGCTGGTAGACCCAGCAGGGAAGGGAGCACTGGGGTGCCAGAACTATCCCAATGAAGGAAAGGTGGGACAAAAAATATATTAAAACAAAAAAGGCTTTTGTGAATATGGACTAGAACTGCAACAGACACTGCAATTCATCCCTTGTTTCCTGTTGGATTGAGGATAATTCATTATTTTTTTTAGCATTACATGAAAAATGTATCTTACAGTAAGCCTAACAATGAACTTGAAAAGCTAATGCAAAGCAGAAATGAGCATGGGAACATGTTTCATCTTAATGGTAACTGGAGCATTCTGAATGTTTTGCTAGTACATGAACTGAGAAATTTCCCATGCTCATTTCTGCTTTAGATTATCTTTCCCAGACTACGGTAATAAGATGTACACTTATTAGAAAAAAATCAGGGATTGTCATGCACAGTCCTACACAGACAGCTAAAAAACAAGTCTAGTGTTTGCTCTGTACAGTTCCCCAGCTCTGGACACAATGTGGCCAACTCATTAAACACCCCCTTTCGGAAGGAGGAGGAAGAGAGGTGTGGACCTCCTCATGTAAGCGGTATCACTTTAGTTTGCATGCTACAGAGACCACCTCACTATTCAGCACCTTTTTTTTTGTTTTTAATCAATTTAACCAACTCCCTGAAGTATCTAGAGATATGATGCATATTCATTTACCAAGTAATGTATTGGACAGATGAAACTGAAAAAAAAAAGTTTATTCAATACGTACCCAATGCCATGGTAAATACAACTGACAAGGGGGAGTTTGTTTGAATCTAAGTGTCTGCTATAACCACACCTCACACATTTTCATGGATGCTGCACATTCTAGCTCTCGAAAACATTCTGTATTGTAGGACAAAGTTGAATTTACACAGAGCACAATAACATTTTATAGTATAACAACTTATGAGCACTGCAGCCCACAAGCACTACAAATGGTAATGCACTGATTTGTGGGTTACCTTTTCTACTCTCCAATTCTGTCATGTGCTACAGAAGCCCACAAGCTCTACAAATGGTAACGCATTTGACCTGTGGGTTTCCTTTTCCAGTCTCTGATTCAGTTATGTGCCACACAAGCCCACAAGCACTACAAATGGTAATGCATTTGACTTGTAGGTTACTTTTTCCAGTCCCAGATTCTGTCATGTGCCACACAAGCCCACGAGCTCTACAGATAGTAATGCATTTGACTGGTGGGATTCCTTTTCCAGCTTCACATATCATGTGCCTCACATTCTTCCCCACTTGTCTCACACTTAGGTGAAGGAAGGGTGAGACGTACACCTAACATTGGATTCCATGTGGGATGTTCTCATTGGCTGGGGAGGGAGGGGAAAGGCCAATAATGGGACTTGCACAAAGCAATAACAGACCTACCCTTTACATAAGGTATGGTGACAATACTGTCCAGTATATCATAAGTGATTATTAGGCTAATGACCCCAAGAGTTCTTTTTAAGCCTAGCCATGTATTCCCATATATAAATGATAGGATAAATTATCTAGGTGTGTATTCTTGCATTTAGGTGGCAGAACATTTACAAACTGCCTCTGTCCAATAGGGGGATAGGTGCGAGTCAAAAGGTAAATTTTCAATTTACCATTCATTGGCCCATGTTACATTTGAATAAGGTAAGGAATGCACTCTGCTTCACATGGAAGGGAAGCCTGTTCCAAAGCAGGGGAAGTCTCTGACACACATATGTCCCTCCAAAACGTTATGTTTAGGTTACAAGAGAGGTTTAGATTTTTGGAAGGGGTATTTCTAATACTGTTAGACTTGCTGATGTGCAACAAATGCCTCAGTATTGGATCAGATAATACCTTATAAGCCAGGCAAAAATCACTTCTCAGTAGTCTTTAGGAGACTGAGCATAAAGATAAGGCTTTGAGGCAGTCTGCGTATTGCATGTGGTTTAAGTATCGTATTCTTTTTGTAAGGAACCTCTGTGGGCATTCCGACTGTTGCATATGCCTGGTATGGTACATGCTGAAGGAAGCATTATACCCTTACGTTTAGTCTAATAAGGGCTAAGAACAATGTGTTTTTGATACATTCGAACCTAGATGGCATACTCTTACTAATGAGTTGCACAATGTAGAATGATTTCCTTCCAAGAGTGGATGTATGGTGATCAAAGGCCATGTCACTGTCTACAAATGTTTGCAAGTCCCTAACTACTGGATCTACTCTTAGGGGTCTCTTAGCTATGTTGCAATTCCTCAAGGAGATGGACTTTCTAAAGTATACCACTATGCATTTTTTGGCATTCAGTCTTAGACTACGGTTCTGGCATTGATTATTAGTTTGTGATAAATCCTCTTGGAGGTTATTAATATCTTTGGGGGATTCTAATGGATCAGAACTTGCATTTATCTGCAGACTTAGCAAGCAGAAGCTTTTAATGTTAACGTTGACTTCTGAAAAAAGGAGCAGCCCCAAAAGTGAGCCCCGAGGGACACTGCTGGTGACTGGGCATTTTGTGAAAGTAGTGTTCCCTATTTTGATTTCCTCGGTCTTATATCTGAGTCAGTTGGCTATCCAACAGGTGACATGGGGTTTAACTCCTAGTTTCAGGAGTTTACTAACAGTACCCAAATAAGAAATAGTGTTAAATGCCTTGTCCAGATCAAGATAGGTAGTGTGTGCTGCTTTGCCCTCATCTGTTGCTTTGGTGACTTTCACAAAGTCTACCAGGTTAAGCAGGTGTGACAAATCTAAACCATGTTGGATCCAGTGTCTGAAGTGGTCTTGTGCTTTATTTATAATATCCATGACAATTCTTTCCACGGCCTTGCAAGTGAGGCTAGTCAGACCTACAGGTGTGTATTTACTCAGGTCAGCAAATGGCCCACCCTTGTACAGAGGGACATTCCCCCATTCACTAGGCATGAAAACAAAAACTCTACGTTACCAAAGGTGGTCTCAAGAAGTAGAGAAATGCAGGAAAAAAGATGAGACATATCACCAAGGCTGTCGTGAGACAAAACATCACATTAAAAGCCAAATTCTTTAATACAAACAGATAAAAATCCAAGTAGCATAAAACAAGGTTCAGGGTGGATAAGTGCTTTTGGTAAAAAACCTTCTTCAGATCCAGGCATGAAGCAAGTTTGGAGGATAAATTTGAACATTGATACTAAAAGGCCAGACAGGTCAACTTATTATCACAGATAATAGATGCAGTAATTTTTTGCTTTGGAGAAGGCATTGAGGACTTGCGTGCTAGTCATAGCTGTGGAAGTTATTGTTAAGGTCATCTCACAGGAGGTGCCAGGGAGTCACCAAGTCAAAACTGAAGCAAAATTTGTCAGCTAGTACATCTGCTGTATCCCCCAGCTCCATACAGGCAATTCTATTTACAATTGGTTCAGCACACTGTTGTGTGCTACCTTTGAGGTTGTGTACATAGCTGAAGGAGGCTTTATGGTTGCCCTTTGCCTTCAAGGCTATCTTTACCTTAAATTTCACTTTATTGGATTTGGTAAGACTCCTGAGTTGCTTATTCAATATGATGAATTTTTCTGTTCACCTTGCTGGGCATTGCACTTTCTAGTTTTGGCCATGGTATTCTTTTTTTGTGTGTGTTATATAACTTGTCAGTCTTCAGATTCTGCCATGGTGGTTTGTTCTTTGAGTTAATCCTATGCTTATTTCACGTGGGTACAGCTGCTTCAGTGCAGTTATTTACATGGTGGTATGGGGTTCCTGTGAACAATTCTGTATAGGCAGCAGGTGTTCACACCATTCAGAGGGGCTTGAAATTCTGTTAAGGTATCACTCAGTAGTAGGTGACTTGCTCTAGAGTAAACTGTAAATGTACTAGGGTTGGATGTGTAGTACATTTTAGTTTTATTTTCAAAAGAGTCAGCTTTATGATCTGACCTGACAAGAGAGGACTTAACACTCAAGTGAGGGCAAAGCTTCCTCATGTTTGAGTGGATCAGAACATGATTGCTGGTGCCCTTAACAGGTATATGAACTAGTAAGTCCAGATCATTTGTGCTGATAAAGTCTAGGAATTTCTAGACCTACACATTGGATGTTGTGCATGTTTCCCAGTTTATAGTGGGGTGGTTGAAGTCACCCAGGACTATAGTGCGTGGTTCAATGCTGAGTGACTCTAGTACTATTAGGTATGTGTTATGGGTGTCCTGTGCCATACAGGGGAACCTACTGCCCCCAAAGATATAGTATGGAGTTTTGTTTATGGTGAGATGGATATGGAGTAGTCCAAGTGGCTCACTCTACTTGTCCAGTTTTGAGGTGTGTCTGTTTTTGATGAATTTTGAAACATCTCCACCTGTTCTCACTTCCTGTGCAGTCGATGGTTTATGTATGTGGAAGGAGTTTTAGGCTTGCACTGCCAGGGTGCTGTCCTAGGCGTAAAACCATGTCTCTATAACTGCACAGATGTTTACATTCTCCGGGGTCAGGCGAGCTTGGAGGGAGTGGAGTTTTCTTTTTAGATCTCTGACATTGAGCAGTAATACCTTCAGGTTGTCCTGCTGTTACAACTAACGAAGATCAGTTAATTTGCTACCACAGTTAATTCAGATGTAGATGGAAACATGTGTTGTTCAGCCCACACTGCGTAGTAAAAGAAGATCAAGAGAGAAAACTATCACATCTGTTAAAACGCATGTGCTGGTAAGAGTGAAACAGGTCCATATGTTAGTAAGCAGCTAGCAGCCAATACTGAAAAGGTTAATGTGTGACTAATGAGTTAACAGACAATACTTCTAAAACAGGCAAGAGACAAACCATTGCAACTGTAAGCAATTATTTCAAAAATAAGGAAAATATTCCATCACTTCACTCCGCATCTATCAGCTGTCCAAGATTTTGTAGACCATCCCTGATTTTAGCTCATATTTTTTCCCTGGCCTTCATAAAATGTCTGAATTTAAAAAAAAAGGTTCAGAAGTCTGTTACACATCCTCAACAACCCCTAATCCCTGCAATGAAAATAGAGCAAACAAAAGAAGGAAATGGATCCAGTCAGTGTCACTGCTCCCACTAAAACTGAAGGGAATACACAATTACAACACCAGGATAGAGAAGGGAGAATCCATTTTGTACATATAGACCCAAAATACACAATTACAACACCAGGATAGAGAAGGGAGAATCCATGTTTGTACATATAGACCCAAAATACACAATTACAACACCAGGATAGAGAAGGGAGAATCCATTTTGTACATATAGACCCAAAATACACAATTACAACACCAGGATAGAGAAGGGAGAATCCATTTTGTACATATAGACCCAAAATACACAATTACAACACCAGGATAGAGAAGGGAGAATCCATGTTTGTACATATAGACCCAAAATACACAATTACAACACCAGGATAGAGAAGGGAGAATCCATTTTGTACATATAGACCCAAAATACACAATTACAACACCAGGATAGAGAAGGGAGAATCCATTTTGTACATATAGACCCAAAATACACAATTACAACACCAGGATAGAGAAGGGAGAATCCATGTTTGTACATATAGACCCAAAATACACAATTACAACACCAGGATAGAGAAGGGAGAATCCATTTTGTACATATAGACCCAAAATACACAATTACAACACCAGGATAGAGAAGGGAGAATCCATGTTTGTACATATAGACCCAAAATACACAATTACAACACCAGGATAGAGAAGGGAGAATCCATTTTGTACATATAGACCCAAAATACACAATTACAACACCAGGATAGAGAAGGGAGAATCCATTTTGTACATATAGACCCAAAATACACAATTACAACACCAGGATAGAGAAGGGAGAATCCATGTTTGTACATATAGACCCAAAATACACAATTACAACACCAGGATAGAGAAGGGAGAATCCATTTTGTACATATAGACCCAAAATACACAATTACAACACCAGGATAGAGAAGGGAGAATCCATGTTTGTACATATAGACCCAAAATACACAATTACAACACCAGGATAGAGAAGGGAGAATCCATTTTGTACATATAGACCCAAAATACACAATTACAACACCAGGATAGAGAAGGGAGAATCCATTTTGTACATATAGACCCAAAATACACAATTACAACACCAGGATAGAGAAGGGAGAATCCATGTTTGTACATATAGACCCAAAATACACAATTACAACACCAGGATAGAGAAGGGAGAATCCATTTTGTACATATAGACCCAAAATACACAATTACAACACCAGGATAGAGAAGGGAGAATCCATGTTTGTACATATAGACCCAAAATACACAATTACAACACCAGGATAGAGAAGGGAGAATCCATTTTGTACATATAGACCCAAAATACACAATTACAACACCAGGATAGAGAAGGGAGAATCCATTTTTGTACATATAGACCCAAAATACACAATTACAACACCAGGATAGAGAAGGGAGAATCCATGTTTGTACATATAGACCCAAAATACACAATTACAACACCAGGATAGAGAAGGGAGAATCCATTTTGTACATATAGACCCAAAATACACAATTACAACACCAGGATAGAGAAGGGAGAATCCATGTTTGTACATATAGACCCAAAATACACAATTACAACACCAGGATAGAGAAGGGAGAATCCATTTTGTACATATAGACCCAAAATACACAATTACAACACCAGGATAGAGAAGGGAGAATCCATTTTGTACATATAGACCCAAAATACACAATTACAACACCAGGATAGAGAAGGGAGAATCCATTTTGTACATATAGAC
The DNA here is from genome assembly GCF_019279795.1 of Protopterus annectens. Taxonomy (NCBI): domain Eukaryota; kingdom Metazoa; phylum Chordata; order Ceratodontiformes; family Protopteridae; genus Protopterus; species Protopterus annectens. The sequence continues at coordinate 1,154,271,764 of NC_056725.1, read as the reverse complement.
CCAAAATACACAATTACAACACCAGGATAGAGAAGGAGAATCCATTTTGTACATATAGACCCAAAATACACAATTACAACACCAGGATACAGAAGGGAGAATCCATTTTGTACATATAGACCCAAAATACACAATTACAACACCAGGATAGAGAAGGGAGAATCCATGTTTGTACATATAGACCCAAAATACACAATTACAACACCAGGATAGAGAAGGGAGAATCCATTTTGTACATATAGACCCAAAATACACAATTACAACACCAGGATAGAGAAGGGAGAATCCATTTTGTACATATAGACCCAAAATACACAATTACAACACCAGGATAGAGAAGGGAGAATCCATGTTTGTACATATAGACCCAAAATACACAATTACAACACCAGGATAGAGAAGGGAGAATCCATGTTTGTACATATAGACCCAAAATACACAATTACAACACCAGGATAGAGAAGGGAGAATCCATGTTTGTACATATAGACCCAAAATACACAATTACAACACCAGGATAGAGAAGGGAGAATCCATTTTGTACATATAGACCCAAAATACACAATTACAACACCAGGATAGAGAAGGGAGAATCCATTTTGTACATATAGACCCAAAATACACAATTACAACACCAGGATAGAGAAGGGAGAATCCATTTTGTACATATAGACCCAAAATACACAATTACAACACCAGGATAGAGAAGGGAGAATCCATTTTGTACATATAGACCCAAAATACACAATTACAACACCAGGATAGAGAAGGGAGAATCCATTTTGTACATATAGACCCAAAATACACAATTACAACACCAGGATAGAGAAGGGAGAATCCATTTTGTACATATAGACCCAAAATACACAATTACAACACCAGGATAGAGAAGGGAGAATCCATTTTGTACATATAGACCCAAAATACACAATTACAACACCAGGATAGAGAAGGGAGAATCCATTTTGTACATATAGACCCAAAATACACAATTACAACACCAGGATAGAGAAGGGAGAATCCATTTTGTACATATAGACCCAAAATACACAATTACAACACCAGGATAGAGAAGGGAGAATCCATTTTGTACATATAGACCCAAAATACACAATTACAACACCAGGATAGAGAAGGGAGAATCCATTTTTGTACATATAGACCCAAAATACACAATTACAACACCAGGATAGAGAAGGGAGAATCCATTTTTGTACATATAGACCCAAAAAAAAAATCAATCAAAAACTTGCAGTCTTATGACTGCTTTATAACTCCTGTTAGCATGCATACACTCACTGGCACAAACATATCTAAGAATTTATATGGATAGATGTACAAGTTTGTTATATATAGCAGCAGTTTGTTATACCAGTGCATCAGGAGTATTATGTTAAGAAGTACTGAACAGCTCTGACGAGAGATATTCATTAATAGTGTGTGACAACATACCCTTAAAGGAAACATACAACAAAAGGTGACAAGGGTGGTTTGTGTGCAAACAGCCAACATTGTTTAAGAAAGCAGATAAACAAACCAGAAAAATACAGCAGAGAGCAAACTTTGTAAGATCCACACCACAAAAAGTAAAACATTAATATGTTTTGTTACAGGTCATTAGATAAGAACCAGTAACTATGAAAGTGGTTCATATTGTTGCAAGGAATGGATGAGAGAGGCAAATAACAGAAATAAAAAAAAAACTTATATAAAAAGATACACAAGCCCATTAACTGCTAAAACAAGAGAATCCAAAGCTAATCATTAAACAACAGAATTGTGCACTTATAAACATGGAAGAGGTTAATACAGCCTTCCAAGTCCTTAGTGGTAACGCACCTTACCTTTCTTAACAGTTATGTATATGCATTTCAGACCACAAATATTATAGTGGGTCTTTTGTAGATTACAGTTAATACCCCAGAGTTGCCATAGTGACAGTATTCTGATTGTTTAAAAAGTGCCCTTTTGAAAGATGCAATTGGGGATAGAGTAGTTGCAGTTAGAAAGTGTACATAGATGTTAAGTATTATTAGTGATTAAATGTACATATTAATAAGTATGCCTACATACTAATTTAGAACAAAGGAATATTCTACTAGAAGCACACTGCTGGGATTCAAGGATACTGGTACAAATGACACAGTGCCAACTGCAACTATAGAAATACTGCCCTTTGAAAATGAATATGATGAAATGTAAAATATTGCAATATGCGTGATACTAAGTAATAGCTGTCTAATAACACCATTATTCCTTGGTTTAAAGGTAGAGGAGGAGACTGCCGGATATGGACATCTCTGTACCCATGCAGGATTTGCATGCATACGTGCTCAGTATCCACTTATATCCTTGTGTATAGGTATGTACTAAGTAAAGAAACACTGAAACACAGCTCGGATTATATTTCTTAATGTAATATCATGCAACAACTCATATTTAGGGCAAATGCACACCAGCTCCCATCTCAGTTTTATTGTCAGAAACAACAGCAGCATTAATTGCAAAGGCAACTCAATCGATGTTTAAACCACTGTTCTTTTCTTAATAGCATCCAGCCCTCCTCCCTTTTCAAGGCAAGCATAACCTCAACTAAATTTACATTACACAAACACTGCTTGGGGAAATGCTGTTAGCCTATTAGACGTGTGCTTTGAAATAAATTTAATACCAATCTTCAGATTCTGCCTATGTCTGTGCTCTGCCTATAATCTATCATTTTTGTAGGGTCCAATTATACACTTTGTACACTCTAGCATAATTAATGAAATCAGGAGGGTACTCAGGAGCCTCACTAGAATGATGAAATCCTCTTCTGATCTTTAGCCTGAATGACTCTCTAGGTCTCATGAAAATGAAATTTAATTTTACTATAACCACAAGACATTTAAAGGGAATGACAAAGGTGGTAGCCCTTGTTTTTTATGACATCCTTTGTTGTACAGTAACAATGTCCAAAACTACTGTGCTGTCATTTCTTGTACAAAACTATATGCATAAAATGCAAGAAACAACCTGATATTTTTATCCCCTCACCATAAGTGGACCAGCAATTACAGGGTTCACTCATGCCTCCAACAGAGTACGCCTGATGTTTTATTGTTTACAGTACCCACCTGAATACCAGTGCTAACGTATTAGATACATGAGATAATTACTGGGGAAGCAGAAATTCTCAGTGAATAGTAAACAGCACTTACATAGTGGATAACCCCAGGATAAACTTTGAACCTGGAAAAATGGGCCACTGATATCAGAGTTCCACCCTGGTTAACACATGTAAATAAATAAATAACAGTTCAGCACTATGTGAGGCAGAAGAATGGACATAAGTACTGCTGGAAGTAATGATGGACAGATTGCTGCTCTCATCACGTACTATATAAAATGCAGAAACGTGGTCAGAACAGCTGCTGCGCTTCTGCCAGTACTGTTAAAACATTAACGTAACGACAGGATTAGTTAGGAAAACACAACACACACCCAGCTACAAATTTTTGTCAAGTCCAGTATGGGTAGAGCTTGGCAATAATCACCTGTCATCTCAAGTTGTTGGGTCTCAACAACAGAAAAGAAAACTACACACAGAAGAATGTTACTGTTCCAAAAATAGAGAGAGAGATATTTCCAGTAAGAACTTTAAGTTTTACTCAGCTCCAAATATAAATCTGAAAATCAGCTGTAAAATACTACTTTCACATGTTAGACAAAACTTGATTGTTAACAGTAGTAACTACTGCACACTTTTAACACACAGATCACTTAAGATAAAAAAAAGTCAGCATTAGTTGTTTTTAACAAATTAGGTGAGGACAGTGCCACCTTACAGAAATTTGTTTTTAAATGCTCTGTTGACTTCTGAGAGCTACTTGCAGTTACACAGAAAACAATGATAGTGGAATTCAAACTCAAGTTCTCAAACTCAAACGACAGCTCAGTGGAACGTTAAACACTTCGGAGTAGACAACTGTTTCTCTTGGACTCATTTCTGAATGCGCTGTCATGCATCTTAAAACTTCATCTTACTTCATTCTTTTGAGGATTTGGTCTCATTTTTCAAGTAATTTTCCAAAATTGCCCTTGGCTTGGTTGAATAGTGTATCCCATGATTTTATTTATCTAACTTCAAAAATGTTTACGCCTGTAGACTTGTCTTACAAAAGGTAAACACTAAACACTTGAATCTGCTTTCTTTAAATTCTTTTGGTTATCTTTACCTTTTCCATCAAGCTGACAATCAGTTTTGCAGAAATAAAACCAGTACACAAGACTCCTTTTATTTATAACCTCCTTAAGTGCTACAAGTGGTAGGAAAGAACTGACAACAACCCTTTAACTTGCTGATTGAAAGGGGTCAAGCCTCGGTAGATGTCACTAAACTAACAACCCCTTAAGCTTTTTTTTTGTCCCAAAGGACTCAACAAACTTCTGTGGCTGACCTTCAGGGTTCAGCAGCGGGGTGAGGTAACCTGTTAGGTAATCCATCACAAGCAGAAAGAGGGACACATGTGCAGGGTCATGACAGAGAAACTACGCCAACTTTTTTATTATTGTTTAATGACCTTACTATATTTAGCTGGCCTTTTGCAAACATATGCCATATGAAGTAGCAGCGTACAGTACCATATATACCCTTATGGGGAACACATTCAACCGCAGACTGAATAATGACAACATAAATGATACTATTCAGAACTTTTTGTTAATTAAATTGGAACTTACAAATACCCACTCACTTTGCAAAAAAAACGAATACTTGTTTTCACTTAATTATATAAAGGTAACAAATGCACTTCATAAATTCTGCTATTACTGGGAAGTCATACTCTGTAAATCAAAGTTAGACAACAAATAACTGTTATGGAAGGGACACCCTGACTTTTATATTCTGCTCCAAATTGTTTTGTGACGTATCTATAAATCCCCTGAAGAAATGGTTATTAAAAACAATAACAATAATCCTGCTTATCTACTGATTAGACCAGTTCTGGCTAGGAATATGTTTGGATCCAACAATGGTCTGCCACATTAGTTTTAAAGATAAGCGCTCCAGCATTGCACCAGAAATATTTTGTTTCAAAGACAAGATTGAATAAAACCAAATCAAAACCAAACAGACCATTTACTATTAATCGGTAGTATTTTTTCATTTGGGTGTGTTATGAATTTTTCAAACACTTGACAAAATGCAGTCTGTTTATTTTAGTTATTTGTACCTCATTAATTTCTTTCGGAATTTTTTTTGTTTGTTTAAAAATATATTTGCTAACAGAGTGTCTCACTAGCAATGTCCTTCCTGGGAGGAAAAAAGAATAGGTTTGCACTTTTCCAGTATTCATGTTGGACAATGAGGAAAACCATGACAGCTTACAGTAAATGCTTCAGTACAAGTTTTACACGGCTCATTTGTATAAACATCTGAGTAAGCTCTGTGTAATCTTTTGCCAACATTTCTCTGTTTTGCACATAATTTCCAGATAAATATTGTAAACTAAAGCATCATCCATGTGGCTCATGTCTCACTGCCAAGCCTTATAGACGCTGTTTATCGCATACGATGAAGCTCAGCTTTCAAGTTTTTTTGTTTTGTTGTAATACTTGTTTAACAGAGATGTCCACTATGTCCATAGATCTTTTTCAGGTGTAAACAGGAACAGCACCTGTAATAAGAGGTATTCAACCATATTCCAATGGTAGTGGCTCAGCAGACGGTACAATCATTTTTGATGTCTGGAAGACCAGAAGATTGAAGGCACCTGGATTTATGTCCCATAGTACTGAGACTGGACTGTACCAGGAAGGGATTATATACACCAGATATGCCATTCTTGAGACAGGACATTAAATTAAGGTCCAATCCACCTGTTCTTGTGAAAGTTTAGCTGAATTTTACTGCCAGTGGAGAATAGAAAAAGAGAAACTCCTCTATATTCTGGACAAAGACTATTTACCCACTACAAACACCAAGCTGAATTTCCCCTGAGAAAACAGAAGAGGACCACATGCCCAGTGCCACCTGTTTCCTCAACACATGAATAACTACATAACTGAGCAGCACACAATAGAAATTCCTGTAGCCTTCCACTATGTGGAGCTTCTGTACCGAGCATTCTAGATAACAGATAGCAATAAGTCACACAAGGAACGGTACTTTTCCGTTAAACCCCTACCACGCATCTCGTCTTATTCCTGAGAAACATTAAGATTTTTAGAGCAAAAATATTTTGCGTTTCCTTTGACAGCTGCCCAAGTATTATGTTAAACAACATAATTCAAAATCTAAAATAACAGGCTTTTATTTTGGCATAAAGAGAAGATCGCTTATTTGTGCATAAAGAAGTCCCAGTTTGGACATTTGAAAAGGTGGGGCTGTGGACAGTGTCCGCATTTTTCATGACAATGTCTTATAATAGCTTCTGACAAATTCTGTACTCTGATTTCTGAGGAGTGAGGCTGTTTCATCAAGTATTTCTACTTGAGAGAGAATAAGCATACTCGGAGTCAGGGGTGTCACCAAAAATGTCTGCACTGTCAGCCTCACGATTATGCTCTCACTGGCTGTTATCATATTGATAAACGGTAACTCTCTCCAAATGCTGCCTAGTAAACTCATTAACCATCTTCAAACATTGCCCCCATTCTCTTGTCACTACATAAACATTATTTTATAGTAAGTTATCTTATATGTGTTATAATCTGTCTGACAGAAGTCTAAAAAAAAATAATTTGCTCAACTGAATACTTCGTTCTACTGTGAAGTGAAGCCGTATCTTGTGCTGTTAGATTTCCAAGGATTCATACAGTGTTGAATAATTGAATAGAAATTGAATCTTAATGAATGTAAGCACTTTGGCTGTGCCCAACGATGTCATCTTACTAGTTCGCAGACAGCAGGAAGCATTAACTGGGTGAAGTACATGTACAAAAGTAGTCACACAGAGACTGTTGACCAATGAGCAAGGTACATACATCCACCTTTGGCTACACCACCAATAAATTGCCGCTATTACTTCACCCCCACATGAAGTAGCTATTTCAAATCTGTGCAGCGCAATAAACTGGTAGGGGTTTAACGGAAAAGTACCCAAGGAACTTATGCTTTATATCAGTACTGCTCAGATGGGCGACCACAGCATATTTTAGGGAGTTATCAGCCAAAACAAATAATTTTATAATGGCGGGTTACCTTTGGTTATTACTGTATGACAGAATTAGCCTAAATGCAATAACATTAAGCATTCAATTGTGTATTACACATATATAAAACACATATATAAAACGTGTGCGTGCACACACAGCTTTTGTGCATGTAACAGTCAGGTTTTGAATGAATATTGAACACAAATGGCAAATGGTCCTGAGGAAAGAGCTGCTGCTTCTAAAACAAAAAAGTTACATAAACTTCAATAAAATTATGAACACTGTTAGCAAATTATAATTAACTAATTACAGTTATACAGATGAAATTGCAGTAATGTATACAAATGTGTCAGTGTATTTCTGTTTTTACTTTAAATGATACATTCCTCATCTTCTTGTGTTTGTATACTCAGCTCAAGTCTAGAATACTAACTCTTGGGTCAGAGTGCTACCCAGGTCAGCACATTTAAGTAAGATATATAAATGCTGCCATTACCATGCAGTACAATGAAAAGAGGGTTGTGCACCTTTCTACTAATCATGTAATGGGGAAAAGTGCTGAAAACAAACATTTATAGCTGCAACAGTGGATGAAAGTACAGAGGTAGCTCCATGTAAACATTTGATCGACTGAGGGACTTAAATGGCATTATGGGAGTTTACTGTCACAAATGCAACTATTAAAACCTCTTCCAAGTACACACTCTAAGTCAGGATTTGACTGACTGACTTACATGAGTGGGTAGATTCAGCTGGGCCAATGTCCCTTTTTGTTGGAGAATGAAGGCGGTGCCAACTAAGGTAACTTGGCCAGGACATGCTACATCCTGTAGGACAAAACAAGTCTGTTAGTGGATTTTAAAGTCTTCAGCCAAGCAAGAATCCAAGAATCCTTTTGAAATTTACATCACAAAATAGAATACATGTCAGTTTTAAAGTTTATATATGTGCACAACTGTCTGCATAAAGCTGTGGTTTAACAATGGTGTGTATGTAAAAGGAATAAGTACTGCATACATGGTTCAAGCAATGTTGTCACAACAGGAGGAGCACTAGAAGCAGGAAAATGTTGGGGTTTAGGAATAAGACTGGAATTAAAGGGCACAAATTCTTTTACAGGACATAAGGGGCATATGATCCCTTTTCTACTGAGCATCGCTCAGAAGTTCATGTCCTGTTAGTGAACGTTTCTCTGCAATAGTTAGACATAATTCACTGAGAGTTGTCTGAAATAATCCTTATTTATTTGATCTGATAACTGTCTGACAAGTCCAAGAAATTATTTCAACAGTGACCCAGACTGAATATTGATAAAGGAAAACAAAATAAGTTAAAGTGAGCTGACAGCAAAAAACTGATTATTAAAAAAAAAAAAAAAAATCCACTTCAGCTCTGACACCAGGCTTAAAAACCATCTCCAAGTTTATTAGAACAGTAACATATCGCCAAAAAGTTAAGTGCTTTTGTCCTTTGCTGGACTTTTTCAGAACCAAGAATATGTTAGTTCCTGTGCCCAATATATGGAACAAACAGTTATACAATAATACAATTAAGCAATTATAAGGCCATCATCCAATGAGAATCTGAACAATTCATAAATAATCTTTACATATGAATAATCTTTACATATGAAGAAAAATAAAAAGATGAAAAAAACATTTTAAAACCATAGCCATGCATTCAAGCTCACAAATAAAGAAAAACATGTAATATAATCAAACTCACAGTTTGGCTGCTCTCATTCTTAACATCTGATTGACAGAGATATAATCATTCAAACCTGGTTTCTGAGTGGCATCCAGAGAAGTTCCTTGTATTCCAATTTACTTTCCCATGCCCCCCCCCGGCATGTGGGACAAATTCCAGTATTCCAAACACAAACGTCTTAAAACCAGTACACGTTAGTGTCGGTCTGTATAGGGCATTGTTCAGGTTAGCTTTTCTTACATCATACAAGTGCTTGTATATCCTTTCACTAGTTTCTTTTCTGTCTTTCCTACATAAAAGGAAAGGCACTGGTTGCACAGTGCAATGTATACTAGGCCAGTCGAGTTACAGTCACCTCTCCTTACAGTGATTTCCTTGTAGTCCACAATATATTGGCAGTAATTACAACTGCCACATTTGGTAGTACCTAACTTAACCTCATGTATACCTCTCTCTAACCTTTCCTTAATATTATTATGAAACTCGTATATAAAAGTAGGTTTATTTTCCAAATGGCTGTATAGTTCTTCGTCTGTTTTGAGTATAGCCCAATTATGGTTTATTATCTGCTTCACTCTCTTGGTGAGGCTATCAAAATTAATTCTCACCCCTTGGTAGAACTTTTTATCATTTTTTTCGTTAGGTGACCTTACACTGTTCAGTTGGTCAGGTTTACCTAAGATGCATTTAAATCTCTAATCCCTGTTCTCCACCATTTGGATCCTTATTGATTTCAAAAGGTCCAGGGGAGGTATCCCCGGTCCAAAAACACAGACATCACAGGTTGGTACTAAGCTATCGGCCCTAAAGCCTATACAAGCTTAGCCATAACAATTCCCTGGCTATTTCTTCCCACAATATTTACTTCCCTGGACCCCTGTCTAGCAAGGTGACTGATGTGATCCCCGGGGTGAATTTCCTATCTCCCATCCAATCATCAAGGTTTCTTTTGAAGAGGGCCAAAGAGGCGCTCTGCTTGATATGTATGGGCAGTCTATTCCAGAGTCTGGGGAGTCTCTGGTTCAGGAACCTATCCCTCCAGCATGTTTTGTTCATTCCTGGAGCATGTGTCTCTGAGGGATTGAGATTTCTTTAAGTGTAGCATGTCCAGCAGCTCTGGGCTTGACATGGTCTTGTATGTTAAGCAGAAATCACCTCTGAGTAGACGATATGCGACAGAGTATAGGTGGAGTTTTTTAGACGGTCAGCATAGGGCATCTGCTTTAGGCCTGTGATTCTTTTAGTGAGGTTTTTCTGCAGCCTTTCCAGTTGTTGCAGATGTCTTGAGAGGTACATACAAAACGGTGCGTTGTATTCTATATAATGGGTCTAATGAGGGATGAGTACAGTGGGACAATGACCTCCTTTTTTTTGGATGAAAAGCCCTTAGTGATGAGGTGTGCCACATAGAATGATTTTCTGACTGTTGTGGCAATGAGGTTATTGAACTGAGACCACTGTCCACCTGTGTCCCTAAGTCTCTTATCACACTTTCGGTGTTTAGTGTACTGCCACCTATGTGGTAATTCATGGATACTTTTTTTTCCCAAAGGGGATAACTATACATTTCTTGGCACTGAGCTTGAGCCCATGGCTCTGGCACCAAGCATCTGTTTCTGTAAGGCCCTTTTGTAGAATATCCACATAATTTGGGGATTCAATAATGGCTCCCAGTTTGCAGTCATCTGCGATCTTTGTTAGCCAGAGTCCCTTAGTGTTGGCCTGTACTTCAGAGAAGTAGATGCCAAACAAGAGGGTCCCAGGACTGAACCCTGAGGTACTCCACTTCTCACTTGTCTGGAGCTGGATCTGGAGTTGGCTACTTTTACAGTGTGGGTTCTGTCAGTAAGCCAGTTGGCAACCCATTGAGTGATGTGGGGATTAATGCCCAGCTTAGTAAGTTTATCTATGATTCCAGAGTGGGGGTGGTGTCAACGGCCTTGGCGAGGTCCAGATAGGCTGTGTGGACTACCTTACCCTTGTCCATTTCAAAGAAGTCAATCAGGTACAGGAGACAAGATTGGCCCTTAACAAACCCAAATTGTGTGGGGTCCAGTGTTTGAAGGTTGCCAGTGTCTTTGTTTATAAGTTCCATGATAATACGTTCCATGGCCTTGCAGATCAGGCTCATCAGACTGATGAGGTGGTTGTTCCCAGGATCCAAGGTTGAGCCCCCCCTTGTGGAGTGGGATAACTGTAGCTGTGCGCCACTCAGTGGGCACAAAGCCTGAGGTGAGGCTATGATTAAACATGACACTTAGGTGAGGTACCAGTTAATTTTGTAGTTCATGTAGTACACAGCCTGGGATGTCGTCTGGTCCCATGGATGCTGTATTCTTAGCTTTGGAGTGTGCGTTTTTTACCTGTCCATTTACCTGGCCATTATTACTGGAATTTGGCAATCTTTTGGTATTGAGATGGGCCCTTTAGGGGGTGAGAGGGGGGGGTGAAGTTTGCACTGAATCGATCTGCCAGGATATTGGCAATATCCTTGGGATCAGTATATCTAATGCCATTCTGTTGTAGCTCAGAGCAGATCTGAGCATTGCCATTTAGATTCTTGACATAGCTATAGAGTGCCTTGTGGTTGCCTTTGGCATCTTTGGCAATTTTATTTTTATAACTAACTTTGGAGAATTTTATGAGGGATCTCAGCTGCTTACTGAGGCTGGTAAGGGAGTTTTTTGCATCCTGGGATTTTCCTCTTTTCTGCAATAGTTTCTTCCTTTTGTTGTAAAGTTTGTTTATGGCAAGGGACCACCAGATTGGCTTCCTTTTTTGGAGGAGAGTGTCTTGGTTCTATTGGGGATGGCACGATTCATGCACGAGTGGATGTGCTCGTACAGTGCCTTAATGTAGGATTCAGCAGTCGAACTTTCAGTTTCTGTCTGCATGGGTGTCATGAAGTGTGTCACTTCTCCAAAGCCAACTTCATACTACTCAAGTCAGAAGATTTTTTTACGGAGGTTTCCTTACTGGGGGGTGGGGGTGGGATGTGGATGTCAAGGGTGATTAGCTTATGGTCAGACCTGACCAACGTGGGGGTGACCATAGTTGTGGAGCATCAATTTCCCATGTTGGTAATGACCAAGTCTAAGATATTGGAGCCCCTGGTGGGACTAAGGATTAATTGATCCAGGGCATTGGAATTTATGAATTCCAAGAACCGTTGGGCAAAGGTGTTAGTACATGAGTAGTTTTCCCAGTTAATGGCAGGGTAGTTGAAATTACCCAGTATTAGAGTGTTTGGTTGTATCTTAATATTTTCCAGTATGTTTAGAAAGGTGTAGTGAGAATCTTGGGGCATGGTGGGGGATCTGTAGCAACCTACAATTTGGATTGCAGTCTTACCTAGCGTTAGCTGCATCTGAAGAATTTCAGATGCATTGTGTTGGGCAACTACCCTATCCTTGGTGAATATAGACACTCCTCCACCTTAAGTGTTTCGGTCCTGGTTTAGTGGGCAAAAAGTGTGGTAAGAATTGTAGCCTGGTATTGCAGGGGTGCTCTCTGGAGCCTTGAACCAGGTCTCAGTTACTGCACAGATATCGATGTTCTCTATTTTTAGGAGTGCCTCAAGAGAGTGCATTTTGAGGTTCAGACTTCTAGCATTGAGTAGCATTACCTTCAGATTTTGCATGCTTGTACCTGTTATGGTGGTGGTTTTGTCCTTTGAACTTTGCCTAAAAAAGGCACTATAGGGGTAGCAAGAGCCTTAGCCAGTAACCTGAATCCCAGGGGCGACAGGTGCAGACCATCTCTTGCAAAGCATTGTGGTCTGTCGATCATGTCGTCCCAGGCAGACAGATATTGGATCCCCTTTGAATGACACCAGAAGCTTAGCCAATTGTTGAAGGCAATCATTTTGTCCTTATACTGTGGTATCATTCTGGGTGAAGGCAGGATGCTACTCAGGGCTAGGGTCATACCTGCCTGGGCCACATGATCTGAGAGCTCTTCCATGTCTCTTTTCATGTAGTCCAGGGAGGTACATCTCAAGTCATTCACTCCAACATGGACAATGACAGAGTCAAATTTGTACTTGTTGTGGAGTGACTTCAGTGCATGTGTTATTTGGCGGATCCTGGCACCCAACAGGCAACTGACTATAATTTTCTCCTTGTTCAGCCTGGTGAGTGGGACATCAGTGTACCTGACTATAGAGTCACCTATGACTAAAGTGTTAGGTACGTTGTCTTACCTTAGGGGCTGTTGTCGGGTAGCACACTGGTGTTGTGAGCTATGTGGCACTTTGGTTGTGATTGGTGTTTGTTTGCATTTCAGCTTTGGAGGTCCTTGTTGCTTGGGCAGGTTTATGTTAAGGGCCTCCACATATGTGGGTTTAGTGTTGCTATGTGTGGGTGTTGATAGTGTGGGTTTAGAAGGGCTATGTGTTGCTTGAGGTGTAGTGCAGGTGTTAACCTTCTCCTCTTGGCTGTCTAGCACAATCTTGGGTGGAGAGAGCTTTGCTTCCAGTTTGGCTATGTAAGTGCATCGCTCACAGGTTGTAGTGTTTGGGTGGTAGGAGGAGAGGGTTGTCTGTGTACATGAGGCATTTGCTGCATTGCCCCAGTATGCCTAGATTCACCAGGTGGACAGGAGAAATCACCAGAAGCTGACCCTTGGACATGCCTGGTTTGGTGCTTTTTTTTTGTAAACTACAAGAGCTGTTTTCCCTTACCTTAGCAAGGTACTTTGCAATTATAGGCTGTTTAGTTGTTGGGTCTTTCGGCTTTTCCCGGTTAGAGGTCGCCACAGCGGAACTCCGGTCCGCTAATGATTGGCAGTAGATTTTTACCTGCTGAGTTGCCGGCCCTGATGCACAACCTTCAACGAAGGTATGCCCATTCACGCATGTCTCCACACTGAAGACGCTCTAGCTGAGAATCGAACAGGACAATGTCTTACTGTGAGGCAACAACGCTACCGCAGCACCACCACCGCAGTATAATTATAGGATAATTTCTCCTTATTAACAAGGAGAGTTGAGTGTTTTTATCAGTTTAAGACTTCCTTGTGCTTTCCAGCAGATTTTAAAGCAAGTGCTAGTCACAGGGATGCTTAAAGGTAAGAAGAAAAAAAATGGTTTATCCTAAACACTGCAGTGTGCAGTAGATGAGTTAGATTTGAAAGCAGGTAACTTAAGTTTTACCTGTCTAAAAGTTAAGTTTTAGTGGAGAGTCACTATTTTTAAAACAGCAAGATAGATTGAAAGGGGTGGTCACTTTTGTATTCTGGTACTATGGAATACAGTAGGATGGCCAATAAATTTAAATAGATGAAGGGGAGTGATTTTACAAAATGACATGTTTGTGCTTACTTACACAACCCAGTAAAAACAGAGAGAAAATGAGATATATGGTCAAATTGACATAAGAGGAAGGCAACTAAAAAGACAGTGGTGTTTAACACTACAGTAATCGGGTGGGTGGATGGGGAAAAAATTTTGCCCGACTCACAAGAGACATAGCTGTGGTCTCTTTTCAAGTTTTAATATGCAGTTAAAAGCAGAATACAAGTAAAATACATGGTAAATAAAACAAATCACAGTATTCAAAATAGAAAAGGGCAATAAAGTAATACAACAAATAAAAAGCAATCTATCCTTTCCTTCACAGCAAAGTGTAGCAGAATCTGGGTGAGCCTTTCTATTAAAGCTCTGAAATGTTTTATTTTACCACTTAAATAGAAAGTTTAGTTCCTAGCTCCACCCCCTCAGTTCACAGATGATTAACTTTAACTGACCTGTACTAATTTCTGCCTGACTCACAAGAGACAGTGCTCTGGTCTCTTTTCAAGTTTTAATATGCAGTTAAAAGCAGAATACAAGTAAAATACAAGGTAAATAAAACAAATCACAGTATTCAAAATAGAAAAAGTCAATAAAGTAATATTCCCTCACAGCAAAGTGTAGCAGAGTCTGGGTGAGCCTTTCTAGTAAAACTCTGAAATGTTTTATTTTTCCCCTTAAATAGAAGGTTTAGTTCCTAGCTCCACCCCCTCAGTTCACAGATGATTAACCTTGATTAACCAGATGATTAACCTTAACTGACCTGTTCTCCCTCAAAGAGGTTCCCCATCAGAAACCATCCAGGCAGCTGTAACATACTGCCCCTTCACTAAGTTTTTCTTGCAGTGTACAGGGTGATTGCTAGTGTAATGAAGGTAACACATCTCTTTCCTATATATGCTGGACACCAACACCCCATGGTCAACTGTCAACTGAACATCCAAACAGTGTGTACCTTGTTGGTTATGGCTGTGGGTAAAGCTCAAAAAATCTGTGGTGTTGGTTAAGTAATCCACTAATGAATCAATTTCCATAGGGTCTGTCTTCCAAATACACGTCATCCAGGTATCTAGCATAGAAAGACCAGTTATGTGTGAGGTCTGAGTTCAGGACACATTTTTTCTCCCAGGCCAGCATAACAATGTTGGTGAAAATGGGAGCACACACAACTCCCATTGTGACCCCCACTCTCTTGTTTGTAATGCTCATCCTCAAAAAAAAGAAAATTTGTTTTTCAACACCATTTCCATCAACTCTACAAGGAAAACTACCTCAGTCCGTTCAAGGGGGTGATGTTCCAGAAGAACTTCCTCAAACCACTCAAGCCCTATGTCATGAGGGATACTTGAAAAAAGGTCCACCACATCCATGGTAAGAAAACTGGTACAATCCTTAATAAGGTCATTATTTAATTTTACTAAAAGGTCTCAAGAATCCCTTAAAATGTTAGAATAGTGGTTCAATAACAGTTTCAGTTTCCTATCAATATAGACTGATAAAGGGTAAGTCTTTGAACCCTTGTCTGTCGCAATTAATCTGTAAGGTGGGTCCATCCTTGTGTACCTTTGGAATCTCAAACACTGTAGGTATATATAGGGGTTCTTGTATAAAAAGTCATAAATCTCTGATGTGATGGTACCTTGGAGAAGGGCATCTTCCAAAAACAGGTCTAGGTTTCTGTATGCTATCCTCAAAGTTCTGTATGCTATGTTGATCTCATTTCTAGAAACTACTGTATAACGAGAATCACCCATAAGCATATTGTACATTTTATTTACATAATCCATCTGTGGGGCAATCATAACCCCTCCACCCTTGTCCAAGTTCATAACTCTGACAAATTTGTCTTAAGACAGTTCCTCTATCAGGACTCTTTTATCCCGAGTTAAATTATCAGTATTCCAGTTTCTCTCTCGGTATAAGGAATAAAGGTCCCTTTTGCATACTTTCTCAAAAGTATGTCAAGTCTTGTGTAGAGGCGGGTTGAAAGTACTTTTTTCTTTATATGCGATGTACCTTGGGAATTAACCTTGTCCCTATTCAAAAAAGATAAATTCAATTTTCTTGTAAACAACTTTAAATCCAAAATGACTTCACTAATATTGCCTTTATTCTTAGGAATGAATTTAAAACCCTTTTCAAACAAAGGTAAATATGTTAAATCAAGACTTAGGTCAGTGTAATTAAACATTAAAGTGGATTTTTCTTCATTTGTTTTCTTTTCGTTTTTAGTTAAAAATATAAAAACCTTTGTGATCTAATACCTTACCATCATGTACTACCCTAACAGCCTAATTTATATTATTCTCAACCTATTCTGGGTTGCTCTGATTATAAAGCCCCTCCCCCTGGGGTTCATCATCCTTCCCTGTCCTCTGCCTTGGTTTAAAGGTGGTATGGGGCCTCCGCCCCTCTGTTCTCTGATCCTCTCTGATCTTCTGAGCTGTAAGGAATTGGTCTCGTTGTGGGTCCCTAAAGGGATGGCTTCTTCATCTGATAACTCTCTGTTATCATCTGTATCTAAATTACTAAAACCCATCTGTGTCTCACCCTTATCTTTTAATAGATAGGGGGTAGGCCCTTCCTTCTTTATATTTGTTACTATCTCTCACAAGATTGTCTTTTTTCTTTTTGACCGATCAGCAGGATCATCCACAAACGTAAAAATGTTCATATTCAGAGAACAACAAAACTTCTGCTAGAGCAGTAACTACACATATCAATATCTCAATTCGATCCACATTAAACGTTATAATAAATTCCAGTAACTCTATACCATGTCTATCAAACATGTCAGCTAAGGCAAAATATTCTTTAGAACCATCAACAACTCCAAAGGGAAATATAAAGTCTTAATCCCTTCGGAATATACCCACATTTAATGCATTCTTTTAAATAGGCACTGAATATTGATAAAGCAGAATTTTATCAAATATAACAACCTTTAAACATATCAGATTTAAGCAAATCTTGTATTATCCAACAATAAAATCAAAAGCAAATGGAGGTTGAGGGAACTGAAAGCTGGTCCAGACCTTTGAAGTCCAGGTGTACATATAAATTAAAGGTAATTGCATTTTACAGGTATAGTAAGTAGGCTGTACACAGCAGTAGTACAAAGTAGCCAGTCGTAGCCCTTCTTGCATAAACTAATTGAGAATATTAGCACCATTTAAAAATGAAACCTTGCAAACTCAATTCAGTCAAAGGAATGAAGGCATTTGTAAGTCAGTCAGTTTCCAGAGTAACATACTAGGACTAAGGCAAATTACATCAGTAAGATTGTAGTCATTACACTTTGAGCTATTAAAAAAATCTCATGTTTCTAGTTTTAAAAATACTACCTTAACATTTCTCATTTTATGTCACAATTTTTAAAAATATAGAAAAATCACAGTTTCCTTCAAAAATTACTTATCTGGGTCTGATGTTATATGTTTTCGATACTTACACTTTGACTTTAAGCTGAGAATTTTGGAAATAACGCAGTTCATCAATAAAGACCTTTCTCATCTTAATTTAACTCTTTCTACAAATGGTCATCCATATCTCCGTAATGTTCTTTGGTTATGTTAGAGTTTGATGTTCAACCATACATTTTATATTGTACATGTTAACAGTATGAAGCCCAAGGTAACTGCATCTCATATGTGAGACTATCACTCTGCACTTGCCAAAAGCGTGCTTTGTTTTTTTGCTATATTAAATAAAAGCACAACAATATCACTTTGCTGAGAAATATTCCTTAGATCCACACAAACACAATAAAAAGATGATTACAATATTTACAGAGTATGTCAGCCAAAGCGAATCATAACTATATGCCTGATGTGAATAAAATAACATAAAACTAAGTAACCTAAACAATGGTCATATCAGAGCACTTACTAGTGGTCTCTAGCAGTAAGATTGCCATTGTAATGAAACATTTTACACTACAACATTTTCTATGAAAACATGTATTTACACTCAACAAGAGAATTACATTTGTTTGCGATTTTAGGTAAAAAACTTTGCACTTTAATCTTTGCTATTATGTGCCACTTCATATGAACCAATTTGTGGTGCCAGCATATTTCTATTGAATATGAGCCACACTTCCTTTGTTTTAAGTGAAACAAAAATGAACAGACTTTCTTGAATCTTTAAGCACCCCTTCACAGTTCTTAGTACCGGTTTCCCTATTGGAATACTTCGGGAGAAATACATCCTGATATCCATATGATTTCACTGGGCCATGCATTTGCTCCCTTAGTAAAAGGGTTATGTACATATTTGATGTGAATGCAGTTAGTTAAACTCAAGAGGGAGATAAATTGCAACAAGTTTGGTATAATAACTCCAACAGTTAAGAAACCAAATAAAATCTGTGTTTTCAATGCTTTTTGAGCAAACAACAAGAACTGTTGGAAGGAGTTGCTGGTCAGTTGTTACCTTAACAAACAGACTGCCACCCTCCTGCAGCAATTACTTTCTAACTGTTGAGACATCCTGTTATTCGAATGATGAGGTAAAACAAAATTCTGACAAATATGCTTACAGTGAATTATTTAAACTTGTTTGTACATAAAAGCTACTTAGTGTACTTGTGCAATGTAGACTTTGGTGAACCACGTATATTATGCAAGAAGGGTACAACTACTTTGTACTACTGCTATGTACAGCTTACTTACTACACCTGTAAAATACTATTAACTTTAAGTGATATGTACGCCAGGACTTCAAAGTTCTAGACCAGCTTTCAGTTCCCTCAACCTCCATTTGCTTGTATAATTCAGAGCAAGTCACTTAACCAGGCAGTGCTCCTGAGCCGACTCTGAAAAGTTCATGGAGATTAGTGCTCTCTGGTTAGCAAAAACAAATAAAATAATAAAACAATACACTTTAGAGACCAAGGTCTTCATCTCACATGCACGAGAACAAGGTTTGAGCCTGACCTCTGGCCAATGCCTGTATGGAGGTTGCATGCTCTCCTTGTGTCTATGTGAGATTCCTTTCACCTGCTTAAAAACATGCTGTTTCCATCTCAGACTCACCCAAGAATGGAACTGTGGGCAGCAGCTCAGACTGTAAATGGTGTCCTATAGAAGGAACAGATGTATAGACCAACTGCTTTGGGCATCTAGTCTGCTGCACAGTATCCTCTAGACAGGAGAACACAGATCACATCAATGCATTGTGGCAGGGCTAGCCACTCAATGGTGTAAAATTATGACCCTAAGTGGTTCAGTCATGCTGACTAACATCTCCAAATGTAAATGGGTATTTTGCTGGGGATAAGTGTGTTGAAGATCTGCCCTACTCCAGCATACACCTTGCTAATGGTAGGAGGGGTGTATGTGACCCTATTGTCAATCTGTGTCCACCGTAAAGCCCAACAGCCACAGGTCAAAAAGCTACTGACCAACCAGTGCCCTGTTGCCCAACTTGGGATACCTAGGATAGCTCTATTATGCAAAAGCTAGATGTAAAACCAACCAATCAGCCAAACACAAAGTAAGGATTGCTACACTCAATATAGGTTCACTGACAGGATGGAGACTGGAAGTGGATGATGTGATGCCCCTGCACTGGCCCAGTAATCAAGGAGCCTCAGTCCTCACCACTAACACCAGTGAGGGACGTGCACACACTGGGAGGATAACAAGTACACACACAGTAAAGTACAATTTCCCTTAAGAGCACACAGAGTCAGTCTGGGGCTGGTTTCTCCCTCTCTCTCCATATCCCCAGTAAGACTCCCCACTGGCACAGCTATAGGGTTAAGATCTGAGCCGAGTGGTCAAGCCAAAACCTCCTGCACCCTCTCTGTCCAACCAGTGCTTCGTGTCCCTGCCCAAGCAGCTGACAAATACACACACACACACACACACACACACACACACACACACACACACACACACACTTTGAGATTTGATTTATATACAAACACACACACACCTGGGGAAGGCTGGCACAGGTTCACTAGCTATGCCTCCTTCTGCCCAGACTACATGGCACCTGTCACCAACCACCCTTATCAGCTACTAAAGGCCCTTACAAAGGGTGACCAATTCCACTGTGTAATGTTATTATCCAAATGGTAAGTGTGTCCAAGACTTTAAGGCTATTTAAGAGTGGCCTGTACAGTGTTACCAAATACATGCAAGTACACTAAGTGCTTAAATATCTCTAAACAAATACAGCCACAATTAAAAGTTTTAAATATATTTAATAATAAATAATAAAAGAACAAGACAATATTCAGTAACTCAACACAGTAACAACACAGTTCAGAATCATAGGAAATACTTTCGTCCTATTAGCCTGATGAGCCTGGTCTGCAAGGCCATGGGACGTATCATCATGAAACTCCTAAACAAAGACATTGGTAACCTGCAAACTCTGGATCCCACACAGTTCGGGTTTGTGAAAAGCAGATCATGACTCCTGAACCTGATTGATTACTTTCAGGCAGTCACCAAAGCCGTAGATGAGGGTAGGGTGGTTCACACAGCCTATCTTGACCTCACCAAGGCTTTCGACACCATCCTCTATTCTGGAATTAGAGATAAACTCACTAAACTAGGTATAAATCCCTATGTCACAAGATGGGTTGCCAACTGGCTCACTGACAGAACCCACACTGTAAAAGTTGCAGACTCCAAATCTGACCTCAAACCAGTGACAAGTGGAGTACCACAGGGTTCAGTCCTGGGACCTCTTCTGTTTGGTATCTACTTCTCTGAAGTACAGGCTAACACAGAAGGCCTCCGGCTAACGAAGTTCACAGATGACTGCAAACTAGGAGCCATAGTAAAATCCCCAAAAGATGTGGACATCCTACAGAAGGGCCTCACTGAGACAAATGCCTGGTGTCAGAGCCATGGCCTCAAGCTCAATGCCAAAATGTGCAGTGTCATCTGCTTTGGTAAAAACTCTGTACCCATGAACTACCACACAGGCAGCAATCTACTTCACACTGAATGTGTAATGAGAGACCTTGGCACTCAGGTGGACAGTAGTCTCTCCTTTGATAGTCACATCGCCACAGTAGTCAGGAAGTCCTTCTATGTGGCACACCTCATCATAAAAGGGTTCTCATCCAGGAAAAAAGAGGTCATTGTTTCCCTCTACTCGACACTCATTAGACCCATTATGGAGTACAACGCCCCTTTTGGAATATACCTCACAAGACATCTGCAGCAGCTGGAAAGGCCACAGAAGTACCTCACAGAGGATTACTGGCCTCAAACAAATGCCCTACACTGACAGTCTCAAAATACTCCCAGCTTTACTTCATAGCATATTGCCTACTCTGAGGTGATCTCTGCCTAACATATAAAGCTATGTCAAACCCAGAGCTGTTGGACATGCTACACCTAAAGGATTCCCAATCCCTCCGAGCTACATGCTCTAGGGACCTAAACCTTGTCACCACAATAAGCAGGACATAATGAGGGATAGATTCCTGTCCCAGAGACTTCCCATACTCTGGAACAGGCTACCCATCTATGTCAAGCAAAGTTCTTCATTAGCACTCTTCAAGAAAAATCTTGAGTGGATGAGAAATAGGAAATACACCCCGGGGATCCCTTCTGTGTCTTTGCTCGATAGTGGCACAGGAAAATAACTTTCTTGGGTGGCGTAAGCCAGGGAACCTTGTTAGCTAGGCTTATGTAGGCCCTTGGGCCGATAGCCTAGTACCTACCTATGAACCTATAAAACAACATTGCAGGACAGCCTCACATAAAAACAGAAAACATCTAGACTGATCTTATTATTTTCCTATCTATCTCTAAGAGAGATACTATGACCCAAGTCTTACTTACAGAGCCAGCCAGATAGAAGTGCTGAATGAATGTTTACAGGTCCAAGCCAAGATACAAAATCCACTGACTTTCTCTCTGAAATAGTTCTTAAATTAATGTCAAACATTTCTGCTGGGTCATCTCAGATTACATCATTCTTGTCACCTCTGTCTTAGTTTCCAGTCCAACAGAAGCCTAAAAGTTAGCACCTCAGTGTCAAGAATACTCATCTCTTAGAAGCTGACACTTATCGCTTAGAAGCTTGCCTGGAACTAGAAATCATAAAACTGTTAAATACTTTTACCCTTGCAACCTATAATTATCTCTTTCTCAAGACAATAGAAAGAATTTCCAGTTGCAGACATTCTGTCTTTTAGTTGTGTAAATACTCGTAAAATTCTTTACTTATTTTCTCAGATTTTGCAAGTTAACACTGTATATTCCAGCTTTTACCTTCAACACATACATTTGCATAGACATGTAATTTATACACATTTCTGCTCTTTTCCAGCAGGGTGGCACTGTGTTTACAATCTTGTAGCTCAGTACAGAACATATAGTTTTCTTACATTTCTAAGGCAAGCATACAAATCATATTACTATTCACAAATGACGTAGAATTATTTACAAAATTCTAGCTGGCTGGGCTGGCAGCCTTCACAGATGACATGATAGGAATGAGGAGGCTGGACATTCTATGTATCCATTAGAAAAAATGGAAGGATCACAGTGGAGCAAAGATACTGCTTAGGATCTGGAGTCTACTACTCAAGAGGAGGATGGACTAGAAATGGCATAGGAATTGTAGTGAGGGAGAGGCTTTAGAAGACAGTGAGGGATGTTATCAGAATTAGCGACAGACTTATGGAAATCAGACTTCACTGTAATGTAGGGGCATTATCCATAATCTCAGCCTATTACCCACAATAGAGTTGTGATAGTGCAGAAAAGTGTGTATTCAGACAGCAGTTGCAGGGCCTAGTAGATAAAACAGGACACCATGAATTGGTTTTGATAATGAGTGACAAATGCACATATTGTGAAAGACACAACAGGATATGAGGACTGCCTGGGTCCACATGGGTGGGGCAAAAGAAATAAAGAAAGAGGGGCCATTTTAGACTTCTGTCTGATAAACAGTTTGATGGTGACCAACACATGGTTAGGTAAGATAGACAGTCACAAGATCACATACAAAAGTGGCCTACATGTAACTCAGGCAGACTTCCTTCTTGTACAGAAAGGGCAGTGTGGTAAAATCAGTGATTGCAAAGTCATCCCCAGAGAAACAGTCATCCCGCAGCATAAAGCATTGGTTGCCACAATCAGCTGCAGTCAGTGGTCAGAGAAGGCTCTAAGGACAAAATAGACCAGGTTGAAGACCTGGAAGTTGACTGGAGAGAAAGCAAAACAGTACAAGGAATTACTCATGGCTCTAGTACCCCAAGAAGAGAAGGAAATAGGTGGAGTTCAAGAAGAATGGCAGCAACTCAAAAGAGCATGTGTGAGGACTACAGAGCAAATATGTGGCCGAGTCAGGTATGGCAATAAGGTACATAAGGAAAACTGGTGGTGGAATGCACAAGTACAGAAAGTTATCAAACGAAAGGAGGAGTGGAGGAAAAAGCTGGAGACAGAAAAGACAGCCTAGGCTAAGAAGGAATACTACCAGCTTCTGGAAAGTAACTCAGTACATGGAGCAAAGAAACTATATCAGGTTGCAAGACAAAGAAAGATACAGAAGACAGACACCATTCGTTAAGGGATGCCAGCAACAGCCTGCTCAACAGTTCACTGGACATCAAAGGCAGATGGAAGGAGAACTTCCAGTAGCTTCTGAATGTAGAAAATTCCACAGAAGCTGTACTTCCCCATACACAGCCTATAATGAAAGAAAAGGAGGAGTTCATCATAAAAGTAAGAACAGCACTAAGGAAAATGAAGTCAGAGAAAGCGGCAGGCTCAGATGAGGTCACAGCAGATATGCTAAAGATGCTGGGTGAGACAAGAGAGAAGTGGCCCTGAGGGGACTTACAGCAGTATGGAGGCAATGGTATGTCCCAGATGATGGCAGAAAAAGCAGCGTTCAAGAACAAAAGGGTACATTAACAACTGTGGACAGTAAAGAGGTATAGCACTGTATGAAAGTTCTGGAGAGGGTGACTGATAAACTAATAAGCAGAGTAGTAGAAAGATAGGAGATGAGCAGTTTGGATTCAGATTAGGATGCAGCACAGCTGACCTAACATTTGTAGTGAGACAAACATTTGTGAAGAAGTTAGAGATGAGGAAAGAAGTCCAACTGAACATTCCAAGAACCAATTGAAAACTTATGACAAGGTACCAAGAAAGGTAATTTGGGCAATCCTGTGGTGGTTTGAAGTCTCAAAACATTGGCAGAATTAGTACTATGCACAAGGACCCAATGACTCAAGTACGAGCAGTGTTCTATCTCACAGAGGAGTTGTGGGTGTGCATTAGGGTTCAGCTCTGAGTCCAGTGCTGTTCATACTAGTGATGGACTACATTAACAAATAGGTCGAAGGGGACAGATCAAAGTTGCTGTATGCAGACAATGTGGCATTACAGGTAGACTCTGAGCATAACTTCAGCAAAAAGTAGGGGAATGGAATGCAAAACTGAAATCACATGGCATGAAACTAAGTACAGATAAGACAATTACAATGGCAGCAAATAAGGGAAAATTAGAAGCTGAGAACTGAGATAGAAGGGAATTTAATGGTACAGGTTAACAGCTTCAGGTGTCTGGGAGGGGTGGTTAAGGAGAAGGGAAGTCTGAATGAGGAGGTCAAAGCTAGAATCAGAGGGGCTGCAGCCAACTGGCACAGAGTGTCAGGGGTGGTGTATGACAGAAGAATGCCAAAGATACTAAAAAGCAAGTTGTACAAAAGAGTGGTGTGACCAGTACTACTGTATGGTACAGAAACCTGGGCAGTAAAGGCGTAGCAGTTTGAGGAAGCTAGAGGTGATTGAAATGATGTACTTGAGATGGGTTGTAGGATGCACACTGTGGGACAGATTAAGAAAATAAGAGCAGAAGCCAAAGTAGCTCCAATTGCAGAGAACAGATTATGATGATATGGGCACATGTGCAGAAAAAAAGAAGACAATCTGGTGAAAATGATTTGGGACAAACAATAAGAAGGCAAGAGGAAATGAGGGCATCGAACAAAAAGGTGGCTGGATTGCATTTGAGAAGATATGTGACAGTCAGGCATGAGTGTCAAAGAAGGTAGGAGAATGGCATTGACTAGAGAGAAATGGTGGCAGTTGACATGACACCCCGACCCCAAGTAGAAAATGGGGGGGGGGGTTGATGATGATGAATACACTTTCTAAAAATGTGTCGTGGTTGTAAGGGTCTGGTATCAGTCTATCTCGGGGGTTAACAAATAATAAGTACACACAGTGCTTCATTAGTCCAGACTAATCATTTAAATGTTAATAAGTGACAACAGTGGTCATTTTTATTCACACACAGACTTTCCCTAGCAATGACCATTCTCTGCATAGGACTGCGAACAAGTGAAGGTAATTCCACCCACAGTAAGATACTTCCGCTCATTTCATTCAATCACATAAACCCCTGACAATCCAGTTCAGTGGTCATTTAAGGAGCACTGGTCAGCTGTCTTCACATAAAAAGCACATTTCTCCTACTCAGTTTAGTTTCTGACTGGGGAGACCTCTGATATTTTACTGTTATTAAGCAAAAAATCATTTTTGCATTAAAATATTTTATACAGCAGTAGTGATGATATAGTAATAGTATTGTTGTGCAAAATCTTACCATAACTTTAGATGTCCTTCTCTTCTATATGCTGCTGTATCCATAATGCAATGGAGTCTGCCTCTGGTCAACTTGCATACGTCTGCCCATTATACAAATGATAAGATACTGCAAGTGTGCACATGATGTCCCGCATCTCTATCTGCAGACATCGGCCATAAACTGACATCGGGTACAAAACAAATATCAGCACGCACCTACATTAGAACTCTATGCTGCCAGAATCAGCGACTACTAAATTAGTACTCAGAGGAGTCAGGCAAGTGTCAGGAGGAAGTCAGGGTGGGAAGCTATACAGTAGCATATAGAAGGGAAGGACATCTAAAGTTAAGATAAAATTTTGCACAACAATACTATGTCCTTCTGTTCATATGCTGCTGTATCCATAACCCAATGGAGGGTGCAGAAGCTCCTGTTATTAAGATTTGTGGGGAGGAACAGAAGCATTTTCTGCAAAGCCATGAAAAATGGCTCTGGCAAAACCTGCTCTGGCTCTAGAAACAATGTCCAACTTGTACTGTTTGGTGAAGGTATGGATAGAGGACCATGTAGCTGCTTCTAAAATGGCAGCTGTATCCAAACTCTTGAAAAAGTCCCAGAGGATGACACTGCCCTAGTGAAGTGTGCATCTACTGTGAAGGGAAGCCTTCTGCCATGGGCTGTATAGCAAAAGGACATGGTTTTGGAAATCCAAGTGGATATGATTTGCTTGGAAACAGGGTGTCCCAGGGCTCTTGGGTGGTATGAGACAAACAGCCTGTTTAATTTACGGATGGATTTGGCCTTAGCCAAACAGTATCTGAGTTGTCTGTGTACATCTAAGGAATGTAGGATCCTTTCAGCCGGGTTTTGGGGTGAAGGGAAGAAAGTTGGAAGACTGAAGGCCTTCAAGGACATTTCATTGACCACTTTGGGCATGAAGTTTGGTTTAGTACGTAAACACACCCTGTCCTTATGGAAAACAGTAAAGGGATGAGAGGCCATAAGGGCTTGTAGTTCACAAACCCTTCTGGCTGAAGTAATGGCCACCAAGAGTATAGTTTTCCATGTTTAGTATTGGAGAGAGCTATCTTTGGCCGGCTCAAAGGGTGGTAGTGCCAACTTCTCAAGAACGAAATTTAGATCCCAAGGAGGCAGAATGGGCTTCCTTTGAGGTTTAAGGTGCAGAACCCCTTTCAAAAATAGTTTCACTTCTAACCTAGAAGCCAGAGGTGGGGTGAGTGGCAGGCAGGCTGAGATGGCAGATAAGTGGGTCTTGAGTGAAGAATAAGACAGTCCAGACTTCATTAATTCACACAGGTAGGACAAGACCACTGGGGGTTCTACTGCCAGTGGTTGTAAATTGTGTTTCTGACACCAGACAGAAAATCTCTTCCACTTAGAAAGATATGATTTTATGGTAGTCGGTTTTCTGGCCTCCTGCAGAACCTGAAGCACATCCTCCGTGTATACGAGTCTGAAGAAAATCAATTCCCTATCGCCCACAAGAGTAAGATTCAGAGTGGACAGTTGGGGGTATAAGAGCATTCCCTTCTCCTGTGTGAGCAGGTCCATCCGGTAGGGTAATTTGTGGTGATTGCGCTTGGCTAGATGGATAGGGGGAACCAATGCTGCATCGGCCAATAGGGAGTCACCAACAAGATTTGTGGTTGTTCTTTCTGAATTTTCAGCAGAACCTTTTGTATGAGAGGGAAGGGGGAATGCATAAGCGTACATCCCCTTCCAAGGGAATGAGACAGCATCCACCATCCATGCTTCAGGATGTGGTATCCTGGAGCAGAAGGTTGGAAGCTGCCTGTTCATGGGGAAGGCAAACAGATCCACATCCAGAATACCCCATCAATGGACCAGGTCCAGGAACACATCCCTGCTTAGCATCCATTTGTGGGATTGAGTCATGGTCCTGCTTAGAGTATCTGCTATCGCATTTTCTGCTGAAGGTATATAGATGGCTTGGATGCTGACTTGTCTCTCTAGGATGATTTCTCCATGCTTGCAGGGCCAACATGCACAGGAGGTAGGACCTTGATTCCTTGTTTGTTGATGTATCACAGCACAGTGGTATTGTCTGTGTACCACCTCAGCTTGCCTGGTAGGGGACGATCCTTGAAAATTTGTAGGGATACTATCAAGGCCTTCATCTCCTTGATATCGATGTGGTCTTTCTGTTGAGTGAGTGTCCATGGGTTTCTCACTCTCCAGTCTCCTAAGGTTTATCCCCAACCTGTGTCTGAAGCAACTGTAAAGAGGTCCTATGGGGGTGGGGTTGTAGGGGCAGGCCTGGGTGGGCCTTTATCTGGGATATCCACCAATTCAATCCCCTGGAAAGGCATGGATACATGGGAACCATGAACACCATGGGGTGCAGGTGTTGTTTCCCGACTGTTCTCAAGCACTATTGGAACTTCCTCATATGAAGCTTTGCCAGGGGTACCATGGAGATGGTGGAGACCATGAATCCCAGGAGCCTGAGAAACTCCCTGGCCAAAGGGCTTTGAGAGGGAGTAACTCCTTGAAATAAGAAGTGAGACAATTTTTTTTTTCTGGGGGAGGATAGACCATCATTTTTTCTGTTAGGATCCTGCACCCCAGGAACACATGATCCTATGAGGGTATCAGGGATGATTTTTTGAGATTTATTTTGAACCCCTGACTTCTCAAGAGGGAAACAGTGAAGTCTAGGTGTTGTAGGACCATTGGAATTGACTGGGCCTGTATCAGGAAATCACCTAAGTAGGGGAAGAGTTAGATTCCCCTTGTTCTGGCAAAGGCCAGAACTGGTGCTAGGCACTTTGTGAATACTCTTGGGGCCATAGAGACCAGATGGCAAAGCACAGAACTGAAAGTGTGCAGAATCCACTGAGAAATGGAGATGGATTGGAATGGGTAAGTAAGTGTCCTTTATATCCAAGGTACCAACAAGGCCTGGAGGAGAATCAAGGGAAGGAGGGTAGGACGAGTAAGCATCTGAAAGGAGGGTACCTGGAGGAAGGTGTTGTGATGGGATAAATCCAGGATTGGTCTCTAGGGACCTTCTTTCTTGGGAACCAGGAACATCCTGGAGTAAAATCTATTTCCTCTTGCAGGAGAAGGGACTTCTTGTATTGTTCTTTGTGTGAGGAGTTTCTGAATAACAGGCAGAAAGGAAGCCAGTTGGTGTTGATGGGGCTGTGGAATGCCTTTGGGAGTAAGTCTGGATTCCCATGTCATGAAGTATCCCTGTTTTATAACAGAGAGGACCCATGAGTCCTGGGTAACCTGATTCCAAGCAGGGAAGGAGTGAGGAGAAGCATGGAAAGAGGGATGTCTGGATCTAATGACCGGTAGTCACAGGCTACCAGGTTTACCCTGAAAGAGCTGTTTGTGAGCAGAAGTAGAGGGAGCAGGCCTGGAGGAGGACTGTTTCCTGGAATCTTTTTTGCCTTTTGTTGGCATCAGTCTGGCAGGCCTTCTCACAAATGAGGGCTTGGCAGGGTAGTTCCTTTGAAAGCATGGAATCGGGGAGACAAAAATGTGTCTCAAATCCTGTAGTTTCTTACCCTTCTCTTGAAGGGCCTTGAAAAGTTCAGCACCTTCTGAACCAAATAAAGCTTTGTTGTCCAAATGAGTGTCTAGGAGTTTAGACTTAATGTCATCAGGGAGAGGCTGCAACCTAAGCCAGGAATATCTCCTGAT
This sequence comes from Protopterus annectens, assembly GCF_019279795.1. Lineage (NCBI taxonomy): Eukaryota > Metazoa > Chordata > Ceratodontiformes > Protopteridae > Protopterus > Protopterus annectens. Next base: position 1,154,242,351 of record NC_056725.1, on the reverse strand, counting down.
GACAGACCCGGAGGCAGCAGCCCTAGATGAGGCCTCTACCGCATCATAACTGCACCTGATAGAGTGCTTAATTACTTGAGTGCAGGAATTCAGGAGAGAAGAGATTTTAGCCTTGGCTGGGGAGTCAGGGAGGTCCCCCAATTGCTTAGCCACATCAGAAAGTACAGCCAGGGAGTATTTGGCCATGTGAGTCTGGTAGTTAATGGTGCTCACTGCTAAGGTAGCAGATATGTAGACTTTTTTCTATAGGCGCTCCATTAATCTGCTCTCCTTCTTGGAGGGAAGGAGGGAGGTGGAAGGGAGTAACTTGGAGGTTTTGCTACAGCCACAGCAATGATGGAAGGTTCTGCAGAAGGAGCTTTGTAAAGGAATTTTGCATCCTCAGGGACTTTGTAAAACCTGCCTGGGCATTTGGGTGTGGGGGGTTAGGAATCTGGGTTTTTTGCAGCAGCCAGGAAAGCATCCAAGAAAGCAGGGTGCACTGGAGGAATAGCAGATGTGTTAGGAGACATCATTTCTAAAAGGTCATAATACCTCTTTTGGGTCTCAGTGACCTGGCTGCTGCCCCACTTGAAAAAGTCTTTCATCTGAGCAATAGTTTCCCCGAAGGTAATGTCTTCCCCTGGGGACTCTGTGCCACTGGACTCCTCCTCTGGGGAAGCGTGCCCCATTGGGGAAGCAATTTGTGAAGTGTAAGTGAGAGCCTCATCCCCTGATGAATCCTCTTCTTCAGTTGAGAAGTCATAAACAAGTTTACCCTTAGGGGTAAATGCAGTAGGGGCCCAGACCAAGCAGGGGCAAGGAATGAGTTTAGAAGGCCTTGAGTAAAGGCCTGCCAGGCAGGTAGCTGGTCAGAGGGCATGGGTGTCAGAGAAGGTCTTTTGCTTCTTCTTTATGTGGGACTCCAACTCTGGGGTAATAGAGATGTGGTGGAGAGATGGAGGGCTGGATGCCAGATGGCACCCCACAAGGTCTGAGGAGACATCCTCGCGAACTACAATCTGAGAGATCCCACACGGGCCCGCAGAAATGATAAACCTTGGTTCCCCCTGATGACCGATTCAGATGCCTGCATTTCTCTGTGGGACATGCCAGTGGTTTCTTTGATGGCCTCCTCCTGGGTACCCACCAAAGGAAGATCCGAGGATTCTGGCTCGGACTTTGGGCTTTCACCGGCCTCAAGAGGTATGGCTGGAATAGAGGGCACAGCAGTCAGTTCAGGCTGTGATTTTTTGACCTTTTTGACTGGCAGTTCATCCGAGGAACCCAACTTCAGATCCATAGCTTTAGTCAGATGCTTGAGTTGCTAGTTCTTTAAGTAAAGATTTAAAGCTGCTAAATGACTTCTGAGAGTCTTGGGGATGAAGGCATGACAAATACTACAAGCACTGTGGTCGTGTTCTCGGCCTAAACAAAACAGGCAGCGCTGATGTGAATCCTTATGTGGAATCTGCCTTCCACACATACACTTGCCCTTTCTACCTGACATGAAACCCCAAAGCAGTAGCAAAAGGATAATCAAAAACCCCAATGGGGTACTTATCTGAAGTCTGATAAGATGAGTTCACTTTCCCGAAGGAGCAACGACCAGAGCTGGTAGTCACACAGGTGGCAGAAAGGTCTGAGGTAGGTACATGTTGATGTCTGTTTTTTTACCTGATGTCATTTTATGGCAGACGTCTGGAGAGAGAGATGTGGGACGTCACATGCACCCTTGCAGTAGCATCTATCTTTTGTATAATGGCCGGATGTACGGGAGTCGACTAGAGGCAGACTCCCTTGTGTTATGGATACAGCAGAATATGAATAGAAGGACATCAAGTGCTGCACTGCAGGGGGAGATGGTAGTGAATTTTAAACGCAGACTACTCACCCATAAATAACTCCTTTGTGGCAGCATGTTTAGTCCAGGTTGAATAAAAATTATCTCCCTTTGCATGAGGACTACCCCAGCAATGTTACTTATCTTAACTATGGACTGCCAGTAGCCTTGTACATCTCCTCTCAATAGTAACACCACAGCATAGTACCATGTGATATATTTAAGTAATTTAATATACTACTGCACTGGAATAATGTCTGACTCTGACTACATTACAGTCCTGTTTCAAGATACAGTTTTGGCATACTTTTTAATGAAGCAGTTTGCCCTTTAATTAAAAAAGAAGCTACACAAACATTTTTACACTGCTGTGAGCAGGCCACTTGAGAATGGAGATATCTTACCATTCAGTACAGCAACACTGTTATTTGGAGACAAGAAGATGTGGGACTTGCAGTAGAAGGTTACATAACTATCAGATGCTTTGTCTAAACAAGACATAATAACATATGCCATAGTTTCATAACAAACAGGCAAAAGCTTGTTATAAATTCAGACACAGCTACAGATCAGCAGATTTAACAAAATCAAATATTTTTGATTTGGAAAATTTGGGAATTTCGGGCAGAATGCACAAATATATACATGTGCATCAGGAAGACATTTGTGCAACCTTTCTATGGGTCACCAATATCAGCTTAAACCAACAGGATGAGTTAGTAAGTTCAGAATACTGTATAAGAAAATAAACCTTTTGTTAGTAAGAGTAAAGGGATGTGCGTGATTATAAAGTTAGAAGAGAAAAGGAAAAAATCTAAAAGGGATGGTTTCACCTGTATCTGTCCTGGACAGGGTAATAGGTGCTGATAGTGGAAACAAGGGTAACTTGGCTAGGCTTGTAAGGGCTCTAGGGCCATGAGCCTAGTTACTTCCTATGATCCTATGATATTCAAGAATAAGCACAAATCAACACTGCAACAGTACAAGAATCATCTGTAGATGTATACATGACCGAAAGTGATGCAATATAAAACTGATGAAAGGATTAATAATTCTAAATTTACAAATTTAAATTAGAAATGTTAATGGTATTTATGAAAAGCCCCGAAGAAACTGGAGTCAGATTTGAAACATAAGCCTGATGTGAATACTAATGTGACACAAGATCCCAAAAATGAATTTTATGTCAGTGCATCAGTATCTACAGTACACAACACACACACACACACACACACACACACACACACACACACACACACACACACACACACAAAACAAAGGAGAACTGCCATGGTCATCCCCTTGCACAAAGGTGGTGCCACTACTGATCCAGGAAACTATTACCTTATTAGCTTGAAAAGTCTGATCTGTAAAGCCATGGAGCGTATTATTATGGCTCTCATAAATAAGGATATAGGCAATCTCCAAACACTCGACCCCACCCAATTCAGATTCGTCAGGGGTAGATCTTGCGTATTGAACCTAGTTGACTTTTTTGACACTGCCACCAAGGCCCTGGAAGAGGAAAAGTCAGTACATACAGCTTACCTTGACCTGGCCAAGGCCTTTTACACAATCCTCCACTCAGACATCATTGAAAAGCTAACACAAGTTGGTGTTAGTCCCTTTCTAGTCAGATGGGTGGCCAACTGGGTCACAGATAGGACACACAAGGTCAAAATAGGTGCTACCACCTCTGACAGCAGACGTGTCACTAGTGGTGTTCCCCAAGGATCGGTCCTGGGACCCCTACTGTTTGGCATCTACTTCTCAGAGGTCCAGGCAAAGACAAAGGGCCTGTGGAGACCAAGTTTGCAGAGGACTGTAAGTTGGGTGTTGTCATTAACTCCCCAAATGATGTTAACATACTGCAAGTGGGTCTCACAGCTTCAAATAACTGGTGCCAATGTCATGGCCTAAGTTAAATGCAAAAAAAGTATTATCATACCATTTGGCAAAAACACAGCCCCTACTGATTATCACATCAATGGCAACTCCCTAAGCACATAACCCATGGTGAGAGACCTGGGTTACTCAGGATGACAACAATCTTACATTCGACCATCATGTGGCGGCAGTGGTCAGAAAAGCCTTTTACTTGATTCATCTCATTAGTAAAGGGATTGCATCCAGAAAAAAAGGAGGTTATTACCTCTCTATACTCCTCCCTCATTAGACCAATAATCTAGTATAACACCCCGTTTGGTATGCACCTCTCCAAACACCTGCACCAACTGGAAAGTCCACAGAAATACCTCACAATGAGGATCCATAGCCTCCAACAACTGTCCTATGCGGACAGGCTCAAATCACTATCACTTTACTTGGTATCATACAGACTGCTCAGAAGTGATCTGTGTCTCACCTACAAGGCAATATCGAACCCTGCCCTACTACAGATGCTACATATCCTTAAGTCTAACTCATCACACATTAACTACTCGATAGGCCTAAATCTAACATGCGACATCAACAAAACCTGCTGGAGAGACAGTTTTATCTCCCAGAGGCTGCCCTGTCTCTGGAATAGACATCCGATACATATCAAACAGAGTACCTTGCTGACCCTCTTCAAGCGCAACCTTGAGGATGGGAAACCACAAATTTGTGCCAGGGGTTCCACCTTTGTCCCTCATTGACAGGGGTGATAGATGCTGACTGAGGTTTCTTTTTTGGGGTTAAACTCTTGGCTAGGCCTGTAAGGACCCCAGGGCCTTACAGCCAGTAACCTCCTATGAATAATAAAAATAAAATAAGGAAAACACTGTCTTGCAGAAACTAATGAAAGAGTATCGATAATTCAGTCATGAAACATATAAAGCCTGCGATTTCTTTTCAGCACTTATAGAGTAGTGCAGCAAATTACGTGATGGAGCATTCTGTGTGTGTGTGAGTGTGTGTGTATTTTATACATACACACACACATTATATATATATATATATATATATATATATATATATATATATATATATATATATATATACACAGACACAGACACACACACACACACACACACACACACACACACACACACACACGTCAAAATGGTGCCTGTTAAACTGGTTCTATTAACAGGGGAGTCCCACAAGATATTGTCTTAGAACCCCTACTCTTCTCTCTATATACATTAACAGCCTTTCATGGAACTTGTCAAATGTAAATTTAAAACTCTATGCAGATGACATAGCAATTACTACAGTCAACAAATCTATCAGGGGATCTCAGTTTCACACAATTAACTTATTTGTGATTTGTAAGTGGCTAACCCAAAATAATACAACATTCTCTGTCATGTTGTCTGGTACTTCTAAAAGGGTATCCAAAAATTGTATTCATAGATGAATACTATGCAATTAGTCGTGCAGACACACCTTACCAATAATCAGAAAGTGAGAATCAAACCCTATACCTTTTATTTGTCAAGTAAACACCTCAACTGTTATGTCAAACCTCAATGCAGAAATTCCCAAATTTTTGATCCTGCTGAGAACCTTTTCCCTTTCACAAAACATTAAAAATAGCTAGGTATTACATTAGTTGGCAATTCATTCTCATTTCAACATCATATAAACTCTGTAATAGCCAAATTTCCCTGTAATTTAAAGTTGCCTACAGATATTCCTGAAGCTTGTGATGCAATTATCATCCAAGGCTTGACTATACATTACCTATTATTGCCCTGATGCATGGTGAGGGTACTTTGAGGCACTGAAAATAAGATTGTTAGATTTAGTCATTCGTCCAGTCCTAATGAACAGTATTGTGCTACCACTTCCAAGGCTAGATGGCTACCACTCTCATCTAGGTCATCATACTTGGTGAACATGCTTACTCCTCGATAGTTTATTTATTTTACATTTGTTTACCGGGGAGGTCTGACTGGACAGAGCTGAGGAGAAAAGCTCCATAAATTTCTCCCTTGCTCTCTCTGAAAAATCTTTCTTCAAGCTTCAGCCTGTGTCATGGAATAGCTTTGTTCCCAAGATTACCTCCTAGCAAAATCTCACTTTGTACTTAGCACCTTAAAAATGAATATAAATACTTCTCTTCAGGTCACTTGTTAACTCCAGTTATGCACAACGTTAAACCACACTCAGCTAAACCCTGGCCATAAGGCAAGAAACTACGCACAAAAAACATGCAACTTCTAATTAAACGCAAACAGCAGTATAATTCTAAAAGCATACACTGGTTAATAAAGTGTGGACTAAATGTGATTTAATTTGTATATAATGTTTTTACTTTTGTAAATAGTGTTTAGTTAGTAAACGCATGCACTGGAACAGCACAATGTTTCAAATTAAAGAAAAGAACGGCAGGTGAATTTGGGTTATAGAAACCAAGATCAGGGCTCTGAGCAGGACGTCAGTGGCAACAGGGGCTAAACTAATATGACACAGAAGACACATAATAAGAAAAAAAAAACAAGTAAATGGCTTCTTGTTCACACACATCCTATTAGAGAGAAATATAGCAACTAATGATTGGAGTAGCCCATACTTTATTTTTTCAGTTTCTGCAGACTAGACAAATATACAGATTCCCCGATAAGTCATGTACCAATACAAATAAGTCTCTCAGCAAAAGTCATTCAAAGACCTACAACTTTAGCAAAATACCAAAATGATTCCCTCCTCCTTTTCAGCAAAACTAGTAAAACAAACATTGATTTTATGCTGCTGCTGTAGCAAAAGCCAGTGGCACAAACCAACAAGCAATGCCTCATAACTAAATTAGCAGTAGACTAGAAGTTGGTACTACGCAAGAATTCATACCTGGTGAACTCTATGCCATAGCAGAAACACACAAGAAACTACTGTATTACTACTGTGTTATTCTTTGTATAAGGACATTTAAAGTGTGTGTGTGTGTGTGTGTGTGTGTGGGGGGGGGTTCACTAGCATTTCTGAGAGAGTGAAATGGCAGGTTTGATGACTTTGCTAATTACAGGACAGCACTTTTCCTACAGGGATGGTGAAACAGAGGCCTGCTGTTAACAGACGGATTAGCCATTACTCCCTTTGAGACCACCATTTGAGTGTAGACAGAACCATGGAGGGAAGAACAAGGCACAAAAGGGATGAACATAATCAAACAGTCCTCCTCAGTGACAGGAATTCCCCAGTTCCATGGTCAGCTTCATTAGCACATGAAAATAGCACAATCTGGACCCTTCTCCACCCTTCTCTCTGGAGTGAAGGGTCTATTCTTATGCAGAGAAATGTTTGGATAAGGCAAGCCCATAGGCAATAAGAGAGTTTATTACAAGGTTTCTTGCATACCCCCATAATGAGTCTACTGCAGCTAGAGGCAGTTGCTCAAACTGAATTAAGTTTGTGTAAAATGAATGCAACATTAACTTGGTTTCAGCTTCACAAGTTTAAATAAAATAACTGCCTTTGGAAAAAAAAAGTACTTTGTGTTCACCCAAGATTAAACCTATTAACACCAAACATATTATGTTAATACAGTCTCGGTTTCCTTTGCATATAGCATATCTGTAAAAAAATTAGAACATGATGTTTCACACAGTGAAGCTGCTAATGTGTGCATATACAAATTCCTCTGCATCTACTAAAATGAGACCTGTACAAGGTCCATCTAGCAGCTCACATAAGTGCATAGCCTATATGGTGGCACTGGGTGGGTATTTAGACAATGAAAGGCTTTGTGTGGCCCTTAATAGTTTGGTGTCCCTGGTCTGCTGTCTTTTCTAGTGCAACAGTCAGCAATTCACTTGTACTTGTGTGCTTGTTACGTTCCCTGGCATGCAGCCAAGTTGGTGTAGCTTCATCATTTGTGTGATAATCATGCCCGCATTGCCTAGTAGACTTAGATGGATGCTGTAGATAGGTTGGAAACCAAATGGCCGGAGACTATATTAACAGTACCTAGAGAACTTTAAATATTAAATTATTGAATCTGACTTCTGAATGAACAGTTAAGAAACCTGTGGAATACAACATCCAACCAGATCATTTAACACAGTACAATATGGAAGGTTAGTGAACACACTAGAAAGATTAACAAGTCTTAGGGTTGTAGCATTATACAAAGGGTCACAGTAAACTGAAATTACTCAGATATAATCATAGTGACCAGAATGTCTTTTTTCCATTCTCAATGACTTTGTGAATCATACTGCAGAAGATCTTCAAAGGAAAGTTTGGCTTTTTGCTGATAATATATTATACCTCAGAGAATGATATACCAAATATAGAAAAGATGTTAGAGACTTAACAACACTAGCAGTGGTCTAAGGCAAACCAGTTTAAAATCCAGAGTAGAAATCATCTGAAAAGTAAAAATCCAAGGAAAGGTGAGAATAGCTACAGGGGAAAAAGTAACAAGAAAGGACATAAAACTTGAAATAAGTCATGACACATGACATAAAGGTAAGCAAACAGTGTGAACAAGTGAATAGCAAGAAAGACAACTAGAATACTAGCATTAAGTAGCAAAAATGTGCTCCAGTCTACAACCTTCAAGTTAAATCTCAGTGTTACATGCAGTTCTAGAGATATAGTGGAAAAAGCTTGCTGCCGAGAAAGCCAAATGGAATTGTGCATAGTCTGTGTCAGAATATATGGTAAAAGGTGTACTACAGCAGCTTAAAAGCACTGTCATGAAGTGAAATGGTACCTTGGGTGGAGGGGAAGCATTTACAAATAGGCATCTTAAGAAAGTCCACACAATCCAAGTGGGTAAAGTCCTTCATTTAAGAGAGAGAGAGAGAACATCATACAAAAAGTGCAGAGCTATGTATAATAAACTGTGGCATTGTTTCACAGAAGGAAGTGGAACAAGTCCTCCTGAAGAGTTTTGTTTTAGTTAGTTGGTGACCAGATAACAGAAGCGGTCCCTGTCAGACCCTTGCAGCCACAACAGAGAAACATGATGTGTATAGCTTGCATGAGGGTTTTATATCCTGTCAGGTGGATTACTTTCTGATTGATTTGAGTGCCTTGGTTGTCCACAACAAGGACCATTCCCAGAAAGGTAGAGAAGATATCGGCAACTTCACTTCCATTACACCTCTAGTTTCTCCATTGCCTCAGCCACTTTTCATCCCAGGTCCTCTATGCTACAGTTGAACTTTAAGCTGATGACTAAATATTTTAAAAGAGTTTAAGAATGTATCTGGCAGGCATAAGGGAATTCCTATAGGCTGTTAATTAACAAGGATTTATGCTTATCTAGTAGGAAGGGAAACAGACAGACTAGCTAGGCTAAGTGGCTCTAATCTGCTATCAGAGTCCAAGTTTCTTTAGAAATTCTTACTTTGCTATCCCTTACTCTGTTAATGTCCCACTGAGAAACTTAATTTGTCTATTGACATGAAGTCTCATCATCCCTGGCACCCCTAGAAACCAGAAACCACCCCTATCCAGACACAATTCATGTGTTGGTGGTATCCGCATAAAAGGGGAAGGCAACTAACCTACCACTCAACTTTCTTGCTCAATAAATCCAGACAAACTCAAAAAGATAATATTTTGATTTCAGACACTTACTATTCCCATCTGTTCAGCCCTATCCCAGCTCTATCCTAGTCTAGTCTCATTAGCTTATCCTGCCTAATACAGAGAAAACATTTGAGTAGGCATATCCACTTAGGCCCTGAACTTGTCTGATTGAAGACTGCTGGAACAGGGCTCAGTTCTGAGGTTTTTTACCGGTTAATTGGGTAATTTGTTCAAATCAGTTTGCTTGTTTTCTTTTATTATATAATAATAAAACATGCACTTTATCTGCTTTTACTGTATTTGTGTTTTTTCCTACTTTATTACCTTATTTTGCTTTTGCCTCTTCTTAAAAATATTCAATTGTGTTTATTCTGCTGCATTTATTACTGCTTGGTAGTAGCCTGATTAAATTGTAACTGTTATTCTAAGTCTTTTGGTTATTGCACTTGGGCTTCAGACCAGTTGTTTTACACTAAGAAGGTTTGTGGTCTGCACTGTTGTGGCAGAACAGGTAGTTTACATCCTTTTAAGTTGGGAATTGCTGACTGAAGGCTCAGTGTCTGTTATTCTAAAAGTGTATTAGTTCTGATTTAAGCACTTGGGCTCCAGGCCAGTTAGTTTACATTAAGAAGGTTTGTGGTCTGCACTCTTGTGGGACGACAGGCTAGATTCTACCCTTCTGAGCTGGGAATTTCTGGTTAAAGGCTTACTGTGCCTGCTCATTTGAACTGTTTTTTCCTGATATTGGTGCACCTTGTCTGCTATACCATAGACTAGATTCAGGCCTGCTGAATCTAGCTTTGTTTGTATAACTTGAGCACTAATCCAGGCCATCTTTTTTGGAGAAAGTTCCCCTGCACCCTCATGGCAGGAGTGTGCGGTTAGAACTTGTCAGATTGAAGATTGCTGGAACAGGGCTCAGTTTTGAGTTTTTTTACTGGTTAATTGGGTAATTTGTTGAAATCAGTTTGCTCATTTTCTATTGTTATATATAAAAAATTGCACTTTATTCATCTGCTTTTACTGTAATTGTGTTTCTTCCCACTTTATTAATTTATTTTGCTTGTGCTTCTTCTTAAAAGTATTCAATTGCATTATTCTGCAGCAGTCATTACTGTTTGGTAGTAGCCTGATTAAACTGTAACTGTTATTTTAAGCCTTTTGGTTTATGCACTTCAGGTTCAAACCAGTTGTTTTACATTAAGAAGGTTTGTGGACTGCATTGTTGTGGCAGGACAGGTAGCTTACATCTTTCTAAGTTGGGAATTGCTGGTTGAAGGCTCAGTGTCTGTTATTCTAAAAGCACATTAGTTGTGGTTTAAGCACTTTGGCTCCAGGCCAGTTATTTTACATTAAGAACATTTGTAGTCTGCATTCTTGTGGGAAGAGAGGCTAGATTCTGCCCTTCTGAGATGGGAATTTCTGGTTAAATGCTTATTGTGCATATTTGATCTGTTTCTTTCTGAAATGTGTGTGCCTTGTTTGCTGTAGCCCAGAAGTTAGTAGTTTATTGGCCATCTGGGCTAATTTCTATCTCTTTCATTTCCGACAAACTTTCAACTTAAGCACTCAAACCATTCATTTCACAGCCCAGCACTTGCTCAAAACTCATAGCAAGCACTAATTAACCCTAGCACTAGACCCCCTATACTGTCCAGAAGGATAAGGCTCTCTCTTCGTCCCTACCAGCTAATCAGTAAAACAGCTCACTTTACCTATTCAGGCATGTCCAAAGGGCAGTTTTGGGTGTACTCTCCAGTCCAACTGGTGAATCTGGGCATTTTGAGACAATGTTACAACTGCCTCATATACAGAGACAACCCTCTCCTCCTACCACCAGACACTAATATATGTGAGAGATGCAATTATACAGCCAAACTGGAGGCAAAGCTCTCTCAACCCAAGACTGGAATTGACAGTCAAGGGGAGAAAGAAAATACTTACAACACACCACCAGTCTCACACAGACCAACTAAGCCAACACCGGAAAATGACACACACAAATACATGAAAACATACTCAGAGGCTCTAAATAAAAAATCTGCAAAAGCAACAGAGACCTCCAAAGCAGACACCCAAGCAATCCACACCTTATCACAAACCATGAAACAAATACTTCACATAATCAGTGTGCCACGCAGACACAGCCCTTAAGGCAAAATAACATACCCAACACACCAGTGATAGGCGACTCTATAGTCAGGCACACGAATGTCCCACTAACTAGGTTGGACAAGGAGAAGGTTACAGTTAGCTGCCTGTTGGGTGTCAGGATCTGCCACATAACACAAGCACTCAGGTCACTCCAGAACAAGTACAAATACAACTCTATCATTGTCCATGTTGGTGTGAATGACCTGAAACGTACCTCCCTGGACTACATGAAAAGAAACATGGAAGAGCTCTCTGATCACATAGCCCAGGCCAATATGACCCTGACCCTGAGTAGCATCCTGCCCTCACCAAGAATGATGCCACAGTATAAAGAAAAAAATGATCAATTTCAACAATTGGCTAAGTTTCTGGTGTCATTCAAAGGGGATTCACTACCTGTCCACCTGGGATGACATGCTCGATAAGCCACGTTGCTTCATAAGAGATAGCTTGCACCTGTCACCCTTAGGCTTTCGAATACTGGCCAAGGCTTTTGCTGCCCCCATAGTGCCTTTTTTAGGCAAGGCTCAAAAGACAAACCCACCGCCGTAAATAACACAAGTAACCAAAAACTGAGGGTAATGCTACTCAACGCCAGAAGTCTAAACCTCAAAATGCATGCACTCAAGGAACTCCTCAGTATGGAGAACATTGATATCTATGCAGTAACAGAAACCTGGTTTAAGGCTCCTGAGAGCACCCCAGCACTACCAGGCTATAACTCATACCATACTTTTCGCCCACAGAACCCAGACGGAAACACAAAAGGTGGGGGTGTATCCATATTCATCAAGGATACCCACACCTCCAGGTTAATGGCACAGCACAATGCCTCAGAGATCATCCATGTGCAACTAACAATGGGCAAAACTGCAATTCAAATTGTAGCTTGCTACAGATCACCCACCATGACCCAGGACCCTCATTCCACGTTTCTGGAGACACTAGAAAATATGAAGGTCCTACCAAATGCCCTAATATTGGGTGATTTTAATTACCCAAACATTAATTGGGAGAACTACTCAAGTACCAACTCTCTTGCCCAATGCTTCATAGAATTTATAAACTCGAATGCCCTGGATCAACTGGTCAACACCCCCACCAGAGGTGACAACATATTGGACCTGGTCATCACCAACATGGGCGACCGGTGTTCTTCACCGGAGGTCAAACCCTCACTGGTTAGATCAGACCATAGACTAATCACTCTGGATATCCACATTCCACCCCCAATCAAGGAAACCACCGTGAAAAACTTTTCAAAAGCAAACTTCATGTTACTTAAGACTGCGGTGGAAAGGTTCAGAGCCCCCATGCTAAAGGACAATGCTGTCCAAGCTGCTGAATCCCTTATAAAGGCACTCTATGAGCACCTGCAAGAATGCATGGATCGTGCTATCCCAAGCAAAACCAAGACTCACTCCTCCAAGAAAAGGAAACCAGTCTGGTGGACCCCTGCCATAAACAAGCTATACAATAGAAGGAGGAAACTAGTGCAGAAAAATAGTAAAATCCCAAGAAGGAAAAATCCCTGATCAGTATCAGCAAGAAACTACGATCCCCCATAAAATCATCCAAGGCTAGCTTCAAAAGAAAAATTGCCAAGGACTCCAAAGATAACCACAAAGCGTTCTTTAGCTATGTCAAGAACCTAAGTGGAAACTCATATCTGTTCTGAGTTAGTGCAGAATGGCACAATACACACTGAACCGACTGATATTGCCAACATTCTGGCAGATAGGTTTAGTGAAAACTTCACCCCCCTCTCACCCCCTAAAGGGCCCATAACCATGCCAGAAGAATGTAGTGCTCCAGCAATCACTGACACACAGGTTAAAACAGCCCTATCCAAAGCCAAAAATATAGCTACAATGGGACCAGATGGTGTCCCAGGCCGTGTCTTACATGAGGTCCAAAATGAACTAACCCCTCACCTAAACACACTGTTCAAACTCAGTCTCTCTCTACAGGCTACATACCCATAGAGTGGCGTACAGCAACCATTATCCCGCTCCACAAAGGTGGAGCCACAACGGACTCCGGGAACTATTGCTCTATAAGCCTGACTAGCCTGGTCTGCAAGGCTATGGAATGCATCATCATGGAATTCATTAACAGAGACATTGGGAACCTTCAAACATTGGACCCTACCCAGTTTGGTTTTGTTAACGGCAGATCATGCCTCCTAAACCTGGTGGACTTCTTTGAGACAGTTACCAAGGCTTTAGATGAGGGAAAGGAGGTCCACACAGCCTACCTAGACCTCGCAAAGGCTTTCAACACCATTCCCCATTCTGGTACTATAGACAAGCTCACCAGCCTGAACATAAACCCCTATGTCACGAGATGGGTTGCCAATTGGCTCATGGATAGAACCCACACGGTGAGAGTTGCAGGCTCTAGGTCCGACTCTAAACCAGTTACAAGTGGCGTCCCCCAGGGCTCAGTCTTGGGACCCCTCCTGTTTGGTATATACTTCTCAGAGGTACAGGTAAGCACAGGAAGACTATGGCTGACCAAGTTTGCAGATGACTGCAAACTGGGGGCCATAATTGACTCTCCAGCTGATACAGACATCCTCCAGAAGGGTCTCACTGAGATGGATACCTGGTGTCAAAATCATGGCCTCAAGCTAAATGCCAAAAAGTGCATAGTCATCCCCTTTGGAAAAAACAAAGTACCCCCGAACTACCACATACTTGGTAGTCCTCTAAATACAAAGATGTAATAAGGGATCTGGGGACCCAAGTAGATAGTAATCTCTCTTTTGATAATCATATTGCCAAGGTGGTTAGAAAATCCTTTTATGTGGCCCACCTAATCACAAAAGGGTTTGCATCTAGAACAAAATAGGTTATTGTACCCCTCTAATCATCACTCATCAGACCCATCACAGAGTACAACACCCCATTTGGGATGTACCTTATAAGACACCTGCAACAGCTGGAAAGACCACAGAAGTACCTCACCAAGAGGATTACTGGCCTCAATCTTATGCCCTATGCAGCCCGACTGAAGAAACTCTAGTTGTACTCGGTTGCATACCGCTTACTCAGAGGTGATCTCTGCCTGACATACAAGGCCATGTCCAACCCAGAATTGATGGACATGCCCCACCTAAAAAAAAACAAATCCCCAAGAGCCACATGCTCTAGGGATCTAAACCTCACCACAACGATAAATAGGACATGCTGGAGGGATAGATTCCTGTCCCAGAGACTCCCCATGCTTTGGAACAGGATTCCAGTCTACATTAGGCAGAGCCCCTCACTAACACTCTTCAAGAGAAACCTTGACGAGTGGATGGGAAACAGAAAATTTACCCTGAGGATCACTGCAGTTGCTCTGCTGGACAGAGGTACAGGGAACTAATGGTTCTACTGGACCGAGGCACAGGGAACTAATCAAAGGGGGCAGCAAAAGCCAACACATTCTGGCAAGGCTTATAGATGCCCTCAGGCAGATAGCTTAGTACTTACCTATGAACCTAATAATAGGGAAACAAATGGTCAAAATCAGGGACATATTTTAAATACTGCTCTTATGAAATTAGAAATGTGCTAGAATAACAGGTTTTGTATTACCATGCATTTTCTGAAGGATATGAAGTCTGAAACTCAAGCATGTCATTATGTGCCACTCATGGTTTGACAGAATGCCACAAATTTAATGAGGGACAGGCCAAAAATATAAGGCAAAACTGTGGGCATGCTGTAAAATTTTGGACATTTGAGAGGTGTGGCAACAGCTGAGGGCACCTGAACTTATGACCAGACAAATGGAACTGATCATCTGAGATATTGCTATTCAGACTGTGCCACAGAACAAACATATCCTAAATGTGGATGTTTAAGTGCATTCACTTATGTAATCCTTACTTCTAGACATCTGAGTACAGGTACCTTACAGCCATTCTAGCTTCCTGACATCTACCTTTGCCCACTGCCTCAGCTGACTCTCTCTCCAACTGCCACATAAGGACATCTATTGCATAAGACAGCCACTAGCCAACACCATCTCCAGATCTTTCTTGCCCTGGCAAAGACAGGTGAGAAGACTTTGATGCCAAAGCCCTAGTGGACCATGAGGGAAGAGCCCCCTGTTGAACAGATTAACCCCAGAAATACCCAGTCTCCTTCTCTGGTAAGAATGGCAAGGTAAAAGTGTGGGAAGCTTGTATGGAAATGAGAGGGAAGATACAAAGGGGAAAGGTGAGAAGTCACATCACCCATGGTAACAGGAAGAAACAGAGAAGGAAGAAGGTTTGTTGAACATCTGGAGTGCAAGAGTGAATGTACTCAAATATCTACATTTATGACAAGCTTCTAACACAGATGTACTATGTTCATCACACCATTTACAATAGCAGTCCTTACTACTCGAGAAGATTCTCAAAGCAAGAGAGTAGAGGTCGGACAGCAAGATGACATAAAGGCAGCCCCCGGAGATTGTAGTGTCAGGAGAAGAACAGATGTCAGCTTCTTGGATAGCCTGCGTGGTTCCACTGAGATGGGCTCCCACCTGCCCAGGAACAGATTTACTGTAAGCAAAATAACAAAAAGAAATGCAATGTGCAAGCCATTTGGAAAGAGATTGCCTGTCTGTCCTGCTTTCCCTTTGTCTTTTTGAACTACTTAGTCTTGTGTAAACAGAATCTCCTCAGTCTGTGGCATCAAGGGAACATGGAGGGTATTATCTCCTTGTTTTGCGGATTAGAGAAGAGTGGGAGCTGATTGGCTGAGGGATGCATTAGTGATCACTGTAAACATAAGAGAGGGGTTGATACACAGGCAGCTCCTGTCCTGGTGGAACACAAAGAAAGGTTTTCTGCACATCAGAACCTGAAGTTCAGAGATAATTCTGACAGAAATAACAACCACCAAGAGCAGCTTCTTCCTGGAGAAGACATGCAGGAGTATAGATACAGCTGACTCAGAGGGAGCTACTGTCAAGTTATCTAAGAGTTCTCATGGTTGGGCAATCTTTTCTAAGAGGTGAAAACTGTTTGACCCCCTTCTAGAAACTGCTTAACAGAAGTCCTGAAGTACAAAAGAAGATCTAAAGGTAGACAGGCTGAAATAGCAAAGCATGGAATTTTCAATGATGCATAAAAAAGGCCAGTTTTGTAGCAGTCTGACAAGTAGTCCAATGCTATTCCCACAATTACCTTATTTTGGTCTTAGTCTCTAAATAGGTATAGCACCAGAAGGAGAATCTTTTCTGCTTAGCTAGGTATAATTTCCTTATGTCTGGCTTTCTAGACTCCCTCAACATTTAGTTAGCATACATTCAGAATATAGGTGCCTTGCTTGGAGATTAGTGTGAAATCATTCAAGCTGTCAGCCTTGAGTTTTCAGGCTAGGTTGCAGGAAAGACCCTTTGTTTTCTTAAAGCAGGTTCACATGATGAGGCAACACTTTGCATGTCTCCCTTGTAGTATTTGCAGTAGGAGAAAACCAGTGTTGCCTTGGGCAACAGGCAACTAGAATTATTAACTGTGTCAATTTCTCCCCGATTTAGCAGCACCCTGAGATAAAGGGTAAAGGAGGGGAAAGTAAACAGTTCTGTCTAGGGAGAATGCATCTGTCTTCCAGTATTCTGGAGTTGTTGTTTTGCAGCAGAAAAGACTAAGTTTTTTGTTCAAATGTGAAGCAAAAAGGTCCATTTTGGGCATACTACACACTTTGATCAAATCTGGAACTATGTCCCCGTTTAGTATGCATTCATGAGAGTCTGAGATCCACTTAGCCTGTTTGCAAGGGCATTTTCTTGTGAGGGAATGCTGGTTGCTGGGAGTGTCATGTCTATACCCTGTACAATTTCCCAAGCTTGCATAGCAAGCCTGCAGAGTATGCAAGCATGTGTTTCTTGATAAACCCCATCACTGGTATATGCATCCACATTTCAGTAAATGCTTCCACATGGCTTGGTTCCTGAATTTGCAATGTGTTGCCATGTGCCCTCCCAAGCTAACCATGAGGAGCATGTAGCAAAGACCATACTGGGCTTGGCTCTAGTGAATAGCAACTGCAGGTTGAGATGGAATAGTTATCAACCATGAGATCTTTTTTCTGATGTAGAGCTGAATGGGGATCTTCATCTCCAAGGACTGAGAGTGGTGGGACCATTGGTTTCTAAGATACCACTGAAGAATATAGGAAGTCATACAGCCAAGCATCATGACAAATTCCCTCTGAAATTGCCTCCTGCCAAAGGATACCCTGAAAGCAATCAGCCAGAGACAAACAACCTTTTCCTTTAGAAGAAAGACTCTTTGGAGACTTTGACCCAGATGTGCCCCAAGGAAGACCAGGCTCTGTATGGGAAGAAGGTTGGACTCCTTTAGAATGACTGAAACGTCCAAATCCTTAAAGCAGTTCAGAGTAAAATCAAATGCCTTGGCTTTCTCCTCAAAAATCTGACTATATGAGTCAGTTATGTGGGTATAGATAGAGGCAAAAACCCTTTGACCTGCAGAAAGTTATTACTGGAGCCAGGCACCTGATAAAGATGCTGGGTGCAGTAGACAAACCAAAAGGTAAGAACAACCCCCACTGTAAATCTGAGGAACTTTCTTTGATCTTTGGCAATGGAGATATGCAGGTAAACATCCTTTAGGTCCAGTATGACCATAAATATTTTAGAAAAAAGCAGAAGTAGGAGGTTCTGTCAGATTAGCATTCTGAACCCTGGGAAAATGATAAACTTGTTTAGGTGAGAGAAGTCTAGGATGGGACTTCCAAGTCCCTTCCTTTCCAGGCACAAGAAACAGCACTGAACAGAAGCCTGTGACTTATTTTCCTAAGGGTACTCTTTCCATGGGCCTTTCTGCTGGCGAAATTCAAAGCATATGAGATATCCAATTGATGTAGTCTTTTAGAACAAGGGGAATCCTGCTGCACTTTGGAGTTTTTAGGAAGTGTAACTGATGTCCCCACTCTGGGCCAGTAATCAAGCAGCCTGAATCCTCACACCACTGGCACTGGATAGGCATGTTCACTAAGAACAAAAATGGATAACCCTGTATTTCCAGATGCAGCTCTCAGCATCAATCACAATTTCCCTTAAGAGCACACAGGGAACACACTCAGTATGGGGTCTGGATTTCTCTGTCTCCCTCCAAGTCACCAATAAGACTCCCCACTGGCACAGCTATAGAGTTGAGACCTCATCAGAATGTCCAAGCCAAGTTCTCCAGCACCCTCTTTGTGAAACCAGCGCTTCATTTCCCTGCTCCAAACAGCTAAAGCACACACACACACACACACACACACACACACACACACACACACGAAAAGCTGGCGCAGATTTACAAGCTATGCCCCCTTCTGCAGGAACTATAAGGTGGTTACATCGCCACCAGACACTCCAAAGCCATCTACTCTAAGGCTCTTGCAAGGGTATCCAATTATACTGAGTGAAATCAATATTAATACAAATGGTAGTTGACCAACAGCAAAGCTTTTGGGAGTGGCCAAATATATATATATATATATATATATATATATATATATATACATACACACACACACACACACACACACACACACACACACACACACACACACACACATGTATTTTATTAATGTATAGTAGCTGCAGTGGTGGTGCTGCAGTAGCGTTGTCGCCTCACAGTAAGACGTTGTCCTGTTCAATTCTTTCGATTCTCAGCTAGAGCGTCTTCTGTGTGGAGACGTGTGAATGGGCGTACCTTCGTTGAAGGTTGTGCATCAGGGCTGGCATCTCGGCACATAAAAATCTACTGCCAATCATTAGTGGACTGGAGTTCCTCTGTGGCGACCCCTAACCGGGAAAAGCCGAAAGACACAACAACATATATATATATATATATATATATATATATATATATATATATATATATATATGTATGTATGTATGTATTTATATATATATATATATTGTATATAAGTACTCTCAGAGATTAAAATATTCTCTAAAGGGCCAACCACAATGAAAAGTTGCAATATATTTAATAATAATAAATAAAAAAAACATGAAAGTACTAAATATCCACTTAAAGTAAATACCACAGTTTTAGTCACAGGAAATATTAAAATAACACAGATGAATAAATTCACACAGATACTGAAAAACAGTGGTTAACTAAATATCACTATATTTTCCTAACTAATCTAATCTAAAGAATTATTATTCCCTGGTTACTTACTAGAGCAAGGAAAGATGAAGTAGGTGAGGGGTCCTTCTCTGTCAGGTTCCAAAAACAGACTGCAATGAGACTTCATTCTCACATAGTATTAAAATATAATTTTTAGTGATGGGCGGCCATGATGGTGCAGCGGTTAACATTGTCACCTCACAGCAAGAGGTTCTCTGGTGCACTCCTCAGCTAGGGTGCCTTCTGTGCAGAGTCTGCATGTCCTCTCTGTGGTCATGTGAGTTTCCTCCCACATCCCAAAGACATGCTGTAGGTGGATTGGACAGTCTAAATTTTCCCTAGGCGTGCGTGTGCCTTCCATAGAAGGTTGGGTGCTGGGCTGGCAACTTGACACCATAAAACTCTACTGCCAATCATGAGCAGACAGCTGATCCACTGTGGCGACCCCTAACTGGGAAAAGCCGAAAGAAGAAGTGATGGATTACAGAATGACATCACATATATTTGGCCATCTGACTTCTGGTCACCATGCTACCCACCTTGGCTAGAACCTGTCAGGATTTAGCACGTGTGTCAATAATATACACACACAGCTTTGCTAAAATCTGCTGCAGCTCCTGGAAGTCATAAAACAATTTCAAACCTCCAAACTTCCACAGTAGTAATCAGTTCACCCCAAAGACAATGCAGAAAGCTTCTTAGCAGACACTTTTTGTCTCTGACAGCATTGAGGTCTATAAGATACAAATTTTATGGCCTAAGCCACATAATTTAATTTCAAACTATTCTAAAGTTAGTTGGGTTGAGATTAACCTCTTCCCTTCTACTACCTTCTGTTAAAACATATACATTTAAACAGCTGCAATAATACATGTATATTTATTTTTGTGTCCATCAGGGCACACTGTTGATACATTTTTAACACAAGCAGCTTTACAAAAGTATTTTTCAACACAAGCATCTGTACAAATCATGATCATAGGTAGGTACTAGGCTATTGGCCCTAGAGCCTATATAAGCCTAGCCAAAAGGTACCCTGGCTTTTGCCACCCAAGGAAATTATTTTCCTGTGCCACTGTCGAGCAGAGCCACAGAAGTGATCCCCAGGGTGAATTTCCTATCTCCCATCCAGTCATCAAGATTTTTCTTGAAGAGTGCTAATGAGGAGCTTTGTTAGATATAGATAGGTAGTTTGTTCAGAGTATGGGAAGTCTCTGGGACAGGAATCTATCCCTCCAGCATGTTCTGTTTATTGTGGTAACATGGTTTAGGTCCCTAGAGCATGTAGCTTGGAGGGATTTCTTTAAGTGGAGCATGTCCAAAAGCTCTGGGTTTGACATAGCTTTGTATGTTAGTCAGAGATCACTTCTGAGTAGGCGATATGCTATGGAGTAAAGCTGCAGCTTTTTGAGATGGTCATGCGTAGGGCATCTGTTTGAGGCTGGTAATCCTCTTTGTGAGGTATTTCTGTGGCCTTTCCAGTTATTGTAGATGTCTTGTGAGGTACATATCAAAAGGGGCATTGTACTCTATAACGGGTTAAATGAGTGACGAGTAGAGGGGAACAATGACCTTTTTTCTCCTGGATGAGAAACCTTTTGTGATGAGGTGTGCCATGTAGAAGGATTTCCTGACTACTGTGGCAATGTGATTATCAAAGGAGAGACTACTGTCCACCTATGTCCCAAGGTCTCTAATCACACTTTCAGTGTTAAGTAGACTACCGCTTATTTGGTAGCTCATGGGTACAGAGTTTTTACCAAGAGGGATGACAATGCACTTTTTGACATTGAGCTTGAAGCCATGGCTTTGACCAGGCATCTGTCTCAGCGAGGCCCTTTTGTAGAATGTCCACATCTTTTGGAGTTTTGATTATGGCTCCTAGTTTGCAGTCATCTGTGAACTTTGTTAGCCAAAGAACTTCTGTGTTAGCATGTACTTCAGAGAAGTAGATACCAAACAGGAGAGGAGCCAGGACTGAATCCTGTGGTACTCCACTTGTCACTGGTCTGAAGTTGGATTTGGAGTCTGATACTTTCACAGTGTGGGTTCTGTCAGTGAGCCAGTTGGCAACCCATCTTGTGACATAGGGATTTATACCTAGTTTACTGAGTTTATCTATAATTCTAGAGTGGGGGATGGTGTTGAAACCCTTGGTGAGATCTAGATAGGCTGTGTGAACCACCTTACTCTCATCTACGGCTTTGGTGACTGCTTCAAAGAAGTCTATCAGGTTTAGGAGATGTGATCTGCCTTTTACAAATCCGAACTGGGTGGGGTCCAGAATTTGGAGATTACCAATGTCATTGTTTATAAGTTCCATGATGATATGTTCCATAGCCTTGCAGACCAGGCTCGACAGGCTAATGAGGCAGTAGTTTCCAGGGTCAGCGGTGGCTCCCCCTTTGTGGAGTGGGATAATCGTTGCTGTGCGCCATTCAGTGGGCACACAGCCTGAGGTGAGGCTATGATTGAACATGGTACTTAGGTGGGGTGCCAGTTCATTCTGTAGTTCATGTAGAACGCAGCCGGGGATGTTGTCAGGTCCCATGGATGTTGTGTTCTTGGCTTTGCAGAGTGTGTTTTTTACCTGTGCAGCCGTGATTACAGGAACTTTGCATTCTTCAAGTATAGAGATGGGCCCTTTAGGGGATGAGAGTGGGGTAAAGTTAGCACTGAACCTATCTGCCAGGATGTTGGCAATATCAGTTGGTTCTGTATATTTAGTGCCATTGTGCTGTAACTCAGGGCAGATCTGAGTGTTGCCATTGAGATTCTTCACATAGCTATAGAATGCTTTGTGGTTGTCTTTAGAGTCAGTGGCGATTTTGTTTTTGTAACTAGCTTTGGAGGATTTTATGAGGGATCACAGCTTCTTACTAAGGCTGACCATGGTATTCCTCCAATCCTAGGATTTTACTCTTTTTTGCAACAGTTTCTTCCTTCTGTTGTAGAGTTTGTTTATGGCAGGGGACCACCAGATTGGCTTCCTTTTTTTGGAGGATAGCATCTTGGTTCTGTTAGGATTGCATGATCCATGCACTCATGTAAGTGCTTATAAAGTGCATTTGTGTAGGATTCAGCAGTAATACCTCTATTGTCCGTCAGCATGAGTGTTGTGAAGTTTGCACTTCTGTCTTAAGAAGCGTGAAGTTGGCTTTGGAGAAATTTTTTACGGTGGTTTCCCTAATGGGGGCTGGGGGTGGGATGTGGATGTCTAGGGTGATTAGCTTGTGGTTGGATCTGACCAACGAGTAATTGACCGCTGGTGTGGAGCACTGTTTGCCCATGTTGGTAATGACCAGGTCTAGGATATTGCTGCCCCTGTTGGGGTTGTGGATAAGTTGATCCAAGGCACGAGAATTTATGTATTCCCGAAAATGTTGAGTGCAAGAGTTGGTACATGAGTAGTTTTCCCAGTTAATGGTGTGGTAGGGTAGTTGAAATCACCCATTATTAAGGTGTTAGGTTGTACCCTAATATTTTCCAGTGTATCAAGAAAAGAGGAGTGGGAATCCTGGGGCATGGTGGGGGAGCTGTAGCAAGCTACAGTTTGGATTGCGGTCTTGCCCAGAGTTAGTTGCACTTGGATAATCACAGATGCATTATGCTGAGCAACTAGCCTGGAGGTGTGGATATCCTTAATGAATATGGACACGTCTCTGCCTTTAGTGTTACTGTCCAGGTTAGGTGGCTGAAAGGTGTGGTATGAATTATAGCCTGGTAATGCAGGGGTACTCTCTGGAGCCTTGAACTAGGTCTCTGTCACTGCACAGATGTCGGTGCTCTCCATTTTAAGGAGTGCCTCGAGTGAATGCATTTTCAGGTTTAGACTTCTAGCATTGAGTAGCAATACAGTACAGTTTTTTTACACCTCATAAATGTGTTGAGGATTCCCTTATGCTGCCTGCGGTCCTGGGGTATAGGTATAGTCCGTCAGTCGGCCCGAATACCACCAGAGTATAAGGCTGCGGCGTCGGTCATGTAAGCCAGACGCTAATGCGCATGTACGAAGGCCATTGACCGACCGGTTTTCCATGGTTCTTGCCTTGCCCCAGATGTCAGAAGAAAAGACAAGTCCAAAATCAAAAAAACAAAAAAAATGTACAATATATATACAAATATATACAAAAATATAACAAAAAAATCACCTACAAAACCACCCTACACAGAGGAAGGAGGACACAGGGGAAAGGAGGAGGGAGAGCAAGAAGAAAGCAAGGGAATCTCGAACATCTTAGGTACAAAACTGTACTATGTTCCTGAACTTCCTTATGTCTGCTTCCCCTTGCTGCAGTCTATTCCCCAAAGCAGAGCCCCAAAGGCTGGTGTAAGGAGGCTGGGCAATTATAAAGAGTAGCAGAGCTGAACAGCATGCCTTGTAAACCAGCTGTGCACTGAAGGCCATATAGCTTAGAGGATAATAGGCAGGTGATGCCCCCCTTAAAAAATGCTGCTGTTTACTCCTTAGCAGCCATAAAGTTAGTTGCCACCTTAGTAGCCCCAGTGAAGTGTAGTAGCCCCTAGTGGAAGCTGGCCTATGCAGCTGCCACCTCTTTGCCAAATAAAATGCAATGCCAAACAATGCAAAAATATCCACCTAAAAATAGTTGGTTTTTGACACAGGCTTTTTGACAAACTTAAAACAAAAACTGCAAGTACTGCCTACAACTAAAATAAAATCTTTAGTCCTGCTCAAAGCATAAACGAAATCTGTGTAATAATAAAGTGTGTTAAATCTTTCAGTTATTTATTTTGAGGATCTGCCAGGAAGGATTATGAAATGAATAGTACCCTTTTAAATAACACTAGAAAAGACCTCCTAAATAAAGGAAGGATTGATGCGTAATGATACCTGTCCTTAAAAAAGGGCCAAGGGCTCTACTGCCATAAGGGCCACCTACTGCCATCAAAAAATCAGGCAGAGTAATAGCCAACAGAAAGCAGTCTTCCATGAATAATATTTAGTAGCAGCAGTAATACATTCAACAAAGTAGCTGCAGTAAAGTGCGAAAACCTGTGGGTGGATCCCAACAGGGAGTAGGTGCTCTGCGTGGGGTCTTATTCTTGAAAGGTAAGAAAACTGCTGAACATTCAAATCACGAGAACAAAGGGTGGTCACAATCATAGTGAGCTGAAATTGCTGCAACATCTTGTTGTATGAAGAGAAAAGAGAAACTTTTTCCAATAGCAAGAATTCATATTCCTAGCATCAAGGCCATTAGGCTCATAGAATCTCAAGATGCTTTGCTGTACTCCAAAGATAAAAATCTCTTTACCTTTTCCTCTGCTGTATATTAGTACTAGGCCTTCTGACTTCCATAATCACAATTAAAACTTGAGATACTGAGAAAGACCTACCATGAGACACAACAGAATATGCCAAGCTGTGAGATGAAGAGATGAGCTTGACACAGCTGAAGCTGATGACAGATCCTTCTGAGATAACAAATGAGGAATCAGAGGAGGTAAAGGCCATGCTTACAAGACTCCTTAGAAGGAAAAGTATAGTACCAGTGTTGCGGCCAATCTGGAGAGCATCAAAAAATCAGCCTAGCCTGTCCTGTGCTAGTAATACCTTTGGAAGAAGAAGAGGGAGGTGGAAAGAAATAGACAGACAGCATTTTCAGTTTCCAACTGAAAGCATCCACTTTCCATTCTGTGTGATGTGTGCCCACCTT
This sequence comes from Protopterus annectens, assembly GCF_019279795.1. NCBI lineage: Eukaryota > Metazoa > Chordata > Ceratodontiformes > Protopteridae > Protopterus > Protopterus annectens. The sequence continues at coordinate 1,154,217,090 of NC_056725.1, read as the reverse complement.
CGTGGGTGCAATATGCTTTTGGTTTAGTGGAGAAGCGGAACAGATTCTGAGAGTTCCCCATGACTGCCATGATTTCTGAAATACATGAAGATCCAGTTTCCACTCGGGGGGACCCGCCGATTGTCGCATTTTTAATAAGAATGTGTTCCCTGCTGCTGCTCCTGCTCCCCACCTTTACCCTGAAGTTGCAGTTGCAGCATTAGCACTCTCCCATAAAATCATTGCTTGCCTGCATAGAGGGATAAAGAATGTGTTCCCCACCCCTTGTTTGTTATGTACATGACAGTTTCTGCCAGTGTCATGTCAAACCTGCCCACTTTCCATTACTCGCTTGAGGCATCATCAATACAAAAACTGGACTGCTACATCTTCTATCTGTTTCACAGAGAGATGGTGTTTCTGGGCCACCACTGAGCCCACCACTTCTTCCATCCACTGAGCATTCCAAGCAGACAGAGAGGCATCTGTCGTTAAAATCCTGTCCTGCCCTCTGGCGGGTCACGTCAGAGGGCTTCCTTGTTTAAGGTACATTCTGGTGCCACAAGAAAAAATTCCTTTTGAAGGCAGGTATTTGAATGAAATGACAGCTTCCAGTCAGGCAGTTGCTGTGTCCACATTTTGAGATACCCATATGACAGACCTCATTTAGAACACCAGAATACAAGCACCAGAATCCCCTAATGCCATGATTCACACCCAGAAAGCACATGTCCCTTGCAGTCAGATAGGACTGATTGAGATAGTTGACAGGAGTTTTTGTTTTGCATCTTTTACCGCTATGACATAAAGCTGCTGTATTACAGTCTGTTCCTTTTCTTGCACATGTCTTGAGACTGGTCTGGAGACTAACTACTAACTGACTTATTCAGAATCACAGAAAGCCATCACTGCATGCTATGACATATTCCAATTATTCAGCGCAGTAGATATTTCTTGAGCCAGAGATCAGGCAGTGGGTCCAAGTCTCCATAAAAAACTTATGCCTTGAAGCCCAGCCTCAGCTCAAAGAGCTCACAGAACCTTTGTGAATAGATCCAGCGTTACTGCAGTATAAAGGAGCACCAAAGAAGGTAACAGATGCTGTATGATGGGCCAAACCCGCAGATACTTTCTGCAACTTAGCCTTATATCCATGAAGGTGGGCTTCCTTGAGGTCAAAGTTACCTCCCAGTGATCCATGTGAAGCAAGAGGTAAGCAGATAAGGTAACGTCAACATCTCTTCAACAGGAAATGCCAGATAAGTGTTGAGGATAGATAAATCCAAGAAGAATTTTGTGAGCTCTGTTCTTTCTCTTCTTCACTAGGAAGGCGCGAGCGCAAAATCGAAAACTTTCTGACACTTTCTGACACAGGAATCTGTGTGGAAGTAACTGAGAAGCTTGCCCGTGAGCCTGTTTTCTTTGTGGAGGAGGGACGTCTGGCATGCCTTTGAAAGGGGCATTATTGGCATTGCTGAATCTGTACCCGTGATGAATGATATTGAAATAACATCTGTCTTGAGTCTGTAAATGAGGATTGAATCCCCTGACAATCTTCCTCCCAAAGATCTTGCCTCCTAAGGGAGCTGTGGCAGCTGAAAAGACAGGTCATTGAAAAAGCTTACGTCTGAGACCCCCCCCAGAAGACCTTGACCCCTGCCCTAACTGTCTGATCTGGGCCTAAGCAGGATCTAGCCTAGCCCTACCGCGTCTAGACCTACCCTAGACTGGAGACCACCATGGGATATCCTAGCCCCGCCAAACTGTAAACAGGACTAAGCTTGACAAAGGCTGCACAAAAAATCTTTAACAGTTCGCAGGCGCCCCACATGCCCTCCTAAAACAGTAAACTGCTTCCACAGGCGGTCCTCTGCGGTGCTCAGACTGTAAAGGGCATCCAAGAATCCACTGTATAGCATGCTCAGCTAAATTCTGAAACTTGGAATTAACATGGTACTTGTTCAAACAGAACTACCAAATGCCATCATTGAACAGACACATGAACCAAATCAAGCACCACACACTGCATTAAATGCACACCCACTTGGAGATAATTACCAAATTTCGTAGCATACCAAATTGTTTTCAATTCGCCCGAAATACATTCCGATCAATATACTTTCTTAGATTTTTCCATAAACTTCCCTTTAATGAAATTGACAATTCCAACGCCCTTATGGCTAGGCTTGGACCTTTTATATACTGGAGAGAAGTACCCTATGGGAAGCCCCACCCTCTTTCTCCACAGACCTACACAGGCTTGGACCCTATTTCAGAAGCTTTACCCTGCCCCAGGCCCACAACCTTTTATCAGCTTCCGCCCCTGAGAAGCTCTCTCTGCAAAACATCTCTTCGGGCACATTATACACAGAGCTCAGGCTATAGGTCAATACCTATCAAACAAGAATTCAGGAGCAGGAGGTCTGCAAGAGAGGGTCTGGGGCCATTCAACACAAGCATAATCCTCATATGAGGAAGAGTAGCCAAAAACAAGAATTCCCAAAAACTCCTTTTTCTGAGGTCAGAGTATCATTGGCCTCAAACCAGGAATCTGTTCAAACTGGGAGTGAAGAGTCTCTGAAAATGAAAAATGAGAAACAGAAGGAGAAACTGAGGGAGAATCTCCTGAATCAGACGAAAGAATAAGTATAGAACTCTTATAGCTGCAATCCTCTAAGACTCTCTTCCACCATGAACACTGAACCAAAACTATCAAAAATGCTAATATCACACCCACCCTCTCTCTTATTGGCCTTAGCATAGCTCCTCTAGTAATAATCATCAGTCTTCTCTGCCATTTTAGAGAGGAGTGGAAGAACAGAGCAGCCGAGATGCCCCCAGGAAGCCCACACCTCCTGAACAGCACCTCTCTCTAAAAGCTTCTGCAACAGAAGGGAGGCCCTTTGCCTTGGGAGGTAACTACCCTGGGAAGACCCGGAAGAAGCCTGGCCCACTACCTCCCCAGAGGGCACATCCTTGTCCTGTAAAGTATCACAGACTCCATAGAGACTCCTGGCCTGACCTCTAGCTCCTTCCCTGCCACTTCTAGCGGCGACTGGGACTGCCCCACAGCAACCCCTAGACTAATAGGTTTTGTCCTTGCCTGCACAGAATGAAGCACAAACAAGGCTCCTACACAATGCCTATAATATAGCTTCCCAGAAACACTAACCAAGCACAATCAGTTCCTCCTCTTAATAATTATTAAGTAATTAGAGACACAAACAAAACAAATTCAACAAACGTGAATAGGCCCTAAACAAAGGTATACACAATGTATGATCGAAGAATCAGACAAATCTGCTGCTTCCAAATTGTAGAAACACAGTTATTCACTTTTCTGGCATCGGTTAAATACTGAGGCAGAAAAAACAAAACCCTGAGCGGGGAGTTACTTAACCAACTCTACTGTGGGTCGCCTGAAAGGTTTGTTGGAAACTCAGAGAGCAACCGCAACCTACGCACCATAAAATTGCTTCTGCATCGGACATGAACTCAGATTTTGCTTGCTTGTACCTGCTACGGTGGTGAATTTGTCATTTGAACCTTGCCTAAAAAAGGCACTATAGGGGTGGCTAGAGCCTTAGCCAGTATCCGGAATCCAAGGGGCAACAGGTGCAGGCCATCTCTGGCAAAGCACCATGGTTTGTCGATCATGTCATTCCAGGCAGACAGATACTGGATCCCCTTAGAATGACACCAGAAGCTTAGCCAACTGTTGAAGTCAATCATTTTGTCCTTGTACTGTGGTATCATTCTGGGTGATGGCAGGATGCTACTCAGGGCTAGGGTCATACCTGCCTGGGCTACAAGATCGGACAGCTCCTCCATGTCCCTTTTCATATAGTCCAGGGAGGTAGGTCTCAGGTCATTCACACCAGCATGGACAATGACATACAATGACATATAATTCTTCACAAAATTCCAGCTAGTTGTGCTGGTATATGTTACACATCCACTGCCCTACTTCTCCTGGCATAGCTGGCTATACCTCACATCATCACAGTTGCCTGTAATCCTGATGTATGATTTTTTTAGGACCCACTATCTTTGTGTAATGCTTTTCTAGTTGTTAACAAAAAATATTAAGTGCATCTGACTTTCTCTGAGGGAGGAATGAAAGGAATGAGTTGGTTGGGGTGAAAACAGGCATGAGTATGGAGGGGTCAATCTGGCAAAGTCATGGACGATCCCTTTGGGGTTCACATCCCTGATGGCCATCAAGCTTCTCTTGAGGTTTTACCTGACATTCATTTTTGTCTTGTTCTTCGTTTTATCCTTTTCCAGACGCATTTGTAGCTAGTTAGGATACAATGGCCATGATTTAACCAAATAACATTTGTGCTTGTGATTGAAAAAGCTGACTGTTTACCTTCTGTCTCTTGAAAATGCCTTCAGCAAGGGCCATCGGTCAAAAGAGGAAATCCTTGCCTGGGGTAAATTAAGGATCTCTTTGTTTACAAGATCTGGTAGGAGCAGAGTCCTTGTGAGGCATGTCTCCAAATCAGGAATCCTATAACTGTTGCCCTGCATGACTCATTGGCTACAATTATCCACAATTCTTAGAGTGCTTGACAACTTGATGGGAGAGGTCACATAACTCAAGCATCTCTTTCTTTAGATCCTTCATAGGTTCATAGATTATTGAGAACCCCTCTGCTTTAGCCCTCAACCTCTCCATTAGAAAAAGCTGAAAAGTAAGCATGTGCACCCTGCTGTTCAAGGCTCTGAAAGGAAGGGAAGCAGAGGTATAAACTTATTGTCAACATTTCTTGATTATCCTGCATTCCCTGTTACTGAGAACAGGGCTCCTGAACAGACTCCAAGCAAATATCTTACTGGAATCCAGCTGCAGGGTATAAATAAGAGGTTAGGAGAATTCTAACCCTTGTAAAAGCAGGGCAGGTTAGTAAAGAGCATGGGAGAGAATGTAGCTCCATAGATGCATTGGTAAACGCATCTTTTACAACATCCATGACTACAGGAATAGCAGTAGCCCTAGACTCAGACACGCCCACGAATCCTCTATATCTGAACTGGGTCTCTAAGTATTCCCTTCCCTTCAATTGGAATTCCTCCGTCATCATATAAACCGTGTCCCTGAAACAGAATTCTTGGTAGAAATGCAGGAGAAAGGAGGACCTCTGTGTGTGACTCATAAGATGCAGAAGAAGGGAACGGGCCCAGACTACAAAAGGACAGTTTATCTGCTACGTCAGAGTACCCAAATCCTCAGTAGTATCTTATACCCTTCTCTTTTTGGAAGGAGAATTAGAAATCTTCAGGATTTTCACAGCTGGTTGCTCAGATTTCAAAATGGACATTGAATTCTGACCCAGGTGCAACAGTAGGTGGGAATACACCTGGGAAGAGGAAGGGACTGAGGGTTCTGCTCAGCCTAGGCTAAGGCAAGCTGGCTGGCACAATTTTGGCCTTCCATGATTTGTGCCTTATGACTTCAGATAAAACCATGCTGGAAGCCTCAGGTCACTGGCAGACAACTGAGAAGTTGGGGTTCATATAATGGTTAAGGCATTTACCTCAGAGACACACAGTTCAGGGTTTGATTCTCATATTCGAAAGGGAAATTGTCTAGCCTTAAAATAGGCCAAAATAGCAGCTAGCCCGATACTTGCATACGACACCTTATTCCAGATACCAGGAATCTCCATGCAAACAAACACCATTGGGATAGTGGCCACCTCTTTGGTAACGAGAGCACAAATTAAAGTTGGTTTAGAGTTTGATCCCAGGTTCATCATATACCACAAAGATTTCATTACTGTCCCAGTTTAGCATATTTTTAACCTGTGTGTGTTTGAGAAAGTGTCATGCTTATCATTTGGGAAGTAGTCTTATGTATTACTTGAGCAACCACAACCATCACTAAAGATCTGCATCCCATCTTCAGTTTGCCCAATCTGTCTAAAACTAGAACACAAATCATATATGCCAAATTATCTGAATTCCTCCAATAACTATAATCCTCTTATCTAGACAACATAGGTTTCGGACTAACAGAACCACTACAACCATACTGTGGACACTAAGAGATAAAATCCTAGTCAGAGTGGACAAGAGCAACCACAGTGGTACAGTTTTTGAATTAACCAAAGCCTTTGATCTTACAGACTACTCCATTCTCCTCTGTCATGTATTGTCAACAGCCATTAGCCCAATAACTTTCTTCTACCCCCCCTCCAGCTCCCAGCTAACAAATGTGTCAATCAGGGCTATTATCATTTTTCTCTATTTTAATAAACAAACTGGCCTATGAACTTTTCTACCTCCAACTCATACATTATGATGACGACATGCTACTTTTAGATCAAACTGAAATCACTTTACAATAAATGCTCAGCTGGAAACTGATCTTGACCTACTTACACACTGACTTAAGAAATTACACCTGAACTTTACTAAAACCAGGGAATAAGAAGGCTCTCCAAGGTCACTCCTCCATGGCAAATTAGAAACTATAAATCCAAACGTCTAGGGATCTTGTTCGATCAAAGTTTAAATGTCCAACTTAAAGAGCACTCACATCCTCTTCATGTGGGTATTAAGACCCAAACTGCACAAAACACTGGATTAAGAACTTCAGACTACACAAGGGATGAAATACTTCTGAAGTCTTTCCTACCATAAAAGACAAATGTGCCAGATATCTCATGTCTTGTGTGGTTCACGGTTCTTAACCGGGTGTTTTGTACAGCTTACACAATGAAAAAACAGCAACAAGATTAATTACCTACCTTTCTGGGCCAAGAAAATATCCCACTCCCACTCCTTCAGTGTCAGTTTGAATACAGACTTACCTTAACAGCTTTGGCTTCAGGACATACCTAATAAGACATGTAGATTCATTACCCACTCATCCCATGAACATCATCACTGTGTCATCTTTCAGAAAGCAAACTGGCTTCCCACTAATCAAATGGCTGACCTATTACTACATTAATGGCCATTTAAGTTACGGAATCTAGAACCATTCCCACCCCTTACATCCAAACTTATATAACAATTTCTTAATTGCTGCCTTAAAGCACATGCCCTATTGGGCCCTATACTACAAATACCACCTGCAAATTTATCATGTGTAAATCACTATTTCTCCATTCTAGGACCAAGACTATGAGAATCCTTACCTTCAGTCTTAAAGACGTTACAGTCCTATACCATTTTTGGTCTATATTTAAATCAAACCTGCATACAACTGCTAAATGCACATGACACACAACACAGAATGTTATTTAACTACCTCTCATTTTTCCCACATTAACTTCCCACTTTCTTATCTTTAATTACATCGCTGGCCAAATGAATAAGACTGCTTTAATTTTCCTTGTGTAGATTAGTTTTACAATTTTAATTTGTGAAACTGCACATATAGTACTAATGTTCTGAAAAATGCTGACAGAGTTCTAACTTCAACAACCCATATACAGATGTAGGTGTTGCATCACATAAAGCTGTATAGTTGGATGTATGATTTTATAGTCATATACTACCTGACAACTAATGTACCATTTCTTAAGCTGTTACCTTCTTTCTTATATAATTTTATGCAAGAACTTCTATTTTTCCTTTTTTCTTCTCTGTCAGCCTCCTGGGCTCAGCCTAAAATGGGTCCAGCAAGATTATTGCTTTACCCTTGTAAAACACTTCAATTTTTTTCTGTAATTACCTCCCCACCCACTGCTGTCTATCATTAGGCACCTCTTGGCCTACTGACCCATTCATTCCCTCATCACCAAAGAGAAAAATTTGGCTAAGACAGGCCACCATTAAGGAGGTCAACAGGGGTACTTGGAGGGTTTTTACTTTATAACCCCACACCCCAGCGAGTCTTCAGCTGAACAGAGGAAGGTGGTGTGCAACAGGCTAACCACATTGGTTATCCCTCACTTCCTTAGGGGATGCTGCTAACAAGTAGACCCACCCACCAATACTGAAGCACAGGAAGTAGTTGCAAATTGTACTTCCATATGTGCTGCCCAAGCACTCACAACCCTCCCCTCTACTCTGGAGAGGTGAGCAGGCCATTCGTCTTTCTCTCTCTCCTTGACTGGCTGTTCCAGGGTTGGGGCTACTAAATAAATCCCAGTTTCCTGGATTTCAATCAGGGCTCATTTCCTCTGTACTACAGAATATGGCTGCAAACACATTACTTAAAAAAAATCAGAACCACCAAAGTCTTTAGTCTCTGAAATAGCCATCTTCATCAATATACATGTTCCATCATGGACTGCATCATAACTGACCTTTCAACTGTTCATCTAAAACAAGTAATGTACTTAAAAGCATACAAAAAAACTCAACTGTCTCTTGAGGCAAAGATGATTTTATAAAAAAAAAAAAAAAAGTTATGCTATCTATTCTAATGCATTGTGGAAATGTTGAAATAAACCCTGGTCCTTTCTATTGTACTAAAGCATTTATCAATCAAGCCACTCACCTTTAGGTTATCAAACTGTTCACATCAATGCTAGAAGTATGTTTAACAATACTCAAAGAAATGTACAACTGGATTAACCAAAAATAAATCTGACTTATAAAATAATAACTGAAACATGGCTAAAACGTACAATTGCTTGATGAATAAAGTCCAGCCACCAGGATACAACCTAATAAAACATGATAGAAAATCAAAAAGAGCTGGAAGAACAGCAATATTTTACTCCAAACAACTTGAATCACATTTTAATACAACTATAACAACATTTCACAATGCAGTGCTTCAATGTATTCAGGCAGTAAGCTGGATACTGCTACAATACATACATAATCTGCATACCATCCAGTAATATAGAAAACAATACACACACACACACACACACACACACTTGGAAAATTTACTTTCTTGGCTTTCAGCTACCACAAAACAAAATACGATCATTTTAGGAGCAGAATCACATACACAACAAGACATGATCCCGTATCTACTACTAGATTAGCTACATCAACAGAAAAGCAAAGTATAATTGAATGAACATTAATCAATAATTTTAACAAGTGTAAAAGTGATCACAGCCCAAAGTAAATTATATGGAGCAATTTTAAACAGGCAATGAATGTGTCATATACATGAGATACATCAAAACAATCATTCCATCAAAATAAATGTAACAAAAATCAGAAAATACTGCAAGTGGAACCCAGTTAAACAAATCACCCTAGGTGATACAATAGAGTACTACAATAAAATCTTTCTAGCTTTTCTTAATGTTTAGCAACTGTAAGGAAAAAACAAAAAGCACGCTATTCTTTGACCCTCTACACTAAGGAAACAGTAATGCTTTCAGAAGATGTCTAAAAATTGTGGAAGGCAATTCTTTCTCCTCAGCAAATTTGGCAATACAAATCTCTTAGAAATAAACTAAAACAAAGCACATAAAGACAAACAGATTTAGTATAACAAACTTCAAATGCAACCACAAATAATCCAAAAATATTCTGGATATATCTTAAACTCCTAAAAATAGGTAAATTGCCTGTACCTAACCCACTTCCAAATGAATGAAAATGTAATAATCACCTGTGCATTTATCACAGATTTCATAGAATCATGCTCAACAGCAGTACATAATACCATCAACACCACTTTTACTTAGCTCTGATGAACTGCCATCTAAAAATTTTAATGTATACCTAGTCTCTGTTGCATAAGGTAAAAATCTACTAAATAAATAATGCCAAGCTCTTTAGCTCCAGATAATCTTCCATACAAATATCTCTGCAGTGCAGCAGACAAGATCACATATCAAGTAAAAATTATTAGCAGATCAACACAGCCAGCGTATGAAAGTTATGTACCCTGTCATCATCATCATCATCTTCTTTTGGCTGTTCCCGTTAGGGGTTGCCACAGCAGATCACCTGTTTCCATTTCTTCATGTCCTCTGCATCTTGCTCTGTCACACCAACCACCTGCATGTCCTCTCTCACCACATCCATAAACCTTATCTTAGGCCTTCCTCTTTTCCTGTTACCTGGTAGCTTCATCCTTAGCATATTTTTCCCAATATACTCAGCATCCCTCCTCAGCACATGTCCAAACCAACGTAATCGTGCCTCTCTGGCTTTGTCTCCAAACCTTCCAACCTGGGCTGACCCTCTAATATAATTATTCCTAATCCTGTCCACCCTCGTCACACCCAGTGCAAATCTTAACATCTTTAATTCTGCCACATCCAGATCAAACTCCTGCCTTTTTGTCAATCCCACTGTCTCCAACCCATATAACATAGCTGGTCTCACTACCCTCTTGTAGACCTTCTCTTTCACTCTTACAGGTACTCGTCTGTCACAAATCACTCCTGACACTCTTCTCCACCCAATCCATCCTGCCTGTACTCTCTTCTTCACCTCTCTTCCACACTCACCGTTACTCTGAACAAGTATCTGACTTCCTCATACAATACCACAACTCCTCTCTAGGCACCCTGTCATATGCTTTCTCTAAGTCTACAAAATACAGTGCAACTCCTTCCGACATTCTCTGTACTTCTCCATCAACACTCTCAGAGCAAAGATTGCATCTGTAGTGCTCTTTCCTGGCATGAAACCATACTGCTGATCACTAATCATCACATCCCTTCTCTTAACCTTCCCACCTACTCTCCCATAACTTCATGCTGTGGTGAGTCAATTTAATCCCTCTGTAGTTACTACAGCTCTGCACATCACCCTTATTCTTAAAAAAATCGTGCAAAAAACACTTCTTCTCCATTCCTCAGGCATCCTCTCACTTTCCAAGATTTCATTTAACACAAAGGTGGTATAGACCAACAGTTGTACTAAAATACTTGAAAAGTGCATTTACAAACACAAACATTTCTTAAACAAAAATACAGTCTACAGTCCTCTACTCAATACAGCTTTCAACTGTCTACAAAAAATATATTAAGCTGCAAAATCAAGGACAGGCTGTTGTACCACTTTTCTTACATCTCTCAAAAGCTGCCACTATAGTTTCTCGTAATCAGTTCCTGCAGAAACTCTCTGTGCTATCTCAAACCACAGAATGCTTCAAAAGCTATATTTCTAATCATAGTCAAAGTGTACAGTAGATGGATATTATATTTATTTAAATTTTATTACCAAGTAAGTGGGCTGGTCAGCTGACCCTTTTCTGCCACTACACATGTACTGAGGGAATAAGAGATAATATAAGTTGACTACGAGCAAAAATGAACCCAAACAAGTATAAGAAATTCAGGAGGAAGTGATGAACTATATACACTTAACAATGGTACTACAATCCAGTAATATCCAGTATAACAATACATTATCCACTACGTGTTTTAGTTGTTATAACCAATGGCTTACCCAGTATCACGGAAGCATTAGCATCTCACTTCTTTAAAAAGGGAATCTTTTAAGAATGTTCTGAAATTCTCTTTGGTTTCACAGCTGATGACTTCACAAAGTAGAGGATTCCAAGGAGAAGACCCTATTCTGGAGAATACCTTTTAACCTATGGCTTGTTTGACTCCAGGTCTGCAGAGTGTTAGTTGGTCATTCAAGCTGTTTCTACGTGAGTAACTTTAGCTTCTTAGAGGAAGTTTTCTTTTTATAGGTATGCAGTACCCTGTCTTAAGAATTTTGAAAACTAGGGTCCCTAGAAGAGTGCAACCCTACTTGGTATTGGGTGTTAATGAACTGCTTTGAGTACCTAACACTGATGTGTCCTCTCTTCTGTGAAGAGAGCAAATCTGCATATTTTATTTCACTGGACTATAGTTTGGTAGCTGTAGCTTAAACGTATGCTTTGTGAAACAGAAAGGAATTTAAGAAAATGTAAATATGAACATCATTATGATATTTCTAAATAAGTGGAAACCATGCCCTTTTTAAGCATAGAAAACAGTGTAATGAAAGCACTTTTGCTTTTTTTTATGTTAGAAATTTTAAATAGGTATCTGGGGGGGGGTAGAATACAGAGAATTATTTTGGAAGCAGTATCAGAGCAGATCAGGATCTATGGTACACTATTGCAAATAATAAACTAAAGCTATCAGCATAGACCAAAAAAACGTTGAAGGTATGCAGATGAATATAAAGGAAACGTACAAAATAAAATATTTATTGATGACCCAAAAATTTTATAGAGAATTGGGAAACAAGGCAAAAGAAATAGAAATACCACTAAAAAAAGAAGAAATAGATACATTCTGGAGAAATATCTATGAAGATCCTGTGGAACATAAAAAATATGCTGAATGGATAGAAGAAGTAAAAGTAAGAATATAATGTTCAAATGTACAGGATATGAAATGGGATGAAGCCAGACAGACTGAAACAAAGTTAAGAAAAGCTCCAAACTGGAAAACCCCAGGCCCAGGTATGGCATCTAATTTCTGGCTAAAAGTATTTTTCTCTGTTACATGAAGATTTAGCTATGAGTAAGAACTATTTATATGTGCATCCTGAACAGATGCCAACCTGATTAACAGGAAAAATGATAGTGAACCTGCAAGATGTCATAAAAACTGAAGGCCAATAACTTGTCTTACACTGGAATTGATGCTGACAAGACTTTATAGTCATTTCGAAGAAAACTCAGTCATGGCAATTAACTAAAGGGCGACAAAAGAAAGCCATATGGAACAAAGGATCACTTGTTGTTAAACAGTCGAGTCCCCAAATGATGTGGAAATCCTACAAAAGGGCCTTGCTGAGACAGATGCCTGGTTTCAGAGCCATGGTCTCAAGCTCAATGCTAAAAAGTGCATTGTCATCCCCTTTGGTAAAAACTCTGTACCCATGAACTGCTACATAGACAGCAGTCTACTTAATGCCAAATGTGTGATAAGAAATCTTGGGACCCAGGTGGACAGTAGTCTGTCCTTTGATATTCACATTGCCACAGTAGTCAGAAAGTCCTTCTATGTGGCACACCTCATCATAAAAGGGTTCTCATCCAGGAAAAAAGAGGTCATTGTTCCCCTCCACTCGACACTCATTAGACCCATTATAGAGTACAACACCCCTTTTGGAATGCACCTCACAAGACATCTGCAACAGCTGGAAAGGCCACAGAAGTACCTCACAAAGAGGATTACTGACCTCAAACAAATGCCCTACACTGCCTGTCTCAAAAAACTCCAGCTTTACTCTGTAGCATATCGCCTACTCCGAGGAGATCTCTGCCTAACATATACAGGTATATTAAACCAAGAGCTGTCGGACATGCTAAACCTAAAGAAATCCCAATCCCTCCGAGCTACACGCTCTAGGGACCTAAACCTTGTCACCACAATAAACAAGACATGCTGGAGGGATAGATTCCTGTCCCAGAGACTTCCCATACTCATCTATGTCAAGCAAAGTTCTTCATTAGCACTCTTCAAAAAAAATCTTGATGAGTGGATGGGAAATAGGAAATACACCCCAGGGATTACTTCTGTGCCTCTGCTCGACAGTGGCACAGGAAAATAACTTTCTTGGGTGGCGTAAGCCAGGGAACCTTATTGGCTAGGCTTACATAGGCCCTCGGGCTGATAGCCTAGTACCTACCTATGAAATAAAGTCATAATGGAGAATTGTAAAAGGGGAATGGATCTAAACATGACATGGATAGACTATAACAAAGCATTTGACAGCTTTCCACAGTAATTGATAAAAGAGTGCTTACAAATGTATAAGATACACTCTGCACTGATTGATTGCTTTACAGCGACAATGAAACAGTACCAAACCACTTTGCAGTTAAGAAATGACAAAGGGCAAATTATTATCCCAGGGATAAAAAATTCAAAGGGGGATATTCCAAGGTGACTCTGTAACTGCTGCTCTTTTGTTTTGCCCTTAACCCATTAAGCTGTCTACTTAACAGATTAGGTCATGACTACAATTTGGCTCTAAGAAACCAACAAAGTGTAAAGCCCTCTCATCATCTTTTTGTGGATGATTTAAAACTGTGCAGTTCATCAGATGAGGAACTGAGAGTTCAACTGCAAGTGGACAAAACGTTCTCAGTTGATAAAAGAATGTCATTTGGTTTTGACAAATTTGCAAAAGCAACCTTTAAAGCAGGAAAGCTGTAGCACTGAGAAAATAGTCTAAGACAGGAATGTGATATAAAGGAACTTGAGCAAGAGGCAGTGTAAAAACATTTGGGAAGTGATGAAGGGTGAAAAATAAAACATGAACAAATGCAAATAAAACTTAGTAAGGTATATTTTAGAGGAAAGAAGACAGTCCTGGCATCTAGGAACAAAGTCCAAGCTATAAACCAATTTGATATTCCTGTTCTAGCTTACAATACCTTTTGGGGCCAGTCAGTCACCCCAAAACTGTATCAGTTGGACAGGAAAGCAAGAAAAATGCTTCATGCTTATCAAATGATACAGAAAAATCAGTGCATACCAAAATTATATATTCCTTGTTCTGAAGGCGGTATGGGCCTCCTCAACATTGATTACATGTACGGACCTGCAATTGTAAGACTACATACATATCTGCTGATTTCACAAGATCTAAGCATAGTGAAAATTTTAAAACACGAGGAGAACAAGTCTAAAATGACTTGCCTGCTTAGTTTAGCAGAAGCATATCAGTGTCAAGCGGGAATGGAAATCAAACCAGAAGTAGATAAAAAATCAGGCAACAAATGAATGTGCCAAAAAGAAAATAAAGAATATAAGATGAAGGATCAGATAAGAAGACAAAAAATGTGGGATATACATAAAAATATTTGTAAGCACAGAAAACTCCTGGAACAACCTCATGTTGATCAGGATCTAATGCAGGAATGGTTAAGTAGAGGTGAATTTAAAGCAAAAAATGAAAGGTTAATATTGACAGCCCAGGACATTGGACTATGTACAAGTTTGTTTAAAAAGTCCATTAAACATGTCAGAGAAATAGTCAAATGTAGGTTTGTAAAACAGAATGGGAAACAGTCTCATATCTTGTTGCTGCATGTAATATACTAATAGCAGAAGGCCTGTATACTGAAAGGCATAATAATGTGGCAAGACCGTTGCATTAGGGATTGTTCAAACATTACAATATTGAAGTAGCATTGGAAACATGAGCCCAAAGCACTATAGAAAATGAAGTTTATATCTTATGGTTCACCCATTACCAAGAGTTCAAAAAATAGATGTGAGAAAACCAGATACAGTACTCCATGAAAAGAAGACAAAAGAAGCATTGATCTTTGAAATTGTTACACCCAGTGATTACAGTGTCTTACATACAGAGGGACACGGAAGTCATAAAATACCAGGATTTGCAGGTAGAAATGAAAGCAATGTGGAAGGAGGATTACCAGACAGTTTCAACAGTAGTCGGAGCAATGGGTCAACTAAAAAAGAATTTACAGTCATAATTAGATATGTTACCGATGCATGTAACTCCATATAAGTTGCAGGAGGAGTAATTTCTGGTCTCATTGTTGGTATTGCAAAGAACAATTTTGGCTCAATTAAAGATTGAAACAATAGTAATTTCATGACCTTTAATCATACTTTGACTTAGGAATGGGGTCCATTCCCATCATGATATTAGAAACCCACAAGTCTTGGAGAAATTAAACCGGGAAGTCCTTAACATGTATATTTTTTATTAGGTCTTGGTCTTTTGTGCCATTTTGTATAAATCATATTTGTAATTATGAAGTTTAAAAAAAAACAGCAATGAATTCTAAAATCAATAAGTAGTGACTGAAATTTGCATGTCTAAGTGTGTTAAGTTTTGTTTCATCTTGTACAGATCATATGTGTATCTTATAAATACTAAATTGTTAGATATGCTGTTAAATATATTTGTTTTATACCTCTAAATGTCAGCTACGCATGATGGATTTATTTAAGCCATGTGACTTCATTAAGAATATATTAGTAGCAGGATAGGGCATCTTTTGTTAGTTCTGAGGAAGTCCTTGTATGTTTCTGATGAAAGTGCTAAACTAATAAAATCATTTTTACTCAATTATACCCCTCTCTGCTTTGGCATCTGTTGGAGATTGTGGTGTGGTAATTTTGTAAACTGCTAGTTTGGTTGGTTATTTTGCTATGCAGGATTAGTATTTTGGTTTTTCGCTGTATATATCACAAATATCTGAAAAACATTACCTACATACTCAAAGCAAGAAAAAGAAACAGAAAAATATTTTTAACACAAGTGACAAACATCTAACTCAAAACTGGATTTTCCAATTATGTAAAAGAAGAATTACAAATCCAAAGACCATATATATAATTTTAATGACACTTTTCATCACAATTGTATTGGCAGATAATATAAAGTCTACCTAAACTATTAGCCATACCTTCTTTGCTACTCTCACAACGTAATAACGAAAACTGGACAGCAAAAATACACCACAAAAACGAATAACCAAGGAATGTGCAAAATACTTTTAGAAACAACTGTAATATGATGAAAGCAGCAGTCTAATCTCCGTAGGAAGAACATTCATGGAAATCAAGTGCCACGGCACAAAACGCTCACAACTTACATTCCAAAAAAGCTTTCCATACTAACGCACTTACCTATACTTTGTTACTACTTTGCCTTCTCTCCCCTGTGTTATACTCCTAATATACTAAACATTACTTTGTTACTACCCTGCCTTCTCTCCACTGTGTTATACTCCTAATACACTACCTATTACTTTGTTACTACTCTGCCTTCTCTCCCCTGTGTTATACTCCTAATATATTAAACATTACTTTGTTACTACCCTGCCTTCTCTCCACTGTGTTATACTCCTAATACACTACCCATTACTTTGTTACTACTCTGCCTTCTCTCCACTGTGTTATACTCCTAATATACTAAACATTACTTTGTTACTACCCTGCCTTCTCTCCACTGTGTTATACTCCTAATACACTACCTATTACTTTGTTACTACTCTGCCTTCTCTCCACTGTGTTATACTCCTAATACACTACCTATTACTTTGTTACTACTCTGCCTTCTCTCCACTGTGTTATACTCCTAATACACTACCTATTACTTTGTTACTATTCTGTCTTCTCTGCACTGTTATACTCCAATACTCTTTCCTCCTGTTTTTTTACTGCTCTACATTGCAGTCTAACATTATATTACAATCTACATACATATACATTTTATCTACACTGCTATAAGCCTTTTAATATTTTACATATATTTGTAAAGTTTGTTTTATTCACATGTTGCTAGCAGCTGTTAAAATCTTTCTGACCTGTACACTTATATTCCTTGTTCTCTATAACCAAATGCTTTTGTTACAGTTTTTGTAATTAGTTGTGCTATGGAACTTCTTCCCCAAGCCTATGATGAAGAAGGTATCACAGCTCAGCTAGATTTATAGGTTAAGAAATGGAATGACTGACTACATGATGTGATATGTGGTATTCTGTTCTGGCTGGGATAAAAAAGGTTGTACAAACAATCTTTTGGGAGCAATTCAATAACTGGAGAAAGTGTAAGAAATGTTAGTACAGGAAACCAGTAGACTTAACAGAAGAACTAAGCAGTCATTTGTTATTGGATTAGCTTCTAAAAACTATGACCCAAAATTACTATCAGCGAACATTCAACATGTCTGTATATATATGGGCAGGAATTGCTCCAAGCTGAACAGTCTAATGGGGAAGGGAATGATAGATGGCAGGACTGTGCGCCTGACTTGGCACTTACTAATATGATGGACAGAGAGAAATGCTAGGCCACGTTCAAAGCAGTAAACAGGGATATGATGTAATGGGAAAAGTACAGTTTTGTACCTACCATAAATGTAGATGTTCGAGGATCCACATTGCTGCAGTCCTAACTATTGGGTAGTCCGCTGTCCAGTCGGCCCGAATACCAAAGTATAAGGCTGACGTCGGTCAGGGCGCATTAGACTGACGTCAGAACGTCAGGGTACTAATGCGCATGACCGACGCCATATCCTCAGTCTTTTCTTGCCCCAGATGTCAGAAGACCCTAAAAAGACAAGTCCCAATATACCTGCACCAAAAATATGTACAATATATACAAAAATATCAGCATATAACCTCACCTACACAACCACCCCTAAACACAGAGGGGAAGGAGGGAGGGACTGCAGCAATGTGGATCCTCGAACATCTACATTTATGGTAGGTACAAAACTGTACTATGTTCTTCGTTCCACATTGCTGCAGTCCTAACTATTGGGTAGAATCCCAAAGCAGAGGTAAGGGAGGCTGGCAAATCATAAAGAAGCAGGAGCTGACAACATGCCTTGCAAAATAGCTGTGGCAAAACCAGCCCTAGACTTAGAGTAGAGAGGAAGGTGATAATGCTTAGAGAAAGTATGCACTGAACTCCAAGTAGCTGCCTCCAAAATATCCTTAGTTGCCACCCCCCTTAGAAATGCTGTTGAAGTGGCAGTAGCCCTAGTGGAATGAGGCCTAATCCCAGCTGGAATCTCCTTGCCATGATGGGAATAACAAAATGCAATGCAAAACCCAATCCACCTAGAAATAGTTTGTTTTGACACAGGCTTGCCCTGCGAACTCAAAGCAAAGAAACAAACAACTGCTGAGACTGTCTAAAATCCTTAGTCCTGCTTAAATAATAACGATTGCCTGTGTACATCTAAAGTGTGCAAAATCTTTTCCCCTTTATTTTGGGGATCTGCATAAAACGTAGGCAAATGAATAGTTTGGTTTAAAGCCACACTAGAAACCACTTTAGGCATAAAGGAAGGATTAGTACGTAATGATACCCTATCCTTATGAAAAATCAAAAAGGCTCAACCGCCATAAGGGCCTGTAACTCAGAAACCCTTCTTGCAGAAGTAATGGCCAACAAAAAAGCAGTCTTCCATGACAAATATTTCAGTTCAGCAGTAGCTGCAGGCTCAAAAGGTTGTAGAGTAAGTTTCTCCAACACAAAATTGAGATCCCAAGCAGGAGTAGGAGCTCTACGTGGGGTCTTATATTCTTTGCCCCTCTAAGAAATTGCTTGAACAAAGGATGTGAAAACAATGGTGGGTCACAATCATAGTGAGCTGAAATTGCTGCAGCATGAATTTTAATGGAAGAGAAAGACAAACCTTTGTCCAATAACTCAGTAAGATATTGAAGAGCCACACTCAAATTAGGCTCTGAAATCTCCAAATTCTTTGCTGCAGTCCAAAATAAAAATCTCTTCCATTTTTCTGCGTACACTTTCCTTGTACTAGGTCTTCTGGCTTCCATAATCACATTTAAAACTTGTTGAGGAAGTTGAGACCTGCTCTCTTTCAAAACAGAATATGCCAGGCTGTTAGATGAAGAGAGTGAAGCTTGACATTGAGCAGACGACCGTCCTTCTGAGACAACAGATGTGGAATCAAGGGTAAAAGGCCATTGAGGCGTCTTTACCAGACTCCTCAGTAATGGGTACCAGTGCTGCCGAGGCCAATCTGGAGCTATTAAAATCATCCTTGGCTTGCTTGTCTGACCTTTAGAAGCACCTTTGGAAGAAGAGGCAGAGGTGGAAACGCATACACATGAAGATTTTTCCAACTGAAAGAAAGAGCATCCACTTTCCAAGCTGTGTGATGAAACATCTTTGTGCAAAACTTTGGCAGCTGGTGGTTTAGTGGAGAAGCGAACAGATCTATGTCTGGAGTTCCCCAGGACACTGTCAACTTTTGAAATACATGAAGATCCAGTTTCCACTGATCCATGATTTGTCTGCTTAACACATCTGCTAAGGAGTTCTGTGCTCCGGCAGAAACCTTGCCTGAAGAGTTAGTTGCAAGCTGGCAGTCTCCCATAAAATCATTGCTTGCCTGCATAGAGGATAAGAATGTGTTCCCCCTTGCTTGTTGATGTACCACATGACAGTTGTGTTGTCTGTTAGAATCAACACCTGCCCAGGAAGAAGTAACTCCTTGAAAGCCATTAATGCAAACTGGACTGCTAACATCTCCTTCATGTTGATATGTAGATGCTGTAGTCTGGCAGGCCACTTGTCTTGTATCCACTTTCCATTTAGATGAGCTCCCCAAGCAATGTCCGAGGCATCTGTCGTTAAAATCTGACTCGCCTCTGGCCGGGTCACAGAGAGTCCCTTGTTTAGGTGACATTCCTGAGCCCACCACAAAAATTCTGTTTGAAGGCAAGGTATTATTTGAATGACAGTGTCCAAATCCTGGCAGTGCTGTGTCCATACATTTTGAGATACCATTGTAGCTTCCTCATATGCAGTTTGGCATTGGGAAGCACCAGAATACAAGATGCCATGAACCCTAATGCTTGAAGGACTGTCCTTGCAGTCAGCACGGACTGATGAGATAGTTGATGGAAGTAAAGTGATAGACTCTTTTGTTTGTCCGGGGTTAAAAAGGCCATCTGGGCTGCTGTATTCAGTCTCACACCCAGAAAGCACATGTCTTGAGAGGGTACTAGACTGGACTTTATTTCGTTCACAGAATACCCTAGGCATCTTAGCACTGCTATAACATGTTCCAGATGCTGTAGAAGGTCTTCCTTTTCTTGAGCCAGAATCAGGCAGTCGTCCAAGTAAGGATAGATTTGAATTCCTTGTAGCCTGAAGTAAGCTATCACTGGAGCCAGAACCTTTGTGAATACTCTGGGGGCAGTAGATGAGCCAAAGGGCAATGCAGAGAACTGATAATGAGAATTTCCAGCTCGCAGATACTTCCTGCAACTTAGTCTTATAGGCACATGTAGGTAAGCTTCCTTGAGATCTAAAGTTACCATCCAGTGATCTTTGCCCAGCAGAGGTAAAAGCTGTTGTAACGTCAACATCTTGAACTTGGGAATGTCCAGATAAGTGTTGAGGATAGATAAATCCAAAATTGGTCTCCACGTGTTCCCCTTCTTTGGTACTAGGAACAGGCGAGAATAAAATCCTAGGCCCCTTTCTGATACAGGGACTGGCTGAATGGCCCCTATTTGGAGTAACTGAGAAATCTGCTTGTGAGCCTCTTTCCTTTGTGGAGGAGGAACGTCTGGCATGCCTTTGAAAGGGGGCAATGTATGGAAATAAAACCTGTAACCGTGGTGAATGATATCCAACACCCATCTGTCTTGAGTAATTAAATCCCAATTTTCTTTGAAAAGAGACAGTCTTCCTCCCAAAGGAGCTGCCAAATCTACTGGCAGCTGAAAAGGCAGGTCATTGGGTCTGTTTCCTGCCCTCACCAGAAGTCTGAGCAGGTGAACTCCCTGTTCTAGGCCTAAAAGAACCTTGAGCTCTGCCCCTACCACGTCTAGACCTACCCCTAGACTGGGAATCATAAGCAGGATATGTCCATCCCTTAGTAGGCCAATTTCTACTAAACTTGGTGGCTGCACCTGCAAAAAATCTTTAACAGTTTGCATAGACTTAGCTTTGTCCTCCATTTTCTTCAAAACTGCTTCCACAGGCGAACCAAACAACACATCAGACTGTAAAGGAGCATCCAAAATCCTTGTCTTAACATGCTCAGCTAAATTCTGATCCCTCAACCAGGCATGCCTGCGAAGAACAGAACTAGTGGCAGCCACCCTCGAGGAGGCCTGTACAGCATCAAAACCACATTGCAAAGAATGCTTACCCACTTGTTCAGACACATGAACTAAATCCAGCAACTCTTTACACTCAATACCTTCCGCCAAAGCATCCACCTTAGATTTCAATTGTGAAAGGAGATAATTTTGATATTTTAGCATGTGAAACTGACAATTCAACGCTCTCATGGCTAAAGTGGAAGAAGTATACACTTTCTTTCCCCATCTATCCAAAGCCCTTGCCTCTTTATCAGTGGGAACAGGGTTTTTAACAACAGAGGCCTTAACACCTTTAGGTCCCTGAGAAACAGTCTCGGGTCTGCCCTAGGACTCTTAAAAAGATACTTATGAGCTTCAGGCACCCTATAGTACCTATCAGGTTTAACAGGAGCAGGAGGCAAAGAATCAGGATTCAGGAAGCCTCTGCAAAAACATCTTCCACCACATTCAACACAGGAGGTATAGCTAAGGGCCTATGCTGGGGTAAAACAAGAATTCCCTAAGCCTTTTCCTGGAATCAGAGAAATCCTGGCCTTCCCATTTAAAGTGTTCCTCATGGAATGCAGAGTCTCTGAAAATGAGAAATCCTCAGGAGGCTGTAGGAGTGGAATCATCCACATCAGAATCAGAATAACCACCGTACTCTTGCAAACCTTCCCCAGCAGCCTCAGAAGCCTCTGCACACTGTTCAAAACTCTCCAACTCAGGTTCCACCCTACGCCTCTTATCAGGACCGGGCCTAGAACCTCTAATCATAGTAATCAAATCTTCTGCCATTTTAAGCATATGTTTCTTAGGCACAGAACCTGAAGTGCTAGGAGAAGCCCCCACTGAAACTAAACTTGGCCTACCTCTCAAAGAAGTTTTGGAAACAGAAGGAGAGGCTCTAACTACCTTGGGAAGAGAGGGAAGAACAGTTACCTGAGAAGCCCCTTCAGCCTGGCCTACCTCCTGAGAAGGCACATCCTGTAACAGTAAAGTCTCTGCCTGAGACCCCAAAGAAACTCCTGGCAAAACCTCTGGCTCCACTGAGCCTTCTAAAGGACCGACGTCTGGGACTGCCGGTTCATCAACCCTAGGCTTTGCTGTTTTGTCCTTGCGCTTTTTGGACCGGGCGGAACATCCGACGGCATTTTATAATTGCAACGCTTCCCAAACACTAACCTGGCACAGTCTAACCTTCTCTTAATAGTGCGTTTGTTAAATCTAGCACAAGGCATCCAACAACGTCGTGCTCAGGCCCTAAACAAGGTATACACAAGGTATGGTAATCCCTATGAGGTATCTGTTTCCCACAAGAAATACAGTTATTCACTTTTTCTGACATCCGGTTAAATACTGAGGCAAGAAAAACCAAAATGTTAACTTTGATTCGGTCTGAAACTCCGACTTCAGAAAATTTCAGAACGCCAACCTGCACTAAACTGCTTCTGCATCGGACCATGCGGCAAAAGACTGAGGATATGGCGTCGGTCATGCGCTAGTACCCTGGCGTTCTGGCGTCAGTCTAATGCGCCTGACCGGCCTTTGGTATTCGGGCCGACTGGACAGCGGACTACCCAATAGTTAGGACTGCAGCAATGTGGAACGAAGAACATCATTTAAATGCATTTAAAAATGTACGAGAGAGCAAAGGAATCAAAACATGAAAAAGGAAGGAAATTGCTCACCAACCAGACAAGAAGGTTAGAATAATGTGAGTGGATAGCATCTCCAAACAGAGCTTACAACAGTGTGTCTGATGCTACTCACTGGCCAACATGCTCAAGGCCTACCCTTCAAATTTTTGAATATTGCAAGCAGATAAACTATGAATGGTAGTATAGAGGCAGAGATCACTTAAGTCTGCGCATTGCCAGTCCTACAGCATGTGTTCAATGATTTTCTCTGTCATTTCAAGGTTCTGGAAAATAAGTCCCTTACTAAAGACCAGTGGCAATAATTTGGTTGGAAGGCACTGATGAAGAATCTCAGGTGATTCATTAATTTATAACAAGGACATTAAGAATAGAAATTGTTTTGTCATTCATGATGGCCATTGCTTATCTGGACATGTGCTGAAGTTCTTGGTCATCCAATATCTGTTGGATATTTGGAATGGTCATCTGTCTAATGGTGACTGGAGTTATCCTTCCACCTGTGTATGATAATCTCATGCAATTAGAAATATGGTTATGGTTCTTTTCTTTTTCGTAATCCCCAATAACCTCCAACTGTCCTTTAGTACAATTCAAAAAACTTTTAAGTCTCACTTAACTAACATTTGGCTCTATTCTTCTACCACTCCTGGCTAATATCTGCACTCATAAGATCTATACGGTACACCTTATTAGTCTCCTACTACTATCATCTGAATCTGTACAGTATACAGAGTCTGTATTTGGCGATATATATATATATATATATATATATATATATATATATATGTATATATATATATATATATATATATATATATATATATATATCCACTTAATAATGTGCAATCCCAAAGAAACTTTACATGAGTCATCATTAGATAATTGTATGTTGTGAAACTTCTAAGATTTTTGCATATCATTTATGCATTTCCAAGTAATTCCAATTTATGTTACTACTGTATTTTGTCAACTTTTGTGAGCTGTACTGCTGGAGCTTTTCTCCCCGGGCCACCGCTGAAAAACGACCTGTGTCTAGTCGGACTTTCCCAGTAAACAAATGTAAAATAAAATAAATAAGATAAATAAATAAAATAATGAATTTTAGAGCATCAAGGATGGCTTAAGTTTTGTTTTATTATGGCTATATTTGGAATAATATTCATAAATATGCAATGAATTTTGTAGAACTATTAACATACATCGGAAAGCAGTGAAAATATAGAATTGTCTGAGAGGAAAGATGTCAAGGACTTTCACCCATACTCAGCTTAACATCCAAAACACTTCTCTGTTGCAACCAACCACCTGAAATGTTACTCTATTAACTCAACATATTTTATTTTTTATTTAATTTATTTTTGCAGTGAAGGAAGCAAAGTTCCAATTCCCACTTTATGGAGTGGAAGACCCCTATACCCCTTATGTTAATTACCATGTCTTTGAATTGCAATGTCTCCTGATCTAACTAACTTAGTTCCAGGGTTGGCTTAGTTGCTCCCAGTTGATACTAATCATATGGATATCTTATAAACATTATTAGCAGCAAGAGTACCTGTGTTTAACAGTTACTGCTTACCATTCTGAATTCGATGTGATAGACTCTTGCACAGTATGTGGTAATCCTCACAGCTGAGCAGCTTATTTCAAACATGATGAATTGCTTGCTCTGTTCTCACTGCAGTTTTTCACTGGGCTTCAGTTACGGACTTCTGGCAAGTTAGTAGAGGGTCACTGCTAGGAAACGTTATGCGACTTGCTGAGCTATCATGGCTGTGGCCCTCCAATTCCCAGTATAACCACTTTTTTTCATAATGGGTATAGCAACTCAAACCATAGCTTTTTCATGTTAATGTAGGCCCTTTTATGATACATGGTACATGGATTTAATCTGCAACACTCAGTATCATTTTATTCATTAAACAGATAAGTTGATCTGTACCCTTGGGAAAATGCAGATATATTTCACTGTTGAACAATAAGCAAAAGCAAGCACTGACACCACAGTGTAGGGAATAAGCTAAAATGGACTTTAATACAAAAATGATGAGAGCCTTTGTGGTAAAATAGCTGCTTCATCAGACCAATAGGAAAGCAGATGCTAATCCATTAAACTTAAAAAAAAAATAATGGTCTACCAACAAAAACATGAATATATACAACACATAATCATGTTATACTTCCCTACTCAAAACTCCATTCATAAAATACATTCTTAAAAGATCATTGATAAAAATAAGCCAATCAGATTAATGTCTAGACCCACTGGTCCTTAAAACAGGCTTAATAATAACTGCATAATTAAGGCTGGGAGCACTATCAGCTTGCAGACGGATAATCGATTTCAGTTCTAAAACTTCAGTTTGATTCCTTATGCTACCACTTCTAATATTAATATGCACCACTTCAAGCACTGTAAATCGAAAAGAATGATCAGTAATGGCTTCATGTACGTGTCTTGCTAGGGCATTAGCAAGTTTCCCATTATGAATATCGTTCACATGGAGGTTTAAGGTTCATCTTACCAACATAAAAAGAATGACATGCTAGACATTTAGCATAAAAAACAACATTGTCAGTTTTACAATAAGCATAAAAATCAATGAAATCTGACAATTAGATGTAGGATGCATGATACAATTAATTAGTCACCCAAATAAACTTACAAGCACTACATGACTGGCACGGAAAGTTACCTGTCCGATCAGAATGTATGGACTCAAATGTAGTGCATTTATAACACAATTCTATTTTTCAGTGCTGTATTATTGTGAAATGTAAACCTGGGGACAGGACCTTGGAGCCTCTGTATATCCTTATCACCCATTAATACTGACCAACAACTTCACATACAGCCCCAGTATTACTACAGTAGGTAAACACTGCATGTAATTATGAACTAGAACTACACATAGTCAAATCATCCTTTTCAGAGAAATATGGTTTAGAAACCATTTTTCTCAATGACAGAACTTCATGAGCAGTTCTATTAATAGCTCTTTGGTCATAGCCTCAAGCCACAAAATGTCCAGTAACAGTATCCAAAGCTACAGCAGCTGTCTCATCATCATTATGTAGTTTTAGTATTTACTCACATGTCTAGGGTACATTCTTGTTCTATAAAAATGGTATTCTTCTTACATGGCTTCTTATAAATTTTAGTAATAACATTACCCAGCAATGTTCTATTTACTGTAACATCTAGAAAATCAACTGATTCTGTTGCTGAATGCCAGGTGAAACAGAAAAAGGTAGTAGTGGTATGCAAATAATCCAAAAAAGAGGTAAGGCTCTCAGCACTACCTTTCCAAACAAGAAAAACATCAACAAAATGTCTATAACAACTGATGTTGTCAACAAACGGATTATGGCTATGAATATGGTCATGTTCCCATTGTAGCAACACAAAATTGGCATAAGAGTTGGGACATACTGTCCCCATTCCCACATCTACATGCTGGAGATAATAATCGTGTTCAAATATGAACACATTATTCTCTAAAATTAACTCAAGCAGCATGCAGACTAACATAATCATGTTAGGAGACAGATCACTGCAAGCAAGAAAGTAGAGTTCTCACATTGTCAATGCCCACATCATTAGGTACAACAGTAAATAATGAAACAATATACAGCATAACAAAATGTAGGCCATCTCATGTCTCACGATCTCTGTACCAGGAATATAAATCAGATAAAAAATTCTTAGTATCCTTCAGCACACTTGGAATTCCATCTAGGACTGGTCAAACAGTCTTTTCCACAAAAATGGAAAGAGACTCGGTAACCCGCCCATGACTAGAAACAATAGGACACATGACTGGACTTCTCGGTTCCTTGTGTATCTTAGGCAACCTGTACAGATTTGGGATAATGGGATGCGAAACAAAGGAATATTCATCAAATCCGAAGATATCAAGCCATACATATGTAAATCATATCTATAAAAATCAACCTTTTTTATGCCATCGACTTGGTATCTGTAAAGTTGTTTATATGTATCTGCATCTTCCGACATCTGCCTCATTTTGCTAAGGTAATGGTGTCAATCAAACAAAACAATACTGCCCTCTTTATTCGCAGGGTGTATCTCAAGAGAAGGATGATCACGCAAACCTTTAAGAACCTCTAGTTCACCAGGAATCATATTATAAAAACAAGGTGTATTACCATCTTCAAATATCCGTTGTAAATCATTTTCACAAACACTGGTGAATAGCTCAAACAAAGGATGCTGAACAGGTGTAAAAGAACTTCGCTTTTTAAAAAAAGGCTTAGTCTCAGTTCCTTGTTGTGGAAGCATAAGCCCCAAGTTTCTATTTCTAGCAAACAACCTCATGTTAATGGCATCTGTCATATTTGTCTTTCTTGCTGGTATAAAGGAAAGACCTTTATTTAACAGACTAACCTGATCAGCAGTAAGTGAAAAAGAAGAAATATTAAAAACCAAGTCAATCAATTCTTGCTCCATTTTATCTTGTCTATTGTGTTGCCGTGTTTCAATGAGCGTACACTCCCCGGTTTTGGTTGACTTTGGGATCGCCCCCTCGTGTAACCAGTCTCTGTTGAAAGAGGTTCCTTCAAAGGAAAATTTATAGGTACCAAAGGGGTATTATTTATTTATTGACATTTGTTGACCGGGAGTGTCGGACTGGATGTAGGTCCATTTTCAGCAGAGGCCCGGGGAAAAAAGCTCCACAGTTAAAATAAACAGACAGTAGTTACACTGGATTACATAGCGATTACCAATTTGATTAACACAGCAATTAATTACAAACATATTTACAGATGAAGAACATAGTACATCAGTAGACAACTAGAATCTTTATCTGCGAAGTACATAACAGACATTAACAAATGTTACAATAAGAAGTTCCTGCTGTATAATAAGTACTAGGCTTATGA
Organism: Protopterus annectens; assembly: GCF_019279795.1. Taxonomy (NCBI): domain Eukaryota; kingdom Metazoa; phylum Chordata; order Ceratodontiformes; family Protopteridae; genus Protopterus; species Protopterus annectens. Next base: position 1,154,189,093 of record NC_056725.1, on the reverse strand, counting down.
GCATCTGAGCTTGCTATAATCAAGGTAGTTAGTGGGGTGGAAAGAAAGGTATTATTGATTGTATTAGAAGATTGCTGACTAACTTGTACAGGCAATTCAGTAGAAGGGGCATTAAATGTTATCACATCATTCAATGATTGTGAATTAACCTCTACATTTTTTGCCACCACAGCTGCTTTTACAATGGTTTCATCAGACTTAACATCATCACTCATAGTAGTACGAGGCCATGACAAACATACCCACTACTGAAATCAGCCAGGTTCCTCAATAACTTCTTCCTCTTAACTATTTGTAGTCTCGACTCATAGGCAGTAACATTATCAAAAAGCTCATCCAAACATGCATAATGTTCAAAAGCAAATCTACTAGTAATGTCAATAAGTCTTTGAATGTCATTAAGAAGTAACTCTTCATCAGGGTTAAAATAATTGATCAAAAGCTTCATGTAATTGAAGCTTACCTGCAAGTTCAGAGACTGCCACCATTTAAGAAATTTGGGATGGCTATTGCCATACTTCAGCATTTTGAGTACACTTAGTCCTCTGGGGATCACCTTATGATGAATGGCAGCTTCAAGATGTAGCCTCTGCCATTGGAGAGGTTTCAACTTTTAAAGTTTTTTCTCAAGATCTTTGCATAAGCTCCTAAAAGCCTCTTGTGTATTCATATCTGATGTCGCATCATAGTCAATGACTTGAGCAGGTATATTCAAAAAGCGGTTAGAATCCAAAAATAAAATCTGCTGTGAACGACCCATCTTAGGAACAGCAGTCACATTAGGATTGTAACTTAATTCCAGATCAAAACCTTCCACCATGTCCTGTAGATACAAACTTACCCAAAGAAAACGGCAAAACAAAAACTATACCTACAAGATAGGCCTGAGAAAGCATATAGACTGTGAAACAATAAACAAAAGCAAACACTGACACCACAGCATAGGGAATAAGCTAAAATGGGCTTTAATGCAAAAATGGTGAGTGCTTCCACGGTAAAATACCTCCCTGGACTACATGAAAAGAGACATAGAGGAGCTCTCCGATTATGCAGCCCAGGCTGGTATGACCCTGACCCTGAGCAGCATCTTGCCCTCACCAAGAATGATACCACAATACAAAGACAAGATGATCAGCTTTAACAACTGGCTCAAGTACTGGTGTCATTCTAAGGGGATCCAATGTCTGTCTGCCTGGGATGACATGTTGGACAAGCCACGCTGCTTCGCAAGGGATGGCTTACACCTGTCATCACTGGGCTTCCAGATATTGGCTAAGGCACTTGCCACCCCCATAGTGCCTTTTTTAGGCAAGGCTCAAAAGACAAACCCACCTCCTTAGAAAACAATAATGGAAAAAAACTAAGGGTAATGCTGCTCAATGCCAGAAGTCTAAATCTCAAGATGCAGGCACTTGATGCACTCCTCAGCATGGAGGACATCGACGTCTGTGCAGTAACTGAAACCTGGTTCAAGGCTCCTGAGAGCACCCCAGCATTACTAGGCTATATCTCGTATCATGCTTTTCGGCCCCAAAACCTGGGCCGAACCACAAAGGGAGGGGGAGTGTCCATATTCATCAAGGACACCCACACCTCCAGGTTAGTAGCAACACATGAAGCATCAGAGACCATACAGGTGCAACTAACCATAGGCAAAACTGCTATACAACTGGTAACATGTTACAGACCACCCTCCCAATCTCAAGAACTCCACTCAGCCTTCCTGAAGACACTGGAGGATATGAATGTATCACAAAATACCATCATACTGGGAGACTTCAACTACCCAAACATATATTGGGTACATTATTCTAGCCCTAATACCCTAGCCCAAAGGTTCCTGGAATTCATAAATTCAAATGCAGTGGAACAATTAGTCACCTCTCCCACTAGGGCAGATAATATACTAGACCTGATCATCACAAACATGGGGACAAAATGCTCCACACCCGAAGTATACCCCTCACTAGTGAGATCTGACCACAAACTAATCACCCTGGATATACATATCCCACCTCCACCTCCAGCACAAAAGACCACAGTGAAAAACTTCTCAAAAGCAGACTTCACTCTTCTTAAGACTGAGATGGTATCCTTTAAGCCCACTGTGCCAGTGGATACCACATCCCACAATGCCGAATCCTTCACAAATGCTTTCTATGGACATCTCCAAGAATGCATGGATCATGCAATCCCAAACAAATCCAAGTCCCTCTCCACCAAAGGTAAGCTTCCTGTCTGGTGGACCTCAGCCATAAACAAATTGTATAACAAAAGAAGGAAGCTACTGCACGTCAGAGCAAAATCCCATGAAGGGAAGACATCTCTGATCAACATTAGCATAAAACTACGTTCTCTCATAAAAACATCCAAGGCCAACTTTGAGAGAAAAATCGCTAAGGACACTAAAGATAACCACAAAGCCTTCTTCAGCTATGTTAGAAACCTGGGCGGAAACCCTCAGATATGCTAAGAGTTGGTTCACAACATTAGAAAAATACACTGAACCCACAGATATTGCCAACATTCTGGCTGACAGGTTCAGTGCAAATTTCTCCCCTCCTTCACCCCCAAAAGAAGAAATACTTATTCCAGCTGAATGTAATAGGTTCATAGGTTCATAGATTAGTACTAGGCTAACTGCCCTTGCGAGCCATTTGTAAGCCTAGCCAATTATCCCTTGTGAGACTCAAACCCTACACCTTGTGTTTGTAAGGCAAACACTTTAACCATTAGGCCACCCTCCCAACCCACTCCCTGTCATCTCAGATGTCCAAGTGAGAACCGCCCTAAACAAAGCAAAAGACACAACATCAATGGGACCTGATGGTATCCCGGGTTGCATGTTACGTGAACTCCAAGAGGAGCTAAACCCACACATAAAAATGCTATTTAACCTTAGCCTTACTTCGGGATATGTACCTGAACACTGGCGTACAGCAACAGTGGTCCCACTCCACAAGGGGGGGTGCCTCTACAGACCCTGGAAACTACCGCCCCATAAGCTTAACCAGCCTGGTCTGCAAAGCTATGGAAAGAATCATCATGGAACTCATAAATAGTGACATAGGGGACCTACAGACACTTGACCCCACCCAGTTCGGCTTTGTAAAGGGCAGATCCTGCCTTTTAAACCTGGTTGACTTTTGAAACAGTCACTAGAGCCATTGACGAGGGCAAAGCAGTCCATACAGCATACCTAGACTTGGCTAAGGCCTTTGACACAATACCCCACTCAGGCATCATAGATAAGCTCAACAGCTTAAATATAAACCCTTATGTCACTAGATGGGTTGCAAACTGGCTAAAGGACAGAACCCATAAAGTTAAAATCACTGGAGCAATGTCAGACTCAAAGCCAGTCACAAGTGGTGTCCCACAGGGATCTGTCCTGGGACCCCTCTTGTTCGGCATTTATTTCTCAGATGTTAAAGCAAACACGGGAGGGCTGTGGCTGACAAAGTTCGCAGATGACTGCAAACTAGGCGCCATAGTAGATACACCAGCAGACACACACATCCTACAAAAAGGCCTCACAGAAACTGACAACTGGTGCCGGAGTCACGGCCTTAAACTAAATGCCAAAAAATGTATAGTCATCCCCTTTGGGAAAAACAAAGTACCCACAAATTATCACATAGACAACAACCCACTGAGTACTGGAAAAGTAATCAGAGACCTAGGGACCCAAGTCGACATCGACCTCTCATTTGATACCCACGTTGCCAAAGTGGTTAGAAAAACATTCTACCTTGCACACCTCATCATGAAGGGATTCACATCCAGATTCAAGGATGTCATTGTACCCCTATATTCCTCCCTCATCAGACCCATGATTGAGTACAATGCCCCATTTGGTATGTACCTCACCCGGCATTTGCAACAGCTGGAGAGACCACAAAAGTACCTCACCAAGAGGATCAAGGGTCTCCAACATATGTCTTATTCTGCCAGACTAAAGAAACTTCAGCTCTATTCAGTATCATACTGTCTGCTCAGAGGTGATCTCTGCCTGATGTACAAGGCCATGTCCAATCAGGATCTGATGGACATGCTCCACCTCAAAAAATCCAAGTCCATCAGGACCACGAGAGCTAAAGACTTAAACCTCGGCACAAGTATGAATAGGACATGCTGGAAGGATAGATTCATAACCCAGAAGCTTCCCATGCTTTGGAACAAGATCCCAGTTTGTATTAGGCAGAGCCCCTCACTGACTCTCTTCAAGAGAAATCTTGATGAGTGGATGGGCGATCATAAGTTTACCCCAGGGGTCACATCTGTGTCACTGCTAGACAGGGGCACAGTAAACTAATTCTATTATATAAGGGGACCTTCATTGTGTCACTACTAGACAGAGGCACAGTATTCTTAATTTATTCTGTACATTTTGTACCATTTCATGGGGTGGCAAATGCCACATCACTATGGCTAGGCTTACAAATGCCACAGGGCAGATAGCCTAGTACTATACTAAGAAACTATGAAACTAAAAATAGCTGTGTCATTAGACCACTAGGAAAGCAGATGCTCCTGGCCTTAATGATGCAGTTGCTATTAAGCCTGTTTAAGGACCATTGGGTTTAGACATTAACCTAAATGGCTTATTTTTTTTTTTTTATCAATAAACTTTTAAGAATGTATTTTATGAATAGAGTTTTGAGTAGGGAAGTCTTACATGTTCATGTAATGTATATATTCATGTTCTATTACTGGTGGACCATTTATTTACTTATTTTTTTTTAAGTTTAATGGATTTGCATCTGCTTTCCTATTGGTCTGATGATGCTATTTTAACATGAAAGCACTCATCATTTTTGTTTTTGTATTAAAGTCCATTTTAGCTTATTCCCTACGCCATGGTGTCCATGTTTGCATTTGTTTTTTGCTTCACAGTCTGCATACTTTCTTGGACTTAACCTGTAGGTGTAGTTTTTGTTTTGTTCATATTTCACTGTTGCCTTTTCAGTGGCTGTTTTATAGTTGCCTGCACAAGCTATAAATAAATACGAGGGATATCTAGCAGTTTTGGTTTACTTGGGATTTAACAGCTCAATGCCTCTGCGCTTTAAGATGTCAATGGATACAGTTTACAACAGGGCACTTTTTGCACTGAAACATGTACAAACAGTTTCTTATACATGTTTACATAAATAATGGATACCGATTACCCACTGTCAAAATTCCATGTTCAACTCAACTCTAGATACCTCTCTGAAGTAATACGTTATGTCCGCTGAATTGGTTCTTTTGCCAGACTGTACCATTCTAAACACTGAACACTTTATCCTACATTTCACACCTCACTGTAAGTTGAAAAGTAAAGCTTATACATGATGTATGGCTTTGTCCTTGTATTCTGAGATGCAGTTTAATGATATGCTAAAAATGTAGTTTGTGGATATTTTGCTGAAGAAATCGAAGGAAGAGGGATTTTCTCCTTACCCTCAAGATGCAGCATCCCAGGTGATGATCACTTAGCCAGGGTGTGTGTATATGAGGGGGGTACCATCTCTGTAGTAGCAGTAGTGTTCAGCCCTGTCTGTCAGCCCATATCACTATTCCCATGCCTTGGTAAAGTACTTGAAATGGCTGTCCATCAACAAACACTGGCTACCAATATAAGTACAACTCCTTCAACATACACTAGCATGGATACACTGAAAGTATACACACCCTAACTGCCCCTCTCTCCATAACAGACAGAACAGATAATAAATCTGGGCAAGCCACTTAGCTGGTATCCTTTTTATAATTCTCACCAAGGCATTTGGCCGAGTAAATCACAAAGTCTTTTTAGGGCTTTGTGTATTGACAATTTTCAATGCATTCATAGCAGATTGGATAAGGCTACATAAATGGGTAGTCTTTTCATGTTAAAGTTGGGAGTGAAACGTCTTCCACAATTCCCATTTTAATTAAGTGTGCCCCAATGCTCATTCCTTGGTCCCTGCTTTTCACTTCTTTCATTAACAACTTTCCTTAAATTATCTAGTCTAACTAATTTCTGCTAACTCAAGAATTATTCAATGTGACTTCCAAGCAGGGCTTAATAACCTCTCTAACATGTCCTAAACAGTAA
>NC_056725.1:1154043011-1154178011 GCF_019279795.1 Protopterus annectens | reverse complement strand
TTTTTCCTGGGTGGCGAAAGCCAGGGTACCTTTTTGGCTAGGCTTATATAGGCCCTAGGGCCAATAGCCTAGTACCTAGCTATAAACCTATAGGATGAAATGGAATTTCCACTGAATTGAAAATTAAGATGCTGGCCACAGTTTAAGCCATAAAGACACAAATAGTAAATGTAGGAGTACTGCAGTAACCCCCACCCCATGTTTATGCAATGTGGTTATTAAATTGACAGGTAGTTCTTGTTTGTTATGTACAGTCATAATGTACCTCATGATAAGGAATGTTCCTCACTTTGTGTCTTAAACTGTCCATGTTCTTTTGCTGTTCCACATTGAAAGAGTTGGTCTCACCATTCAGTGGTAAGTTTTTTTTAACTGACATGCATGGTAAATAATAATGAACCATAATAAAATTTGTCCAAATAATTGCTATAAGTGCAAAATAATGGGTCTAATTCTGTTTGTCAAAAACACAGTTTATCGACAAAAGAAGGTCAAGCTCAGTTAAGCGAAAGTGCACTACATCGAAAGTGCACTTTCGCAAAACCCGATTCACTGAAGCATGGTACAATGGGGAGAAGGAAATATATCCTTTTCTCCACTGTAGTGTGATCTCAGAGTTAGTATATTTAAGTAGTGGGGGGTGTGGGGGATGCAGGGGGGCTTGCCCCCCCTGGAAAACTGTGTTTTCTTTGTTTATTTTACCAATTCGGTGAATAGACTTTCCAGAAAGTGCACTTTCGTTGAAGTGCACTTTCTTGGAAGTGGGGTCCTACTTTTCTTTTTTGAGATTATGTCATTTTGATAAAGAAAAGTGGATCCAAAATAACACATCTTGACCATCATATGAGCTCCTTAGTTAAAGTTGTTAGTTTGCTGTCATTAGGTATACCACATTTTGCCCATTTGCTCCACATTATGAGGGGAAGTGTTCCACATTTTGTAGATGGAAACTTAAAATGTTGCATACCCTTTAAAAATAACAGGAAGAGTCTGTGTTCATGGTAAACTGCAATCTTCTAATGGCTACAGAAATTAACAGCTTACTGAATATTAATTCTCACTTAAAAATTACATTAATCAAGTACAGGGTGTTTGATTCCTTCCACCTCCATTTGCCTACTGTGTGCCTTTGAGCAAGTCACAAAGACTGTGCTCCTGGGACATCCCTGAACACTTGCAACTGGGTAACAAATAGATAAAAGAAAATTGCATTTAAAATTTGGGCCTTCATTACTTTTGGCTTTAACCAGAATTTTTAAGCAAAGAAGCTGAGAAGGCATTTTTAACCTTTACTTGTAAGGTCTGTCACTTTTTTGGCAAATTATTGTGGACTGCAATCATTTAAATAATGGCAAGAATGAGGTTTAGACTTTGCATCCTCCAGAAAATGCTTGCTAATGCAAAACATTTTGTTCTGGTAACTTTCTAAGTATATAATAGAAATATTTAAAGTCTGTGCCTGATTTTTCAATATTTGCTTCTGATTTGATCTAAGAAGCTGAAAGGGCAGGGGGGGTGGTTGCAATGAGCTCCATAATATGATTTTTACAGCAGTGAGTGGAGAAATCTCTTGCCCATTTTTCATGAATGCATTCATTCACTTGTCTTCAAGCTGATATCTGAGGTATATAACAATGTAAATAGCTAAAATTGATGGTTAAGTGTATGAATGTTTGGTTAATGCAACCCATATTTATTTAACAATGTAATTTATGGTGTAAAGGAAGGAATTTCTTGTAGGAAATAGGATCATAATCATATGGGCCATGTTCTTTAGGTATGATCCATAATTTCCTTGTTTTGTTGACTACTGACATTGTTTTTATTATCTAGTTGTGAATAAACTGCACAGCATGAAGTCTGAGTTTAATGTTAATATATTAAGTATGAATACAGTTTTAATCAACCTTGTCTTTTTGTAGGCCCACAAGTGTGGACTTCACTATGTTGGGCTTCAACAGTCTGTAGGGATGAGAAAGGGTATGAGCTGCATTTGTAGTGCAGGATTTGATTCCTTCAGCCTTCATTGGTCTATTGTCCAACTCTAACAGAGTCAATTCATCAGACAATGCACCTAAGCTGCTACTTGAAAGGGACACTTGCATCCAGAAGGCTGTCCTAACCTGTTAGCAAATGCACTGTATGTTTGTCTTCTGAATTCATGTGCCCTTCACAACCAATAATCAGTGCTTCACTATATGCTGTTCTACTGTGAGTCCCAGCGTATGTTATGTACTTTAACAGAGTGTTATGTTAGATGCACTTTCAATAAATGTGATTTTCAAGGAAAAAGTTGTTTGCTATTGCTCAATGCTCATGGTTAAGTCTGTTTCATTGTAAAACTGTTTGGTTTGGATCAGCAAATGGCTGCCAGTGTTTTTGATGTGAAATTTGAAATAGCTGTAAATTAAATCCAAATCTCAGGTTTGTACAGTGTTTTATGGTAAGTGAGAAGAGACAGCCAAGTAATGGCACATATTGGTACGGCTGTAAGGGGGGTGAGGGGCAGACCATTACTTTGCCTACGACCCCATTTGAAACTAAGAAAACAGCAAATCAGTAAAATCTAAGACCAGAACACTTGTAGCTGAAACCACCAGAAGAAACGTCAAAATACTTTTATCAAAACACAGAAATTAGCGCTTTCGTCCGGTGACCATCACCAGACTTCATTAGATAACTTCAAACACTCCAAGCCCTTCTTTATATACAAACCTTATAAAACCAATTAGTATAACAGCCAATTATCACATTAATTACTTCGTTGTTACAGTTAACCATCTGAGTATATTAATAATAGTAACAACAAAAACAAGTGTAACAGGGTAATCTAGGTGTTTAGTACTTGCTTTCAGGAGTAATGACTATTTAATGATTAACTGTAACAACAAAGTTATTAATGTGATCATTGGCTGTTATACTAAATGGTTTTATAAAGTTTGTATATAAAGAAGGGCTTGGAGTGTTTGAAGTTGTCTGATGAAGTCTGGTGATGGTCACTGGACGGAAGCGCAAATTTCTGTGTTTTGATAAAAGTATTTTGACGTTTCTTCTGGTGGTTTCAGCTACGAGTGTTTTAGGACCCCATTTGACCAAGATCCAGCTCTGATTACAGTTAACAAATGGTCTTAAACAAATAAATAAAGGCATACATACTTAGGAGGTAGTGTTTGTTTGTTGAAACACATACTATCACTGTATCTCAAACTTTCAGGAAAATTCAGAGCTAGTAATATGAGATAAAAGCAATGCCAAATACACACCAAATTTCAGTTCATAAACCAAGTTATTTCATCATGTAAATATCATCTTGGGCAAATCTGATGCCCACTGTAAATTCTTTCTATGTCATCAAATACTACTGAAATCATTAATTGCTATTGTACACAGAACTAGTCCTTCTATATTTGCTGTTACTAATGTACTAAATTCATATTTATGCAGTATACAAAACATTAAATGCATAATGTATATATTATGTTCAACCTTAGTATAACTCCAGGGCTGTGGATTAAACAGGTCCTCTTTGATTGGTGCACTACCTCCATTAATAAAAGTGAAGTAAACAGACACACATACATATAACTTTGTCACATTTCTTCATTACTGATATTTATTTTTATTATTAGGCTACCTGCAACAGGGAACTACAGAAACTTATACCTGGTACAGTACTTTAAAATCATGAGATTAAGAAAAAAGGGCATAAATTAATGTACTCAAGACTTACTCTCTGAAAGGACTATGCAGATTGATTTTATTGATGTAAAAATGTATATACTATCTGGATTTGTTAATTATGTGTTTTATATTATATATATTCACTTTAATTTTTGATGTATCTGAGATTTCATTTTTCTACTTGATTTTTGTAATTGTGAAACTTTTCTCCCTGGGCCTCTGCTGAAAAACGGCTTTGGCTCAGTCGGACTAGCCCGGTGAACAAGTGTCAAATAAAATAAAATAAATAATAACAGAACTATAAAATAAATTACCAAATCAATAAAATTCTTGCCATGATTAAAGAACTAGGGATAAAGACCAATAGTAAACTCTGACCAGTGTGCATCCACCAAAGTAAAAATAGCATACTCTGTATCCCAAGTAACTCTATAAGTGACGTTCAGAGAAATCACATTGTCTCTTTATACCACTCTGATTTGACCCATTTGTCTATACAGTATACTATTCAGTACTCTGTTAACTGTACCTTACAAGACACCTGCAACAGCTGGAAAGACCACAAAAATACCTCACCGAGGATCACTGGCCTCAAACAGATGCCCTATGCAGCTCAACTGAAGAAACTCCAGCTGTACTCGGTTGCATACCGCCTACTCAGAGGTGATATCTCCCTGTAATACAAGGCCATGTCCAACCCAGAATTGATGGACATGCTCCACCTAAAGAAAACCATATCCCCTCGAGCCACAAGCTCTAGGGATCTAAACCTCACCACAACAATAAATAGGACGTGCTGGAGGGATAGATTCCTGTCCCAGAGACTTCCCATGCTTTGGAACAAGATTCCAATCTACATTAGCCAGAGCTCCTCGCTAACGCTCTTCAAGAGAAACCTTGATAAGTGGATGGGAAACAGAAAGTTTAACCCGGGATCACTTCAGTGGCAATGCTGGACAGAGGCTCAGGGAACTAATCTAAGGGGGCGGCAAAAGCAAATACATTCTGGCTAGCCTTATAAATGCCTTCAGGCAGATAGCCTAGTACCTACCTATGAACAACATAATGATGGCAACTGTAGCATTTCTGAACAGTTTGAGTTGTGAATTAGTAGGAATGTTCTAATTATAAATCACTGCACCTTTTCAAGTTGTTTTAGATGGCTTACTCAAAGTTTAAAGATTACATGCCTTGTGTGGGTAAATGGCAGTGCCCATAGGTAACTTTAAGACTGACTGTGGTCAAACAATAATTAATGCTATTATCCAGTGGCTTAAAACTAATACCTCAGGAATATATTCTATGTTGGTACTTTGCGCAAGGGAGTGTTACTGTAGAGTGCAGATCTGCAGCATCAAACACTGACATCAGACTTCAGGATAGAAGCCATTTACATGGTGGTGCAGCAACTTTTGCCCCCTTGCCCCCCACCCTGGGATGCCAATACATTCTTGATACCTGAGAGAGTTCAAGGTGTTTCTAAAAATAAGTTTTGGAGGAGTCTTTTTTTTGGGTTACTGTCCCCTCTGATTGCTAGCAGTCCAGTAAAGGGAGCCATCTTTTAACCAGTTTCATTGCACAGTGACCACTTACTGTTTCTGAAAGTAACACCATGCATAATTTGTATTATACTGTTCATAGGTAGGTAACTAGGCTATTGGCCCTAGGGCCTATATAAGCCAAGCCAAACAGTACCCTGGCTTTTGCCACCCAAGAAAATTATTTTCCTGTGCCCCTGTCAAGCAGAGCCATAGAAGTGATCCCCGGGGTGAATTTCCTATCTCCCATCCAATCATCGAGATTTTTCTTGAAGAGTACTAATGAGGAGGTTTGTTTGATATAGATAGGTAGTTTGTTCCAGAGTATGGGAAGTCTCTGAGATAGGAATCTATCCCTCCAGCATGTTCTGTTTATTGTGGTGACAAGGTTTAGGTCCCTAGAGCATGTAGCTCAGAGGGATTGGGATTTCTTTATGTGGAGCATGTCCAACAGCTCTGGGTTTGACATAGCTTTGCATGTAAGGCAGAGATCGCCTCTGAGTAGGCGATATGCGACAGAGTAAAGCTGGAGTTTTTTGAGACAGTCTGTGTAGGGCATCTGTTTGAGGCTGGTAATCCTCTTTGTGAGGTATTTCTGTGGCCTTTCCAGTTGTTGTAGATGTCTTGTGAGGTACATACCAAAAGAGGCGTTGTACTCTATAATGGGTCTAATGAGTGATGAGTAGAGAGGAACAATGACCTCTTTTTTCCTGGATGAGAAACCTTTTGTGATGAGGTGTGCCACGTAGAAGGATTTCCTGACTACTGTGGTGAGGTGATTAAGTTTCGTTTACACGGACGTAACGTTATCAAAGGAGAGACTACTGTCCACCTGTGTCCCAAGGTCTATTATCACACTTTCTGTGTTAAGTAGACTACCGCCTATGTGGTAGTTCATGGGTACAGAGTTTTTACCAAAAGGGATGACACCAGGCATCTGTCTCAGTGAGGCCCTTTTGTAGGATATCCACATTGTTAGGAGATTTGATTATGGCTCCTAGTTTGCAGTCATCTGCGAACTTTGTTAGCCAAAGACCTTCTGTGTTAGCCTGAATTCCAGAGAAGTAGATACCAAACAGGCGAGGACCTAGGACTGAACCCTGTGGTACTCCACTTGTCACTGGTCTGAAGTTGTATTTAGAGTCTGCTACTTTCACAGTGTGGGTTCGGTCAGTGAGCCAGATGGCAACCCATCTTGTCACATAGGGATTTATACCTAGTTTAGTGAGTTTGTCTATAATTCCAGAGTGGGGGATGGTGTCGAAAGCCTTGGCGAGATCTAGATAGGCTGTGTGTACCACCTTACCCTCATCTACAGCTTTGGTGACTGCTTCAAAGAAGTCTATCAGGTTTAGGAGACATGATCTGCCTTTTACAAACCCGAACTGGGTAGTGTCCAGAGTTTGGAAATTACTAATGTCATTGTTTATAAGTTCCATGATGATACGCTCCATAGCCTTGCAGACCAGGCTCATCAGGCTAATGGGGCATTAGTTCCCAGGGTCCGTGGTGGCTCCCCCTTTCTGGAGTGGGATAACTGTTGCTGTGCACCATTCAGTGGGCACAAAGCCTGAGGTGAGGCTATGATCGGACATGGTACTTAGTTGGGGTGCCAGTTCGTTCTGTAGTTCATGTAGAATGCAGCCTAGGATGTTGTCAGGTCCAATGGATGCTGTGTTCTTGGTTTTTACCTGTGCAGCCATGATTACAGGTACTTTGCATTCTTCCGGTATAGAGATGGGCCCTTTAGGGAATGAGAAAGGGGTAAAGTTAGCACTGAACCTATCTGCCAGTATGTTGGCAATATCATTTGGTTCTGTATATTTAGTGCCATTGTGTTGTAACTCAGAGCAGATCTGAGTGTTGCCATTGAGATTCTTTATGATATCTCAAATACATTTTTCCCAGTTTTTGCATAGGCATTACCTCTGTATTCCATTTCTCCAAGAAATCACAACACAATTAAATGAGTGCATCTCCTTTACTTTGTTAATCAAACTGGCTTAGTGATACTTAACTGCAACCTGAGCATTTTGACTACAAAGATTACGGCAAGTCTACTGTTGTTACAATAATAAACACACTGCAAGACTAGAACAAAACTAATCTAAGAAAAACTTTGCTTAGCATTACTTTGAAACATTGTGAATAGCATACATTTTGGTCTTGCATTTCATATTCCAATTACCTTTAATTATCTACCATGAAAAACAAAACAAAATTAAATAGTAAATACCTTTTAAATTTCCACTGAAAGTCTAAGTTTGAACTGCTGGGGAGGGGTGAAGGGGGGCTGGGCAAGAACATCACATTTAGTCAATACTGTGTTTATGACACATGCCCTAGGAAAACAGTGGCAGAGAACACAATAACAAGTGAGGCAAATAATCATGCTGCTAAACTTGTGGCTACAATGAACCTCAAAAGGGAGAAACAAATGTCAGATACTGCAATCACAAAAAATTAAACTTCTTAAAGCAGCAGCAGTGTTACAAGAATGATCTGTCACTATTTTGTTCACCCTAAATTTGATATAAAAAAGCCTAGCTGCTTGAATTTTTCTGGCATCTCATCCCTATTTTTAATCCTCTGCTGAATCTATAGCACTATTCTAAGATAGACAAGACTTCAGTTTTACCGCAACAAAGAATTTAATTTAAAACAGAATTTATTAATTTTATAAAAGGTTGCTAAGAAACTAAGCCAAAAATATGCACAAAACAGTTTTATCAGGGAAAGAAAAAAATTAGTCTAGATTGTGGAAAAAGTGTACAAATAAGTGTTACTGCTTTTAAAACGTAAAAAAAAAAGAAACAGTCTTTGGCTCTTTTTATTCCTTGAGAAACTAATATGTAAGAAATAAAATACTGATTGCATCCATAAAAACTAAGGTGGTAAGACAGAACAGTTCCTTTTTAAGTTTTTTTTTTAACTGGTGGTAAATATTTGCTGAGTGTGAAAGATATTTCTTGAATTTCACTCACCTTTGCTGCTGTGGACCTCACCTGTTTAACAGCTCCAGTATCCTAGTAACATTTGTTATCTCAGAACAATAGACTTCTAAGCCCCTCTGACAATACGACAGACCCATGGTTCCATGAAAGATTAGTCTAGTCCCAAGCATAAATATTTGCCTATTTTGTGTTTGTTGATTGTTTTGAGCTAATCTATCCATGAATAAACCCGCTGTATCCTGACAATATGCATAGTTTGTGTGTGCTCAATCACACACTGCCTCTTTGCATATTGGCAAGGCTTGCTATCTCAAGTAAAAGGCTGCAATAGAGTGTCTAGTGAAAATCTGCTGACAATAGTAAAGTTGAAAGGTCAAGATCATTTAACTGCTGTGGCCCCTTTCCCTTTTCTCTGCCTGAAGCTTTGCTATAGTAATACCTCAAGGACCTTTGATCTGATTTTCAGAAGGCAAAACATATATACACCTATACACTGAAGTCATACACTAAGTCACGTGTGTAAAACACACCCTTAAACCTAGTCAAAGAAGAAGAAAGTTAGTGTTAAGTCAACTGTATGACTTTCTTTCAGCTTTTGAGTGTACTCATGCTATCATTTAAAAAAAAATTGTTCCCTAAGCTGGATTTATAAAATAGTTACTTAAAAAATCTTAATGAATACAAACAGTTCTGAACAAAACTGTAAAGCAGTCTGCTGTTCTTGCCCTTAAAAGAAACATTCATATTAGGTTACAAAACATACCACAACATTATAATGTATACGGTATGATCTTAACATTCAAATGTACAGGGCACGCATACATATGCTTTGCTCTCAACTGCACTAATAAAAGTCTTAGGATTAATTGAGTCACATGCCTGTTGCTTGTTTCATTAACAGAACTCGCCCTTTATCCCTAAAAATATCTTCTATCTCCCATTGCTCCTTTCCAAAAGAGAACCTGCCACCCCCCCCCCCATAAAACCCCGCTACCTCCCACTGTGAAAGCCAAATTCCTCCCCTGACCTGCAGACGTTCTGCGATGACCAAAGGTTTTAAAGGCATCCATTATTCCCATTGTTTTTTAATGACAAAAGGGAAAAAGAAAGCAGTTACCTGGTCTTACATCAGTGAAGTCAGAATTTAAAAACACTTAATAGCCAGCTGTTTTGCCACGGAATATGCAAAATATTTCCTCTCTCTCTGGAGAAGCACAGTGACCTCTTACTCATTCTAAACTCTCCGCATTTGAGAGACGTAAATTATCAACCAGGTGTATTGCTGATGCCACATATGTTCTTCACCACTGCCACCCCACCACGCCCCCATAAAGACAAACAGAATAGCACAGGAAAATAGAAAAACATCAAAATTCATTTAGAACTATGTTCAAAAACATTAATACATATTTCTCAATTGTCCAGAATGTCCCAAGTTTTGCCTCATATTTTTAGCTGTTCTACATAAAATTTGTGGTTTTGTGGAAAATCACTGATTACTGAAGTCACTAAATAATAACAGACATTTGAGTTTCAGGCCTTATAAATAAAAAAAAGTCCTAATGTAAACTCTGTTATTCTCTCAGTTTTCTAAGAGGAATATTTAAAATGTGACCATGATTTTTGGTCTTCCTCCCTCCTTTATTTATTTATTGTGCCAAGAGATTGAAAGGTATATACCAGAAGCTTATTTCAATAACTTAAAGTAATAATACGTGTTAATATTCAAGAAACTATATGTAAGTAAACTAATATTCCCATATGCTAAGCAACTTCTTTTTGATAAAGTATTTTTTGCTAACAGAGTTTAGAAACTAAACTTTGAGCATCGCATTTCTAAATGCATCCTTGATCCAAGGACAAGAGGATACTCTGCACAACGTTAAATAAAAAAGGTGCACTGGAGGTTGGAGGGAGGGGAGTGAAACAATATTGTGTACATAAAATTTAGCTTACAGTAAATCAGGACAGCAGTACGACTGAAACCCTCTATGTATAGAAATGTGATTTTATTGGTTTTCACACTATCTTCATTGTCTGTTACTATTCCACGTAGTAAAATCCTACAGAAAACAAAAGTATTGAACATTTCTACAAAAATCCAGTGATAGTAGTACACTAAAGCAAAAGAAAAAGGACAGTGGGCCAAATTCAATAAAGCCTACACTAAGTGCACATATGTATTCAAGAACATTCTTATCACATTTCACTAAGTGTACATGCAGTCTATGAATCCCTGTCTATATTTAAAGCTGAAGAATACCAGTAGGAAAAATACAATTTGGAGGAAGAAGGTATGAGTTATGTCTGTGATGTCTAAACTAAATCCAAACAACCTTGCTAAGCAGAACAGATGATGTTACAACAAGGGAAAATTACTTTTAGAAAACTAAATGACAAGCAGCTATAATAATATTTTCCAGATTACTGGAAAGTATAACTTCAAATGGATATGTTATATGTGGGTTTACTCCATATCTGTTTTACAGGCTTAATCAATTTACCCCCCACCCCCCACCCACTGATATGCAAGCACAAAAAAAGTGTCAGCAAATTCTGCACAGCTATTCTTCCCCTTTATGATGGTCTTTTTCAGATTATTACTTTTGTATACCTGCATACAAGTTGTACATTACTATTTCAATTGTGTTCTGCCTTGTAGATTAGATTGTGGCTGAAAAGGAACCTTCAATGAGCTCGCCTAGTTAATCAAATGAATAAATAAATACATTTGGATAAGCAAAGGGTATGAAAATGATTAAAAAAGAAAGACCAAAGAGTGAAAAAGTTTTTTGTTACAACTGTTGTCTGACTGTCTGGTAGATGCAGGACCAAGGCTCAACAGCTGAAACCAGTATAAGCAACTTAAACCTACAGAATCTGAAAAAATGCCACAACATCCTGTCCCTGATGGCAGGAACTGGAGCTTTAGTTCATAGCTTATGTCTGCTGTTCACAATAAACAAAAGGTTCACTGAAGCACTTGGGTAAAGCAAGACAATAAACAAACTTAGCATGGCAACAAAGAATGCACTGATGGCTGTTTTGATGTCTTCAGCTAATCTGAGAAAGTGGTGGTGGTAGCTTGGAAGGTTGTACTCCTCCACAGACAAATTAAACACCCTCCCCCCACTTCACACCCTTATATCCTTATAGTCTAATTTGGTAAGGTTAGGTTACAGATGGATGTGCCGTAGGCCCACTGTATATCAGATATCCGTACATATTTGCTGTGTGCTTATTGCAGAGTAAAAAACAGAATAAGAGAAGGCATCTTCCAGCTGTAGACAATGATGCTGTATGAAGACAATAAATGAACATCTAAATCAGGGAGTGCAGCAGTGTGAGAGACCTGGCTGAGAACTAAACAAAGCACCATGTAATAGTGCATAATTCTGTTGCATTTGTCAGTGTAGGTAAAAGCATACCAGGATGGTTAGAACAAGTTCCTATAATGCACAACAGAAAGTAGGTTTTATAAGAACAATGTCTGAATACCAGTGTCAAACATACCATGATTCTTCACTACAGCCTGCAAGGATCAAGTACCGGCTTTAGGTTGTTTCAAGGAGGAAACAATGCCTTTAGCACAACTTCCTCATTTCAGGTTTAAAGTTTTGGTATGGTTAAGTGAATTAACGTTATACACTATATGTGCAGAGTTACAACATAGAAATAGTGAAATCAGACATAACTTTAGTATTAACCTTATCCCATTGTGGTATGGTGACACATATGTGCATTCTGTTCATTAAGAAACAAAAACAGCAGTGGGAATGTTTAGGTGCAAATAACGGATGTGATGGGAAGTAAGGAGAACCTGGAAGCAGTGTAGAAATACTGAACTGTTCCTTCACCTTGGTATTCACAAAGGAACTGCTAAAGGAGAAGGTTATCTGTAGAGGAAGCCAGGAATGGTGCCAAATGTGGAAGTGACCAGAAAAAAACATAAAAAATAAGCAGAGGCTTTGGAGAAATAAGGCACAGGGAACCAGGCAAGCTTTCTCTCCCATTAGCTATTCAAAGAGTGCAAAGTGGTGTCTGATGACCCAGAAACAGAGTTGTGGAGTTCTTCCTTAGAAATTGGAATGCTGGTATTGGGGTGGGAAATGGTAAAGTACAGTTTTGTACCTACCATAAATGTAGATGTTCGAGTGTTCACCCTGCTGCAGTCATCACACTTGGGTTATCCTGCCGTCAGGCGGTCCCGCAGTCAGCCAGAGTTCCAAAGTCTTGGTCCCGCGTCGGTTGCTGTTGCTTCTTCCCTGACGTCAGTGTGCCAGGGGTATATAAGAGGCATCCAATGCCATTTTCTTCAGTTTTTCTTGCCCCAGATGTCAGGTGCCCCCAATAGGTAGGCAATACATATTGCTATATAAAAATATACATATAAAAATAAAACAATACCTTCAGTCACAAGCGAATACACCACAGAGGTTGTATAGGATAGAAAGGCATAGATAAGTCTAGGTAGTTCAGAGGGGATGGAGGGAGGGTAACCTGGACTGCAGCAGGGTGAACACTCGAACATCTACATTTATGGTAGGTACAAAACTGTACTATGTTCATCATATTACCCTGCTGCAGTCATCACACTTGGGTTGAATCCCAAAGCTAAGGATGGGTGGTGGAGTTAAACATGATTAGAAGAAGCTAGTAGGCCCTGCAAAACTGCAGTGGCAAAACCAGCTCTAGTCTTAGAATATAGAGGCAAGTGCCTGTGAATGTCCAAAGAGTGCAGGAGTCTTTCTCCTTTGTTCTGGGGATTTGGAAAAAAGGTGGGCAAATGAATGGTTTGATTTAGGGCCACACTGGATACCACCTTTGGCATAAAGGAAGGGTTAGTTCGTAAAGCGACTTTGTCTTGATGAAAATGAGGAAAGGCTCCACTGCCATTAGTGCCTGTAGCTCTGAGACTCTTCTAGCTAAAGTTATTGCTAGCAGCAGGGCAGTTTTCCATGAAAGAAATTTTAAATCAGCTGAAAAGGCTGGTTCAAAGGGCAGTAGAGTAAGCTTTTCCAGAACAAAGTTTAGATCCCAAGTAGGTGTTGGTGCTCTCCTGGGTGGTCTTATGTTCTTAGCCCCTCTGAGGTACTGTCTTAGGAGTGGATGTGAAAATAAAGGAGGATCCGTGTTGTAATGGGCTGAAATTGCTGAGGCGTGCATCTTAATAGATGAAAAGGAAAGTCCTTTGTGCAACATCTCAGTTAAATATTGTAGAATCTGAGGAATGTTTGGATCAAAGGGATTTTGGCCTTTAGCCTGGTTCCAGGCGCAAAATCTTTTCCATTTGTCTGAGTAGGTTTTCCTGGTGCTAGGCCTCCTGGCCTCCAGAATGACATCCATAACAGCTTTGGATAGAGGTGTTGGCTGGTTGTTTAGGTAATTTGCCATGCAGCCAGGTTTAAAGTCTTGAGCTGGCTGTGTAGAATCTGATTGTCTCGCTGGGTGAGCAGGTGAGGAATTTGTGGTAAAATCCATGATGGGCTGTGGGCCATGTTCCTTAGAATTGGATACCAGTGCTGGTGTGGCCAGTCTGGTGCAATGAGTATCATTTGCGGCCTCTCTAATCTGACTTTCAGCAGTACCTTTGCTAGAAGAGGCAGCGGAGGAAAGGCATACACTGTTAATGTTTTCCAACTGAATGAGAGGGCGTTCACTTTCCAAGCTTGTGGGTGGAATGTCCTTCTGCAAAATTTTTGAAGTTGGTAGTTTTGGGGGTTGGCAAACAGATCTATGTCTGGGCATCCCCATTTTTGAGTTATCATTGCAAATACTTGTGGATCTAGTTTCCACTCATGGGGATCCATGATGTTTCTGCTTAGGTCGTCTGCCAATGTGTTTTTCTTTCCTGGCAGGAATTGTGCTTGTAGTTGAACTTGGTAAGACAGTGCTGTGTTCCACAAGGTCATTGCTTGCCTGCATAGGGGGTAGGAATGTGTGCCCCCTTGCTTGTTTATGTACCACATTACTGTGGTATTGTCCGTCTTTATTATTAGTTGTCCAGGGTGTAAGAAGTCCTTAAAGGCTGTTAGGGCATTCTGTACTGCTAGCAGTTCTTTTTGATTGATATGCAGATGCATTTGATCTGTAGTCCATTTGCCCTGAATGCACCATCCTGCCATGTGTGCTTCCCAGGCATAGTCCGATGCATCTGTTGTTAAAGTTTGCCTGGCTGTGGGTAAGGTGAAAGGCTGGCCCTTGTTGAGGTGACACGCCTGTTCCCACCATAGAAACTCCTGTTGAAGGCAGGGAATGAGTGGTATCATTGTTTCTAAGCTGTGGCTGTGCTGAGTCCATACGCTTTTCAGGTACCATTGTAATTTCCTCATATGCAGTTTTGCAAATGGTATTAGTAGTATGCAAGATGCCATGAATCTCAAGGCCTGCAGAATTTTTCTTGCAGGGAGTTGGGTCTTTGTTGCCATTATTTTGAAGTATTGAGTCAGCTGTTGCTGTTTGTCTGGCGTGAGATAAGCCATCTGGGCCATTGTATTCAAGCTGGCACCCAGGAATATTATATTTTGTGAGGGCACTAGTTTTGATTTCTTTTCATTTACTGTGTACCTAGGCAACTTAGAAGGTGTTTGACAAATGCCAGATGCTTTAAAAGAATGTCCTTGCTTTCTGCTTGAATAAGGCAGTCGTCCAGGTATGGGTATATTTGAATTCCTCTTTGTCTGCAGTATGCAATTACTGGTGCCAGGCATTTTGTGAAGACCCTGGGCACAGTAGATAAGCCAAAGGGTAGTGCAGAGAATTGATAATGGGTT
This sequence comes from Protopterus annectens, assembly GCF_019279795.1. NCBI lineage: Eukaryota > Metazoa > Chordata > Ceratodontiformes > Protopteridae > Protopterus > Protopterus annectens. The sequence continues at coordinate 1,154,163,065 of NC_056725.1, read as the reverse complement.
GAACCTGCAATAAAGCGGAGATATCTTCTGCAATTTTGTCTGATAGGGACATGCAGGTATGCCTCCTTGAGATCCAACGTTACTAGCCAAGCCTTCTTGCCCAGCATGGGAAGAAGCTGTTGTAGTGTTAGCATAGATAGGTGTTCAGAATTGAAAGATCCAGAATGGGTCTCCAGATTTGCTTGGGAATTTGAGGGTTGAGTCATTGTGTTTGTCTTCTGCTAGCTTGGGGCCTGTCTTCTCCTCCCTTCTGGGTAGTAGTACCCCATTGGCGAGGTTTGTAAGGGCCTTGAGACTGACCTCTGCCCCTTGGGCATCTGTATTTGCCCCTCTGTGATCTGTCAGAAGCTGGAAAGGACCACTTTTGTGTTGGCCAATTTCTGCTGAAACGAGGGGGTTGTTCCTGTAAAAAATCCTTGACTGTCTGCATAGACTATGCCTTATCCTCCATCGTCTTTAAAATCTCTTCTGCTTTGACACCAAATAAGACATCCTGCTGTAAAGGCGCATCCAATAATTTTGCTTTAGCATGATCAGGTAGGGTTTGTTCTTTTAACCAAGCATGTCTACATATGACAGACCCAGTAACAGCTGCTCTACATGAAGCTTCCAATGAATCAAATCCACATTGTAAAGTATGTTTGGCCACCTGTTCAGCTGCATGCAACAGATCCTGCATTTTCTTGAATTCAGACTGTTCAGAAAGTGTGCTCATTTTTTGTTTTAATTGAGGCATTAGGAATTGCTGATATTTCAGCATGTGAAACTGACAATTTAATGCTCTCATAGCCAGAGTAGCTGAGGTGTATATCTTCTTACCCCATCTATCTAAGGCTCTGGAATCCCTTTCAGAGGGTACAGGATTTTTAGCCATAAAAGCTTTATCCCCTTTGGGACCCTGGGAAATTGTTTCTGGATCAGCCACAGGGCTTTTATAAAGGAATTTGTGTGAGTCAGGTACTCTGCAGTATCTGTCTGGTTTGGCTGGAGCAGGCAGTAGAGAGTCTGGATTTAGACTAGACTCTAAGTAAACATCATCCACAATGTCTAAAACTGGAGGGATAGCAAGTGGTCTGTGCTGGGGGTAGTAAAAGGAACTCTCTGAGCCTTTTCTTTGAATCAGAGTAGTCCTGTCCTTCCCAGTGGAAATGTTCCCTCATGGTGTGTAAAGTTTCCCCAAAGGAGTAGTCTTCAGGGGGAGATGCTGAGGGAATAGAGCCTTCAGTATCAGAGTCTTCATAAGGGGGAAAAGTGTAATCCTGTTTCTCAGAAGAATCTGAGGAAAGTGAAACCTAGTCAGAGGAAGCATAATCCTCCTCTTGTCTTGGTCTTTTATCTGGAGGGGGATGGGAACCCCTGATTAGGGTAATCAAATCTTCAGCCATCTTAAGCATCTGTTTCTTAGGCATGGGGCCTTGAACTGTAGACTGATGTACAGTCTTTTTTGGTTTTAATGGAGTTTTAAGCTTAGCATAAGATTTAATGGTGAGTGTAGTTGGTCTGAAGACACTCTCTGCAACCGAAGGTGTTTCTACTGCACCGGGCTCTCCTTCTGCTCCGGTGTTGGAAGGGCCTAATGAAGATGGCTGCAATGGCCTAGTACACTCCGCTTGAGAATTTGCAGCTGTCTGGGGTTCCAATTCTGCGGTTGTCAGGGGCTGCGTAGGCGCCTCACTGAAAACTGGAGAACCGGCGACAGGCCCAGCAGAGGCCTCGGAGTCTGGCTTGGTCCTAGGCTGCCTGTCCGTATTCTTGCATTTTTTTATGCATGCCAGTCGTCGGCAGCTCCGACGGCATGATATAATTAAATTTCCTACCAAAATAATGTTGTGCGAAGTCAAAAATGGCGTTTGATAGTTCGTTTATTAAACCTAGCACAAAACCGACAACCTGTGATGTTGTGGTCTGGGCCTAGGCAAGGAATACAATAAGAATGGAAGTCCTTATGAGGTATTTGCTTCTCACAAGAAATGCAATTGTTAACTTTTTCTGACATCGGACTGAGGCAAGAAAAGGTTCCCCAATGGGGTACTTAGCTTTATTGAAGACTTCGTACTGAAATTTTTTGTAAATCTCAGGTGTTGGCCGACCGGCACATGCGAACTGCTTCTGCTTCGGGCACCGCGCGGTAAGAAAGACTGAAGAAAATGGCGTTGGATGCCTCTTATCCCTGGTGCACTGACGTCAGGGAAGAAGCGACAGCAACCAATGCCGGACCAAGACTTTGGAACTCTGGCCGACTGCGGGACCACCTGACGGCAAGATAACCCAAGTGTGATAACTGCAGCAGGGTAACACGATGAACATCAATGGTTGTCTTGTACAAGTCCAACTTCAGGAAAGAGTTGGCCAATTACAGACCTGTTGGTCTCGCCTCTTCTGGTGGAAAAATTACAAAGAGCTTTTTGTGACATACTCCCTGGATGTTAATGGTCCTAGGAAGCTGAAGATGCAAATGGTTCTGCAGATGGACATGAGCATAATGTGACACAGGTCACAGTTTAGCACCCCGGCTTGAATGACAGTAACTCAACACAAAGGGAATGTAAAGATGTAAGGCCTTTACATAGAGCTGTACAGGGTGCTGTCTAATTGATGCAACATTTTTGGGCTCAGAATAGCAAGACAAATAGGAAATAGTTAATTGACAGTAAGCAGTGTGAGATGCTTGGGGGCTCATCTACAGAGATATTAGCCGTCAAGATAACGCAGGGTTCAGAGCTAGCAATGGTGAATGTCAAAGCACTTCTGCTGGATGTCATGCTTGGACTGATGAATGAAGTCACCTCTTTTTTTGTTTTGCTAATTACACTTAGATCAATGCACTGCTCATGAGCAGACAGAAAAGGACTAGCATCTAGAAGACCTACTATAACCTTCAGAGTGTGCATATATGTAAATTAATGCCAAAGTGAAATATTGTGCACTTTAGCACTCTATTAGCAGGAATTCAGAATGTCCTCTTTTTTGAATGGACAACTTCTGAAATGTTGATGTCAAAATATCGACATGCAGCACATTCACCGGTACTTCACATGCTCCGAGGATTAATCCTGAAGCAGGCAAAACCGAAACAATAATTTTACAGTACAGCAATCTGCCCTGCACCCATCGTACCCCCTGCTAATTATACACACTAACTCTGTAACTGCTAAATCCCAGAGAAAGGGAAGATTCCCCTGCCTGGGTTGATCTCACTCACGTCAACCATCTGTTTTGGTCAACCAAACAGATATTGATCATGTGTCTGTTCAACATTTATCATGCTAAGGGGAGAGTGGACCTAAATAAGCTAGAGACAGAAAAAGGATTCTGGTTGTTGCAATTACCCTTAGGTTAAATTATATAGTTTATTGTGAGAAGGCTCTGCTGAAGACCAACTGTATGCTGTGATTTCTAAGCAGAAGACAGGATGCAACAAACACTGAAGTCATCTTCCTTTGTACACTTCAAAGGAACAGCCAGACACATACAGAAGACTGATGTCATGTTCTGAAGACCATAAACAAAAAAAAAAAACAGTTTTAGCATAGGTTGGTGAAACTGTACAATGTGCACTTAAAATGGAGGGGGTGAATTAATTATAGCACAAAGAAATAGACTAAAAAGGTATTAACCATGTACACAGTGGATGACAGATGAAAAAATGGGGCTATGGATACACTGCATGGTACTGGCAGAGTCAAAGAATAGCAATAGTAGAAGCCAGCATTAGTGTTACAGAGAAAGGCAGATAGAAAGAAATACAACTCTCCAGAAAGCATCTGGATCCAGGGGCTGTTAGGAGTGAGGAAGGCAATATAATTATTTATAAAATATTATGAGCAGAAACTATCAGTATGTTTGTAATTACATGTTGTAGTTCCATAAAGTAATAAATGCACATGCAGATCCATCATGAGGTAGGACAAATAAGTTTGTGGTTAGTGTGAAGAAAGGGGCAAAAACTGAAGCACCCTTATTATGCGCACAGCATCTCCATCCACCATTACTACAGGAGGCAGGGAGTATGCATTTTATTGAGTCTGTGTGGGGAAAGCATAGGAAACAGCCATGGAAATAAGATCCTGATATACTTCATTACTGCATAATAGTTGTGTCATATAGTGCCACTTTTAGGAACACCAGAGGGCCTAGGAGACCCCATTTGCAAAATCTCATAGTATGTCTTCTGAACATCACACATGAGCACAGTACCATTTGAAAAATTCCATTGTTCTGAAATCACCTCAAAAGGAGAATCAGGACTGAAACTCTTCCTCCTCAGAACCATAGTCAAATGGTAAAGAGATCTGGGAGGACCAACTCAAGGACTCTTTGTCAGGAACAGAAACACCCTGTAGAGGCTTGAAAGCCATAAGGGCATTAAACAAACCTTGAATGAAGTTCTGTCATTCACTCTGAGGATCTTTGGGAGGAGGCAAACCAGCTGAGGTTCTCCCTGTACTTCTATAGCGGACTTCTGCAAAATCTCCATGGACGTGCATGGAGTTGGGTCCATGTTGGCCTCTGAAGCAGCTGTGGCAAAGGAATCAGAGAAAAAAATCAGGTGCTCTTCCAGGCTTTCACCAGCCTCAAGACAGATGTCCAGTGGAGATGGTACAGCCGAAGAATCAGACCTAACTTTCTTGGCCTTTTTCTTTACAGACAGCTGGCCCTCGGGCCAGGAAGATCATTTCATGGCATCCTTAGCCAACAATTTAAGTTGTTGGATCTCAAGATAAATCACTAGGGAAGAAAGCCGAATTCTCAGTGCCTTAGGGACAAAGGACTGACAAATCTCACAAGACATATGGTCGTGTGAAGCACCTAAACAGAGCAAACACTGCTTGGGATGATCTTTATGGGGAATCTGTCTCCCACACTGGCATTTCCCCTTTTTGGATGACACAAAACCCAACAACCAGATTACAAGGCAAAAGTAAGAAAATAAAATCAAAACCCCCAATGGGGCACTTATCTGAATGTTGCAGAACCAGCCGAAGGATGGGCATTCAGACCGACAATCAAAGATGGTGTACAGAATGGCAGCAAAGAAGTTCTAAGTATGGTATGTCCAGATGTCACCTTTATGCCCTATGCCATGCACGGGGAGCATACTTGTGATGTACAGTGTACCCTTTAAACCAAAAGGCTTTGGTATGCTGGCTGGATGTCAGGCTGCCCTTGGCAGGGAATCCCTTTTGTAAAGAATACTACAACAGTAATATGGAAGGACATCATATTTCCAGTTAAAAGAATGTTATTATTGAGTTGAGTTTCCAACAAGTTAAACTTGTAAAGGTGGGTCACTGTCCAGTTGGAACATGAGTCACAGTGGAAGGGAGTAGTCTTTTCCTCATAACAACCAAAGATCAAATGAGGGAACAGAAACTAAGATGACGCTGAAAATAAGAAAACTTTGAGAACTACAAAGTTCTCAGTGAGAGAGTGAACAAGCAATTGAACAAGGAATGCACATTCAAGAAACGATGCACTCAGTGGTCATGAAACCCAAAAAAGAGTAGAGTTTCCACAAGCCCAAATGAGCGTTCTGTGTGGATTACTTCCAGGAGGAGTGAAAAATGGAAACAGCCTACCTCTCTCAGAACTAGATCAGTAGAACAGGAGAAACCGTGGCTTCAATTTCAGGATGTGGTGCAGCATCATGAATGTATTAGGAGCCAGCTTAAGTGGGGCAGATGATCTGGTGGGACTAGACATTAAGAGGAAGGAGATAAATCACTTCTAGTTCAACCAAAGAAGCCTATCAGATTATCTGGGCCTATTACATTTCCTCCATACCCAGGAATAGGAGCAATCAGAAGACTGCAGAGAGTCCTGTCCTTAGTGGCTTGTTGGCAAAGGATGGGGGATAGCACTGCCAGGCAGGCTGCTACTGTGCAGAATCAGAAAGCTGCTGCTGCCAAACTTCACATTCATCTGGGGTGCAAAAAGAAGTCATAAAAGGTTAAATCCATTCTTTGAAAGTGCCACATTGAGAACGAGTGCCCAGTCATAAGGATAAAGAAAATCATCATTAGACTGAATGTTAATGAGATAATCTGCCAAAAAAAGAAGCTCACCACCAGAAAAAGGCCCCCTACATTGTGCAGGCCCATACATGAATTGATCCTTTGCACAAATGGTATGAGGATCTGAGTTTTTCTTCAATGAGCCTATTGCTTTTGGTCAGAAGTATGCTGGCCTTGCTGCTTACACTGCAGGTTCTGGTAGGACCATGGTCTCTTCCATCTCCTGTGAGACACTAACATACACACACACTGTGGAAGATGGAATATTACACTTACACCTCAAAAAAGTTTGGGTTTGGCACCCCTTCACTGCCATGAGCAGATTATCAGCTCCAAGCCCAAAAGCAAGGGGGTCTAGAAAGGGATATCCATAAAAGGTGTTAAGCAGAGCCAACAGTGTATGGCTATGTTGTAGACCACTAACCAGAGTGTCACACAGGCCTGCAGCGGTGTTCAGTGAGAGTTAGATTTTTGACTGCATTCACAGTCTTGTCTTGAAGATCTGAATAGAAATAACTGCATCAGGTACTTCAACATTCTCAAGGATAATGTGAAGGATGCAAAACACACTTCAGGTGAAGTCAGAACATGTCACTCCCTACCAAGATGATGGATGGCTTGTCCCTGAAGTAAAGTTTCTTCTGAAAGACACAGTAAAAACAGTCTGTCCAGTCTTAAGTTTTTCCCATCAAATGGAACACTCTTGAAGTGAGGAAAATATTGTATTTCGGAAGATGCAGGCTATGTGAAAGCTACAGTAGCTGGGTGTTCAGATGTGCCCTCCACTGTTGGAACCTTTCAAAAGGCCTGCCCAAGGTCAAAGGGAAACAAAGCCTTTGTTATCACTGTTGAAGGAACAAAATCTCATATACCCACTCTGTAGACTCAGTATAATGCATCTTAACAACACCCTTGTTGGGTTAAGGCTTGTCCTCTAGGAAGGTCTACATTTTAGAGGACCTTCATCTGAGAAGAGGAGCACTAAGAGAAGCTGCCTGGGACTACCATCTGGTCTGCTACTGGGGGTGTGGTACAGAATACTGAAAGGGGAACTGGGTGTAAGGTTTACATAGCTAGTAAACACTGTGGCTGGAAGCAAAGATGGAGGCTACTAATGGAAAAGCAGTACTGCAGCACAGCAGGGATAGTAAGCAACCCCTGTGAAGTCCAAATACGGATATCAGGTTCAGTGCCTCATGGGGAGTGGCATCTATACCACTAATACCAGAGACCAAAGCTGTGCCTGATGTCGGAACCAATGCCTTGTGTACAGATATTTGGTGCACTGACCACTGTAGTAAGTGTGCCTAGAAACAGGACATTGGGTTGTCCAAAGCCTGTGTGACAGACTTCAGTAAATTGTGCAGGTGATGGATAAATATAGATTTCAGTAAATCATGCATGTGATGGATAAATATCAGCAAAGCTGAAATAAGGTGAATAGGCATCAGCAAGGAAGGTGACAACCCGGAGAAGAACCTGCAGCACAGAAACCATACTCTAGGAGTACTGCAAAGAAAAGCTTGGCAATAGGACAGCTACCCATGTGCAAGCCATAGAAGACATGTCCAGAGGCCATATAGGAGCACTGATGTCTGGTGGCCACTTCTATTTCATCACTATTGAAAAGAGCCCACAAAAACCCTCACTAAATTCCACTAAAAACAGCAGCTGGCTGTTTTCTGTTAGGTGAGAGGAAGCACGTGCTTTGTATCAATGAAGTCAGCATGAGGGGAAGAACATTCAGTGGGGCATATCTTCTAAAAAATCCTGATCAAGAGAAGATATCTGTACCTGTATCACCAATAGAACTGGAATGGCAGCAGAAGGGACCACTAGCAGTGCAGGCGAACTATACATAGACCAGGCTGATGTTGGTCCAGTTACAGGTGAAGGAAGATTATGAATGAGGCTCTAGTCCTTCATAAATGGCGCACCTTTTCATCATGTGTGCTCCTTTTTTCTTTCTTCCTTCAGTGGTGAGTTTAGAAGTGGAGATGGAGTTGGTTTAAATTTTCTTCAAACATCCCTGGCATTATACATTTTCTTAGGGCCTTGCATCTCTTCTGATGGGTGGCACTGTTGAATCCTTAACAAAAGGAGTGATGTTTGGTATCATGGGTGTGGTCCACATACAAAAGACTGATGCCACTATGGGGTATATATTTCCCAGTTGTGTTTGAGAACTACAGCTAAACAAAGCAATTGGTAATTTTTTAGACACTCTGGTAAAAAAATAAATAAACCGAAAATAGTTTGAGTGATTCTCTACTTGTGCTCTTACATGAAGGTAGGAAAGAAATCAAGCGATTCATCTGTGACCAGCTAACACAAATGGCTTTTGACCATTTAGCCAATAGTTTTCCCAACTGCCATAAACATTTATGATTAATTAGCCAGTTTCCTCTCCACCCCATCATTTTTATTGATCACAATATAAATTATTCACAAATTTCTGTGATGTGTACTTGTCACAGGCCTTGCTGAATTCCAAAAACACTGCACTCACTGTGGGCCTTCCACTTTTATTGAGCTGGGCTTTCTAGTCATCTTCTATTTAAATAAATGCTTCTGATCATAGACAAGAGCTCCACCAGACTACCCGACACAATCCTGTACATAACAGTCTGAGATGGCATGAGATAACTATGCCTTTAACTGTCCAGCTAGACTCACCCCTTGTGAAATGGAAAACCATCATTCACTAGGCCTAAGGAATTACACTAGTTCTGAAGATGTTGCAAAGTTCTTCCAATGGTTTAATAAGCATTATGAAGGACTTGGAGTGCGCAGTGTAGCCAGATCATTTACTTTATTGTCACAAAATATTCTGGGTCACTCCCATCTCTCTGTCTAGCCATACCACTAATCTATGCCTGCACCCTTATTCTCCAGTTTCCTTGAAATTTAAGGCAAGTATACCCTAAACATATTTTCATCCTAGCATATTTATCTTCTACAAAATAATCCTTGGACTTGTATCGAAAGCATGGCTTTTTGTTAAATTCGCACTGCATCATTTAGCTGCTATCGAGTTTGCTTCTTCAATGTACACCAAACTACTTTCCATGAAATCTTGTGACAAGTTATCCTCACATATAATCTCCCAAAACTTATACTTTATTATTCAGGCGGTTGGTCCCTTTTTACTGACCTTATCCCCTGATAATTTAATTTCCTTCTGTACTATTACAATATTGCATGAAAACAGATTTGCTGCTGAAACAGCCTGCTGATTTTTTTTTTATTAGTGCTGCAACAACTTGAAATTTACTCTCTCCTAATACCAGATTTGTTTTGTTGATATAAATGCATATATAGTTCAGGGACTCTGAACCATAGTATGGAATTTTCAGTGTCGCCCTATCGGTCTCCTACTGCTAACTCAGAAAACCTTTCTGAGCTGGTGAAAGCCAGTAGAATACCTTACTTTTTCACTGGAGTTTACCTGTCCCACAACAACAGTATTCTCCTTCCTCACTCCTTACTTCATATATGGCCTCCTTCCAGTCCAGTGCTGGAGAACAGGAGCTATTATGAAGATCTTTATTCTTTTCTTCTAATAGTCTCCAGTTCTGTGCCCAGTTATAATCTTCTTTGTTTTTTTGAACAGACAATGAACTGTGTGTCATGAGTTAACTACCAGGTATCTCCTGCCCCCACAAGCTTTAGGGCCAATACCTTAGTCATCTTCCCCCTTTCTTTAGTTTCCTCCACAATGTACATAATCCCGTCATTTTGCACAAAAGCATATACAAGCATGCATATAAGCACATACAATATCACCTCCTGCTGTGTCATGTAAGTACACTCAGAATCCATTTAGCACCATATTTTACTCCGCCTTCAGTGCAGCCTGTGTTCCCATTATAATGGCAGGTCTAAGCCTGTTATTCTATGTGAACAGCATGCAGCTGAACCCCTTTGCTAACAAGTCTCTAAGTGCTACACATTAATTCCAATAATCCATTCTCCTCTTCCCCTATATTAACCTGCTTGTTTTCCCTCTCCTTCTCTTTGTGCTTACTCACCCTCAGTAATCCATCCATTGAAACCCCCCCACTTTTTGCACGAGGTTGTGGTGTCATTTCTACACTGTCAATCCTCTAGAGCCAATGTTCATACTCCCAAGTAATACAATATAGCTTTTCATAACCACTTGTTTTATCTCAAAGTGCACTTGTTGGAATACTCCAGATTCCATGCTAAAAGCCTGCCTCCATTGTGCAGAGAGAAAACCCTGACTGCACCCCAGACAACCATGTCTGACTGGAGACACAAGCAGAGGGACTGGGTGAGAGATGATGGGAGTGAACAGCTAATGCTGGGTCACCCATCCTAGGAGGGGGAGGCAGCCTAGGCTCACTGCAGTAACAGTGTTTAGAGTCTGGCAAGGTCCACACTGCAAGCAATATACTGTTTGGCTGGGAGGATGCACATGAGCCTTTGTCTTCTTCAAGGGTGTACTATAAATGCTCCGCCTCCAAGCTCTGCTCACTGTAGTGGATCAGGTTCATAAAAGTACATGGGCGAACCATTCTGGTGAAGAAGACAAAGGCCCTTATTGGAGATAAATATAACAAGTAGCTGGTGAATAAAGCTCCTCTCAATAAAAATATGAAGTCCAGTACAAAAAAGAGAGAGCACACAGGGCAACGACGGTTCAGTAATTTATTCCAATTCAGTAGGCGCTTTCACATCTCAACGGATGGTTCATCAGACTTTAATGAACAAATTGCACAAAAATACTTCCTTTAAGTGCATCAATTAATCAAAAATCCAATTAAGCACATTGCACATATTTAAAGGTACATATATATAAATATACAAAGTTAAAAACCTACTAAGAGAAACCATTTAAAAACCTTTTAGAAATGTATAACAATTTTATTACACCTAACATAATTATAAAAAATGTATATTAATAATATATACTAAAAAATCACTTAGAGCAAAGGTAAATGGCTTGTTCTTTATTCCTTTGTTAGTTACTGACAACACAGAGCATGTAATTGACATAAAGAATTTTTGTAGGAATGTAATGTTAAGATTCATATATGGGAACGCTGATAATAATGGAAAAAAATGAATGTTTTAGAAAGCTATCTGTTTTCACACCAATACTGCATCTGCTCTTAGAAGCGTTTGAAAAAAACTGTGAGAAAGATATAATGTGTCTAGACAGCAAAAAACAAGATTTTTATAATCTTAACATTGGTGAGTTTGATGCTTTATGTTCCCTAAGAAAGAATACTGATATAACAATCTGCCCTGCTGATAAAGGAGGCACGACTGTGGTAATGAACAGTATTGATTACTATACAAAAATAAAAGAGATGTTAAATGAAGCTGATGTTTATGCTAAACTTAATCATAATCAGCTGAATAGATTAGTCCATGAAGTACATGCAACCTTATATGATTTTTGAATGTCGGGTATTATTGATTCTAATCTCTATAAATATTTATTGGTTGAGAATCCTTATATAACAAGCATAAGAAGCCTTCCTAAGATTCATAAGAATAGTATAAACCCCCCTCTTAGACCAATTGTCTCAAGTCAAGGATGGTTGACAGAGGCCATCAAAATATATTTAGAGAAGCATTTGAGAACATTAGTTGATGTTACTGATACTGTTTTGAAAGATACACAGGATTTTCTTTCTACTCTATCTAATTTTGTGCATTCTGATATGTTTGAGTTGAACACAATATTTGTAACTTTAGACGTTGTTTCGCTTTTTACCAAGATTCCGAATGAAATAGGAATAGAGTATATTAGAGAGTTTCTTAGGTTTATGAATGTTCCTCGTGAAATAATTCAGTTGTATTGTTTCTTATTGGATTTGGTATTAACTAAGAATGTTTTTTCCTTTAAAGATGAATATTTCCTTCAGACAAATGGAGTAGCCATGGGTACCCCATGTGCTAACTCTTATGCAAATATAGTAATGGCACAGTGGGAAAGAAATTTTGTCATGGGAAATTATAGATATTTTAGATTCATCCCCTATTATAAGCGTTTTGTTGATGATGTTTTCTTTTTATGGAATGGTCCCTTGGATGAGTTGCTAAGTTTTATAGATTATATTAACTCTGCCACAACATTCCTCAGATTTACTGCGGAATGGTCACTTGAAAAGATTGTGTTTTTAGATGCATCTGTGACAGTAGAGTGTAATCAAATACATACAGGGATGCATAGGAAGGAATGTAGAAGGAACAATCTCCTTCATAGACAAAGTATGCATCCTCAACATATATATAATAATGTGGTACAAAGTCAAGGTCTAAGAATTTCTAGACTTACAAGCTCACATACAGCATGTGATAGAGCTTTAAATATCTTACAGAATGATTTTATGGAAAGAGGTTATAAACAAACAGAATATGTAAAACTAAGGAATCCAGATTTTATTGATAGATATAACAAAGGGACACCTATTTTTTGTAAGAATTCAGCGAATAGAAATCCCAGATATATTCCTAATATGAACAGCAATTCCTATAGATGTAGAGTGACCTTACCGTACACTAGCAATAATAGGACCATAACCAAGATTATTAATGATAATTGGCAAATTTTAACTTCTGATGAGAAACTGAAAAATATAGTTGGAGAAAGCCCAAGCTTCTCATATCGGAATACTAAGTCTCTTAAGAGACTGCTATGTTATAATGACAATATGAGTTTGTCAAAGAGAGTTGAATCTAAACGACAAGATACATTTGCTTGTAGGGGATGTAATCATTGTCAATATATGTGTAATACAAATGAGTTTGTACACCCCTCCACTCATTATAGATATGGTTTCAAGTATTATGCAGATTGCAAGACTAGAGATGTCATTTATTTAGCTTACTGCATAAAATGTCCAAGTTTTTACATAGGTATGACAAATCGTACTTTGAGAGATAGAGTGAGAGAACATGTTTATGCTATTAATAGAGAGGATGAGGGAAATGCATTAGCAAGGCATATTTTACAGAATAATGCCACTCATAGATTTTTTTTTTAGTAATTAAGTTAGTTCCTAGGACATGTAGGTTGGGTAATTTTAGGGCTCGTACAGAACAACATGAAGTTAAATGGATTATTAGGATGCAGGCAGACAAGGGTTATGGCCTCAATGGCAAAATAGTATTAAAGCCTTTTTTATCTGAGAGATCACTGAAGCATTGATATATAAATTTCTTTGTTCCAAGTGATTTTTTAGTATATATTATTAATATATATTTTTTATAATTATCTTAGGTGTAATAAAATTTAGTTATACGTTTCTAAAAAGTTTTTAAATGGTTTCTCTTAGTAGGTTTTTAACTTTGTATATTTATGTTTATGTATATGTACCTTTAAATATGTGCAATGTGCTTAATTGGGTCTGATTAATTGATGCACTTATAAAAGGAAGTACTTTTGTGCAATTTGTTCATTAAAGTCTGATGACGCATCCGTTGAGATGTGAAAGCGCTTACTGAATTGGAGTAAATTACTGAACTGTCGTTGCCCCGTGTGCTGTCCCTTATTGGAGATGGAGATGTTGGTGTTGCATCACAAATGTGTGTTGTACAAAAGGATGGTGCTTTGGAACTTTGGGATACATCTGATGAAGTCTTTTCTGAGGATGAAAATGCAGTGTTTGTTGGGTGTTCATGTGATTTACTTGGCTTATTTTTGTTTCTGTGTTTTGGACTAATAAACTGCTTTTCTACCTGTGCTGAGTGTTAGGCGTCCTTCTGGAGTGCCTATTTACACTTTGTATTAACTTTGAGGTTAAGACTTAAACTTGTTGCCATGTAACCTTAAATGACCTGATGTGAGAAGCTCGACAGGTTTTGTAAGTCAATTGGAAATACAAAATAAGGTTAAAAACTGTAGCCAAACATCAGTGCCTACCATCTGATCTCTAAATCACATGGAGTCACAGGGTTACACATTCAAAAAGGTCACTTTTCAAAAAAATGCTCACTTATACTGCCTTGTCTCTGTAGCTTTCAGGTTTCTTTTTCTGTTTAAAATAATTTTTAAGAAACTTATGATACTGGAAGATACAATTATGTAAGAAATTATCATAGCAGTAGATTCTGAATAGATCACTGTTGCACTAACACCCTGGATAAAGAAACACCTTATTACAATCTGAATAAGATGTCTGACACTGTATCCTATGACGAGACATACATTATCTTGTGAATCTGAAGGTAAATAGAACCATAAAGTACAGTTGTGTACACTTACCATAAATGTAGATGTTCGAGTGTATTCACTGTTGCAGTCATCACACTTTGGTTATCTGCCTGCAGGTAGCCCTCAGTCGGCCTGAATACCAGAGTCTTGGTATTTCTGCATTGGATGCTGTCGCCTCATCCATGATGTCAGGTTGTCAGGGGTAAAAAACATGCGGCCGACACCATTACATCAGTTTTTCTTGCTCCAGATGTCAGGAGCCCCCAAAATAGGATGCAATCAAATGGTGTGGAACACCTCCAGTAAAAAGTAAATACCATTTCCATAAGATATGGCCAAAAAATAGGATGGGTAGAAAATATAGAAAGACAGGGGACTGGAGGGAGGGTAACCAGGACTGCAACAGTGAATATACCTGAACATCTACATTTATGGTAAGTGTACACAACTATACTATGTTATTCGTGTTTCACTGTTGCAGTCATCACACTTGGGTTGATTCCCAAAGCTGAGGAAGGGTGGAGGCAGTCAAGAAGTAGTAGGACTGGCTAGCAGGCCTTGTAAGACTGCTGTGGCAAATCCAGCTCTGGATTTGGAAAAGATAGGTAAGTGGTAATGCTTGGTGAAGGTGTGTACAGAACTCCAAGTTGCAGCTTCCAGGATGTCCCTGGAAGGGACTCCCCTGAGAAAAGCTGTAGAGGTTGAGATAGCCCTAGTGGAATGAGGCCTGATCCCCTGTGGGGTAGGTTTTCCATATTGTTTGTAGCAGAAATGGATGCAGTGTGCTATCCATTTAGAAATGGTTTGTTTGAAAATGCCCTTGCCCTATGCCCTTGCAGCAAAGCTGACCAGTAGCTGGTCAGATTTTCTGAAAGGTTTAGTCCTGTCAAGGTAGAACCTGAGCTGTCTGTGCACGTCCAAGGAGTGCAGGATCCTTTCCCCTTTATTCTGAGGATTAGGAAAAAAGGTTGGTAAATGGATGGATTGGTTTAAAGCCACACTGGATACCACCTTTGGCATAAATGATGAGTTAGTCCTGAGGGAAACCCTGTCTGCATGGAAGATAATGAAGGGTTCCACAGCCATAAGGGCCTGTAACTCAGACACTCTTCTTGCTGAAGTGATGGCTAGCAGTAAGGTTGTTTTCCAAGAGAAGAATTTTAACTCTGCTGTAGCAGCAGGCTCAAAAGAGGGAAGTGTGAGCTTCTCTAGTACAAAGTTAAGGTCCCAGGCAGGAGTGGGAGAACTCCTTGGGGGTCTTAAATTGTTCGCTCCTCTCAAGAACTGTTTAATCAGAGGGTGAGAGAAGAGGGTTGGCTCAGTATTGTAATGAGCTGAGATGGCAGAGGCATGAATCTTAATTGATGAGAACGAGAAGCCCTTGTGGAGCAGCTCTGCTAGATAATCTAGGATTTTAGGCAAGGAGGGCATGGCTGTGTCCTTCCCTTGAGACTGGCTCCAAGATCAGGATCTATTCCACTTTTCTGAATAGGATTTCCTAGTACTGGGCCTCCTGGCCTCAAGGATAACATCCAGCACCGGTTTGTTTTATTCATAGGTTCATAGATAGGTACTAGGCTATTAGTCCTAGGGCCTATATAAGCCTAGCCAAACGGTACGCTGGCTTTTGCCACCAAAGAAAATTATGTTCCTGTGCTCCTGTCAAGCAGAGCTACAGCAGTCATCCCCAGGGTGAATTTCCTATCTCCCATCCAATCATCAAGATTTTTCTTGAAGAGTGCTAATGAGGAGCTTTTTTTGATACACATAGGTAGTTTGTTCCAGAGAAAGGGAAGTCTCTGGGACAGGAATCTATCCCTTCAGCATGTTCTGTTTATTGTGGTGCTAAGGTTTAGGTCCCTAGAGCATGTAGCTCGGAGGGATTTGAATTTCTTTACATGGAGCATGTCCAACAGCTCTGGGATTGACATAGCTTTGTATGTTAGGCAGAGATTGCCTCTGAGTAGGTGATATGTGACAGAGTAAAGCTGGAGTTTTTTGAGACAGTCTGTGTAGGGCATCTGTTTGAGGTTGGTAATCCTCTTTGTGAGGTATTTCTGTGGCCTTTCCAGTTGTTGCAGATGTTGTGAGGTACATACCAAAAGGGGCGTTGTACTCTATAATGGGTCTAATGAGTGATAAGTAGAGCGGAACAATGACCTCTTTTTTCCTGGATGAGAAACCTTTTGTGATGAGGTGTGCCATGTAGAAGGATTTCCTGACTACTGTGGTGATGTGATTACCTGTGTCCCAAGGTCTCTTATCACACTTTCAGTGTTAAGTAGACTACCACCTATGTGGTAGTTCATGGGTACAGATTTTTTACCAAAAGGGATGACAATGCACTTTGTGGTATTGAGCTTGAGGCCATGGCTTTGACACCAGGCATCTGTCTAAGTGAGGCCCTTTTGTAGGATGTCCACATTGTTAGAAGTTTTGATTATGGCTCCTAGTTTGCAGTCATCTGTGAACTTTGTTAGCCAAAGACCTTCTGTGTTAGCCTGTACTTCAGATAAGTAGATACCAAACAGGAGAGGACCTAGGACTGAACCCTGTGGTACTCCACTTGTCACTGGTCTGAAGCTGGATGTAGTGTCTGCTACTTTCACAGTGTGGGATCCGTCATTAAGCCAGTTGGCAACCCATCTTGTGACATAGGGATTTATAGCTAGTTTAGTGAGTTTATCTATAATTCCAGAGTGGGGGATGGTGTCGAAAGCCTTGGCAAGATCTAGACAAGCTGTGTGAACCACCTTACCCTCATCTACGGCTTTGGTGACTGCTTCAAAGAAGTCTATCATGTTTAGGAGACATGATCTGCCTTTTACAAACCCAAACTGGGTAGGGTCCAGAGTTTGAAGATTACCAATGTTATTGTTTATAAGTTCCGTGATGATACGTTCCATAGCCTTGCAGACCAGGCTCATCAGGCTAATGGGGTGGTAGATCCCGGGGTCCGTGGTGGCTTCCCCTTTGTGGAGTGGGATAACCATTGCTGTGTGCCATTCAGTGGGCACAAAGCCTGAGGTGAGGCTATGACTGAACATGGTACTTAGGTGGGGTGCCAGTTCATTCTGTAGTTCATGTAGAACACATATGGGTTTTTTTTTTTCACAATTTTCTAAGCTTGCCCTGCTCAGGGCTTTATTGTTTTGCCTGAAAAGCTGCTTCATTTTGTGGATTACAAGTTTTATTTGGAAGCTGCTCTGAATTTTGTCATGTAGAACACAGCCTGGGATGTTGTCAGGTCCGATGGATGCTGTGTTCTTGGCTTTGGAGAGTGTGTTTTTTACCTGTGCAGCCGTGATTACAGGAATTTTGCATTCTTCCGGTATAGAGGTGGGTCCTTTAGGGTATGAGGGTGGGGTAAAGTTAGCACTGAACCTATCTGCCAGGATGTTGGCAATATCAGTTGGTTCTGAATATTTAGTGCCATTTTGCTGTAACTCAGAGCAGATCTGAGTATTGCCATTGAGATTCTTGACATAGCTATAGAATGCTTTTATGGTTGTCTTTAGAATCAGTGGTGATTTTGTTTTCGTAACTAGCTTTGGAGGATTTTATGAGGGATCTCAGCTTCTTACTGAAGCTGACCATGGAGTTCCTCCAATCATGGGATTTTACTCTTTTTTTGCAACAGCTTCTTTCTTCTGTTGTAGAGTTTGTTTATAGCAGGGGACCACCAGATTGGCTTCCTTTTTTTGGAGGATAGCATCTTGGTTCAGTTAGGGATT
Organism: Protopterus annectens; assembly: GCF_019279795.1. NCBI lineage: Eukaryota > Metazoa > Chordata > Ceratodontiformes > Protopteridae > Protopterus > Protopterus annectens. The sequence continues at coordinate 1,154,145,129 of NC_056725.1, read as the reverse complement.
GCACGATCCATGCACTCGTGTAAGTGCTTATAAAGTGCAATTGTATAGGATTCAGCAGTCGTACCTCTATTGTCCATCAGTATGGGTGTCATGAAGTTTGCTACGTCTGTCTTAAGAAGCGTGAAGTTGGCTTTGGAGAAATTTTTTATGGTGGTTTCCCTAATGGGGGGGTGGAGGTGGGATGTGTATGTCTAGGGTGATTTGCTTGTGGTCTGATCTGACCAACTAGAAATTGACCTCTGGTGTGGAACACTGGTTGCCCATGTTGGTATTGACCAGGTCTAGGATATTGCTGCCCCTGGTTGGGGTGTGGATAAGTTGATCCAAGGCGTTGGAATTTATGAATTCCAGAAAACGTTGAGCACAAGAGTTGGTACATGAGTAGTTTTCCCAGTTAATGGTGGGGTAGTTGAAATCACCCATTATTAGGGTGTTAGGTTGTACTCTAATATTTTCCAGTGTATCAAGAAATGAGGAGTGGGAATCTTGGGGTATGGTGGGGGATCTGTAACAAGCTACAGTTTGGATTGCGGTCTTGCCCAAAGTTAGTTGCACTTGGATAATCTCGGATGCATTATGCTAAGCAACTAGCCTGGAGGTGTGGTTATCCTTAATGAATATGGACACGCCTCTGCCTTTAGTGCTTCGGTCCAGGTTAGGTGGCCGAAAGGTGTGGTATGAACTATAGCCTGGTAATGCAGGGGTGCTCTCTGGAGCCTTGAATCAGGTCTCTGTCACTGCACAGATGCCTCTAGTGAATGCATTTTGAGGTTTAGACTTCTAGCATTAAGTAGCATTACCCTCAGATTTTGCTTGCTTGTACCAATTACGGTGGTGAATTTGTCATTTGAATCTTGCCTAAAAAAGGCACTATAGGGGTGGCAAGAGCCTTAGCCAGTAACCTGAATCCTAGGGGTGACAGGTGCAGGCCATCTCTATCAAAGCATCGTGGTTTGTTGATCATGTCATCCCAGGCAGACAGATACTGGATCCCCTTAGAATGACACCAGAAGCTTAGCCAGTTGTTGAAGTCAACCATTTTGTCCTTGTACTGTGGTATCATTCTGGATGATGGCAGGATGCTACTCAGGGCTAGGGTCATACCTGCCTGGACTACAAGATCAGATAGCTCCTCCATGTCTCTTTTCATGTAGTCCAGGGAGGTACGTCTCAGGTCATTCACACCAACATGGACAATGACAGAGTCATATTTGTACTTGTTGTGGAGTGACCTGAGTGCATGCATTATGTGGCGGATCCTGGCACCTGACAGGCAGCTGACAGTAACTTTCTCCTTGTTTAGCCTGGTGAGTGGAACATCGGTGTGCCTGACTATAGAGTCACCTATGACTAGAGTGTTGGGTACGTTGTTATGCCTTATGGGCTGTGGTTGAGTAGCACAATGAGTTTGTGGGCTATGTGTCATTTGGGTTGTGTTGGGGGGTGGAGGTTGCTTGTGTTTCTGCTTTGGAGGTCCCTGTTGCTTGGGTAGATTTTTTTTGAGAGCCTCCATGAATGTAGGTGTGTGTTTTGTGTTTTGGTGGTGTAGGTTTTGAGGGACTATGTGATGAGTGTGGTGTGGTGCAAGTGTTTACCTTCTCCTCTTGACTGTCTAGTCCAGTCTTGGGTGAAGAGAGCTTTGCTTCCAGTTTGGCTATATAAGTGCATCTTTCACAGGTTGTAGTATTGGGTGGTAGGAGGAGAGTGTTGTCTGTGCACATGAGGTAATTGCTGCTTTGCCCCAAGATGCCCATATTCATCAGGTAGACAGGAGAAAACACTGGGAGCTGATCCTTAGACATGCCTGGATAGGTGCTTACTTATTAAGTACTAAAAATTATTTTCCTCATGATGAGTGAGGAAAGTTGAGTACTGTAGTAATTTCTAGCTTATTTAGTGCTTACAATGAGTTCTGAACAAGTGCTGAGCTCAAAGAAACAGATTTAAGTGCTGAAACTAGAAAACTGGCTAGTTCTAAGAAACAAGATTAAGCTCGAAGGCTTCCCTCCAACACAGAAAGGATTGGGGTCTCAGAAGCTCACAAACAGTCCTGGATACAGCAAATCTGTATCTGGACTAGACGACTTACAGGAAGGGCAGGAAACAAGCTTTGAAATTTTTTTTTTGTAAAGTGGAAAGGGGAAAGGAGGAGCAGAAGCTAACTGGGTTGGCCTTCTCAAATGTTCTCCCTGGAATAGGTAGAATGAGGTAATGACACTAGACTGGGAGGAGTGCCCCAGATCAAATTTACAGTAGGGGTGGGCAACTGCAAAGCCACCAAGTATAAAAACAGGATACCAAGAAGGAGGGAGGGTGGGAAACAAAAATCAGAACAAACAAACCCAACCAGATGCTTAACAGTTGTAGAAAATTCTAGTTAATACCTCACACAGTGAGTAAAATAAAAGTGCTATAAATACAGAAATACGCAAAAAACAGGATGCTTAATGTTATATATCACAGATTAGTTAGCTCAGAGCCCTTCCTCCGACTTCCTTCGATTAACTCAGTGGAATAAACCAGGCTGTCAGGTTCAGGGTTTGCAGATGAGGATGCAAAATCTGACCCTCCTGCTGGGACAGCAGAGAGGGGGTCTGCTGTATGTGCCAGGGTGGCACAGCTGTCAGACTGCATAGGAGTGGGTACCAGTGCTGGCATGGCCAGTCTGGTACAATAAGGATTGTCCTTGGCCTGTCCTGTTTGATCTTGAGGAGTACCTTTGGAAGGAGGGGCAGAGGGGGAAAGGCATAGATGGAGAGGTTTTCCCATGTGAAGGAAAGGGCATCCACTAGCTTGGCTGTGGGGAATTCTGCTGCAAAATTTGATTAGTTGATAGTTTTGGGGGGATGCAAAGAGGTCCACCTCTGGTGTCCCCCAAATGTGTATTAGAAGTGTGAATAAGTTTGGTTCCAGTTTCCACTCATGTGGGTCCATTAGATTTCTGCTTAACTCATCATCCAGTGAATTTTGTTTGCCTGGCAGAAATTGAGCTTGCAGGCGCACTTGGTTGCTTAAGGCTGTGTTTCACAGTGTCATGGCTAACCTGCAGAGTGGGTAGGAGTGAGTTCCCCCCTGCTTGCTTATGTACCACATAACTGTGGTGTTGTCTGTCTTTATCAGGCATTGTCCTGGCAGGATAAGGTATTTGAAGACGGTCAGTGCATTCTTTACAGCTAACATTTCTTTTTGATTGATATGCAGGTGATTTTTTCCTGGGCTCCATTTGTCTTGAATGCATTTGCCTGCCATGTGAGCCCCCCATGCATAGTCTGATGCATCTGTTGTCAGAGTTTGGATGGCGGGGGGGTTGTGAGAAAGGGAGTCCCGTGTTGTGGTTGCAAGCCTCTGCCCACCAAAGGAACTCTGTCCTTAGGCAAGGAATGATAGGAATCACTGCTTCCAGGTCCTGGGAATGTTGACACCAGAGACTTTTTAAGTACCATTGGAGTTTCCTCATATGCAGTCTTGCGTATGGAATCAGTAGAATACATGAGGCCATGAACCCTAAAGCTTGCAGTATTTTTCTTGCAGATAGCTGGGTTTGGGTGGCCAGTAATTTGAAATAAGTTGTCAAATAAACCTGCTTTTCTGGAGTGAGGAATGCATCTGGGAAGTTGTGTTCAAGCTTGCTCCCAGGAATACAGTCTTTTGGCTGGGTACTAGATGTGATTTCTTTTCATTGATGGTATACCCCAGAGAAGTTAGCAGTCTCTTTACAAAGGTCAGGTGCTGAAGTAGCAGTTCTTGACTGTCCGCCTGAATCAGGCAATCATCCAAGTATGGGTAAATTTGAATACTTCTCTGCCTGCAGTAAGCAACGGCTGGAGCCAGGCACTTTGTGAATACCCTGGGCACAGTAGCAGAGAACTGATAGTGCATAGAGCCTGCCCTGGATTGTAGATATTTCCTGCAAGATTCCCTTATGGGGATGTGCAGATAAGCTTCTTTTAAGTCTAGGGTGACTAGCCGGAGTCCTTGGCTAGCATAGGAAGGAGTTGCTGGAGTGTAAGCATTTTGAATTTTGGTACCACCAGGAAGGTGTTTAGGGTTGACAAATTCAGAATAGGGCACCATGAGCTCTCTTTCCTGGGCACCAGGAGCAGTCTGGAATAGAAACTCTGTCCCCTTTGCTCTGTTGGCACAGGTTGAATAGCCCTGATACTGAGAAGAGAAAGTACTTGCTTTTGGGCCTCTGTCCACTGGTTTGGAGGAAGGTCTGGCAATCTGCTTGGTGTTGGCAGAGAGTGGAAATAGAATCTGTATCCCTGAGATACAATGTTTAAGACCCATCAGTCCTGTAACATACTCCCAGTTTTTTTGCATGCAGGGCAAGTTTTCCTCCTAGGGGTGCAAGTACTTGGGCATGGCTGGGAAGGGTTAAGGACAAGTCATTGTGAACTTTTTCCATAGGGGGGTGGCTTACCACTCCCAGTCTTTGAGGAGGGAGCACTCCATTGTTTAGATCTGCACATACACTGAGACTGTAGTCTTTGTGGTCTGTTGCCCCTGGGTTTGGGCTGAGAAGGTCGGAAGGGACTGGAAAGGACCAATTTTTTGAAGGCCAATGCCTACTGAATTTAGGTGGCTGTACCTGTAAGAAATATTTAACAGTTTGCATGGATTTAGCTTTTTCTTCCATCTTTTTAATAACTTCTTCTGCTTTAGAGCCAAACAAACAGTCTTGGTTTAATGGAGCATCAAGTAATTTTGCCTTGACATGGTCTGGCAAGATTTGTTCCTTCAGCCAAGCATGCCTTCTCAGAAGAGACCCAGTGACAGCAGCCCTGCAAGATGCTTCTAAGGCATCAAAACCACACTGCAAAGTATGTTTACCAACTTGGTTTGCAGACTGCATTAAGTCTTGCAAGTACTTATTTTCTGCACAATCAGGTACATTTTTTTGTTTAAATAGATCAGTAATATGCTGCTGGTACTTTAACATGTGAAACTGTCAATTTAAAGCCCTGATGGCAAGAGTTTCAGAGGTATATACCTTCGTACCCCATCTGTCTAGAGCCCTAGAATCCCTGTCCGAAGGGGTAGGGTTTTTGGCTGTAGAAGCCTTAATACCTTTAGGTCCCTGGGAAATGGTCTCTGGATCAGCAGTGGGACTTTTAAAGAGAAATCTGTGAGAGTCAGGTACTCTTTAGTATCTGTCAGGCTTTCTAGGAGCAGGTGGTAAAATATCAGAGGTAAGGCTGGATTCCATGAAGACATCATCTACAATATCCAGGACAGGGGGAATAGCTAGAGGCCTATGCTGAGGCAAGTCTAAAAATTCCCTGAGTCTCTTTTAGGACTGTGGGTAGTCCTGGCATTCCCAGTGGAAATGCTCTCTTAGGGTATGCAAGGAAAGGTCCTCTGGGGGGGAGGCTGAGAGAATTGACTCCTCTGCATCAGAGTCCTCATAGGTAGATAAGGGTATGTCCTGGTAATCACAGGGATCAGAGTCATCAAACTCATGGTCTGAAGAATATGAAGGAAAATCAATTATTTGTCTTTTAGAGGGGGAAGGCTGGCTTCCCCTAATTAAAGTAATAAGGTCTTCAGCCATTCTAAGCATTTGTTTCTGTGGCATGGGAGCTTGGGAATATATTTTGGTCGTTGGTTTCCAAGGTATAGTGCGAACTCTGGGCCTGAGAAATTCGGTAGATTTAGTCATTAACGAAGTAGTCGGTTTAATATGAACAGTGGAAGGTCTGAACACACCCTCAGAAGCTGGTGCCTGCACAGCGGCTCTGGACCCATTCAAGGTAGAGACATCCACAGGCTCCATATTTGAAGAAGCATCTCTTGGCATACCGGACTCCGAATGGGTCTCAGTAGAGGCCTGCGAATCTGTAGAAGCAGGTAACAGGGGCTGCAAAAGCACCTCACTGAGTACCGGCAGACTGGCGACTAGCTTAACGGAAGCATCATCGGCAGTTTTGGAGCTATGCGATCTGTCTCTGTATTTATCTTTGTGTTTTTTCAGAAGGTCGGTAGTTGGCTGGCTTACTGATACTATTTTGGAATACGGAGAGTGAGACTGAAAGAATTCAGAGATAAAAATAGCCCGACAACGAATAGTTTGGGCGTTGAACATGGCACAAAACCAACAGCGAGGGACGTCATGGTCTGGGCCTAAACAGGTGACACAGTAAGAATGAAAATCTCTGTGAGGTATTTGCTTTCCACAGGCAAGAAAAAAGGATCCCCAAAGGGGTACTTAGCTTTAGAAGACTTCAGGTTTGAAACTCAAAAAAATGAAAATTTCAGGTAGCTGCCGACTGGCACTTGCGAACTGCTTCTGCTTCAGGCAACGTGGCAAGAAAAGTTGATGTAATGGCGTCGGCTGCATGTTTTATACCCCTAATGACCTGACATCATAAATGAGGTGACAGAAATCCCAAGACTCTGGTATTTGTGCCGAATGAGGGCTACCTGCAGGCAGATAACCCGAGTGTGATGACTGCAACAGTGAAACACAAAGAACATCAATTGGTTTCATGGTCATGCACAACAGGTAAGAATTGGAGGACTCCAATCTTTACCATCCCCTGTCACCAGTGGAATCTGTCAATAATCTGTTCTGGTGCAACTCCTTTTTGACATCAGTTTCTAAGTCAAAACAGACTCCACTGTCAATTTTGCCAAATATACAGATGACTGCAAATTTAGTAGCATTTTCCTTAACCGCAATGAAACCACCTCCTTTAAAAATGAAAGGCAGTGTAGAAATAACAGTTTAAAAAAAAAGCAGCATTCTGGCATTTTGCAACCCACACCACCCTTATACAGTACTGATGAACAGGTAAAGGTTTACAAACTTGGCAGGTGGCATAATGGTTAAGATCTTTACCACCAATGCATGAGATGCAAGGTTTGATCCTGACTTCTGGGCAATGCCTGTATGGAGTTTGCATGTTCTCCCTGGATCTCTGTGGGGACCCTCCCATCTCCCAAAAGAACATGTAGATTGTTTCAGCCTCAAAACTCTCTCAAGAATGAAGCTGAGGTTAGCAGCACAGACTCTAAATGATGCCCTATAGGGGGATGTACAGACCAACCACTTTGGACATCTACTGTCTAGAGGATACTGCACACTACAGTTGAGCACAGATGACAGACTGCATGCCATATCAGGGGCAAGCCACTTAATGGTGTAAAAATTGGCTCTAGGTGATTTGGTCTAATGCTGCCAAATGGGCATGGGGATTTTCTAGTGATAACTGGGTTGAGGAGACAGCCTACTGCTATCTATGCAAGCGACCCATGCTAATGATGGGAGGGGTGTATGTGCCCCTATTAGCCAGTGTGTGCCCACCAGAAAGCCCAGCAGTCCTAGGTCAATAAGCTACTGGCAGGCTGGTGTCTAGTTTCCCAAATTGGGTTATCTGGGATTGCGCTATTGAGCGAAAGCTGGACATAAAACCAATCAACCTGAAAATATGAACTAAGAATTGCTACACTCATTTGAGGTCCACTCACAAGATGCAGCTTGGAAGTGGATAACATGACAGTAAGGAGGAGGCTGGACATCCTATGTATTCAGGAGATAAGATGGAAGTGCAGTGTGGCAAACACTTGGCTTGGGATCCATAGTCTACTACTTAAGAGGATAGATTAGAAATGGTGTGGGAATTGTGGTGAAGCTTCAGAAGCTAGTGAGGGATGTCATCAGAATTAATGACAGCCTCATGGCAATCAGACTCCAGTGTAAGGACAGGGCACAATTCATAATTTCAGCCTATGCCCCACAGCAGGGTTGTGATAACGCAGAGAAGACTGCGTTCAGATAGTAGTTACGCAATCTATTAGATAAAGCAGTACAGCATTAATCAGTGTTGATAAGGGATGAGCTGAATGCACATACTGGGACAGACAGAGCAGGATGTCAGGACTGCCTGAGTCCATCTGGGTGGAGCAACAGGAAAAAAGGAGGCAAAGCCATTCTAGAGTTCTGTCTGGAAATAGCTTGATGGTGGCCAGCACATGAGACACAGCCATAAGGTCACACAATAGTGGCCAAGATGCAACTCAGCTACACTTCCTCCTAGTAAGGAAAGGGCACTGGGGTAGAATCAGCAATTGCAAAGACATCCCTAGTGAAACAGTTAACCCACAGCATAACTCACTGGCTGTACAATCAGTTGCAAGCAGTGGTCAGAGAAGGCTCTAAGATCAAAAGAGATTAGGCTGAAAACCTGGAAGTTGACTAGACAGAAAGCACAAGAGTTCAAGGAATTATTCAGGGCTCTAGCACCTTTGGAACAAGAGGAAATGGGGGTAGCTGAAGAATAGCAGTGCCTCAAAACAGCATGTGCAAGGACTATAGAACAGATATTCAGCCAAGCCACGTATGGAAATAAGGTGCGTAAGGAAAGCTGGTGGTGATTTGCATAAGTCCAGGAAGTCATCAGAAGAAAGGAGGAGTGCAGGAAAAAAGTGGGAGGTAGAAAAGCTGGACCATGCTGTGAAGAAATATGGATTAGCTAACAGAGGAGTTGCAGTAGCAAAGAATAAAGGATCAGAAACACTTTAAGCAGCTTCTGGAAAGTGATTTGATACATGGCACAAAGAAACTATCAGGTTGCAAGGCAAAGAAAAAGTTAACGAAAATAGTCCAACACCTTTCATAAGGGATGTCAGCAAAAACCTGCTCAACAGACTACAGGACATCAAAGCCAGATGGAAGGAGTACTTCCAGCAGCTTCTGAATGAAGAAGCCCCCACAGAAGATGTACTGCCCCAGACAAAGCCTAAAATGAAAGAGAAGGAGGAGCCCACCCTAGAAGTAAGAACAACACTAAGGAAAATGAAGTCAGGGAAAGCAGCAGGCTGAGATGAGGTCACAATAGATATGATCAAGATGTTGGAGGAGACAGTGGAAATGGCTCCTGAAGGCACTCATAGTAGTATGGAGATAACAGAGTATCCCAGATGGCAAGAAAATAAGCATACTAGTACCAGTCTTCATGAACAAAGAGGACTTACACACAACTGTGGGCAGTGCAGAGGTAAACTCCTGTCACACTGCAAGAACGTTCTGTAGAAGGTGACTGATAAATGAATTCACAAAATAGTAGAAAGTAAGATGAGAGATGAATATTTCAGATTCAGACCAAGATGCAGCATAACTGACGCACTGTTTGCAGTGAGACAAATAGCTGAGAAGAAACTTAGGAATGAGGAAGGAGTCCAACTGGGCATTCTAGACTTATATAATGCATATGGCAAGGTCCCAAATAAGCTGATTTGGGCATTTGAGTGGTGATTTGAAGTCCCAGAAATATTGGTAGAATTTGTGCAGGCAATGTACAAGACTTAGACCCATACCATGAACTACCACAGTGGTGGTAGTCTTAAACACCCAAAAAGTGTGAGAAGGACACACACAGACAGACAGGACAGTCTCTCTCCATCACATAAAGTAGTCAGAGTCAGGAAATCGCTTCTACACCTCATCACAAACTGTAAAACACATCATTACAAAAAAAAGAGGTCATTGTTCCCCTCTACTCATCATTCATTAGACTTCCATTATAGAAGAGTACAACTGACTTTTTGGTATGTACCTCACAAGACATCTACAACAACTGGAAAGGCCACAGAAATACCCTCACAAAAGATACCTCAAACAGACTCAAACAGATGCCCTAACTAAAAAAACTCTTTTTCTATGTCTCATCATCTCTCAAATCTATGCGATCTCTACATCTCATACAAAAGCTATATGTCATGTCAAACCCAGAGCTGGACATACATGCTCCACATAAATTCCATAAAATAAGTAAACTATTAAATATAATAAATAAAATCAATAAAATATTTAAAATCAATAAATACATAAATAATACATTATAAAAAATTATAATATAATAATAATATAATAATATAATATAATATGTTATTTAATTGTTTTGTATTTATGTTGTAAATTTATTAGATTTTTTTTAGATGAGAAAAAATGAGCGTATCTATAAAAACTTATATAAAATCAAATATAAAATCAATGATGCCTATCTATAAATAGTATGGTGAGACACATAAGTTTAAATTTGCTATAATGCTATAATTGATCAAATATATATCTCACCTAGGGTGGCCTCACACTGGGCTCAAAAGAGCAAAAGGTGGCAAAAAAAAAATAAAAGTGGCCTGGGTTTCCTGCATAAAAAAAAATATTTTGATTTTAATTCAATTATTGCAAATTATATAAATAATAACGATTAATTTTGATGTTTTTAAGATTTTGTTATAATTGTAAGTTGTTATTATTTTATAATATTTTTTATTATGATTATTATGTATTCTATTTATTCAATATATTTTATTATTATTATACAATATTATGTTATTTCTTATATTTATTATATTTATTATTTTTATATTAATATTTATATTTATTATTATATTTATTATATGACCTTAGATATATTAAAAAAAAAAAAGCACACTCACAAAAAAAAAAGCACTAAACAAACACTCAAAAACAAAAGCAATGAACTCAAAGTTAAAAAACAAAAGTAAAAAAAATTTTAAAAAAAAGTTTTAAAAAAAGTCTTTTTTTAAACAGTTCATGTTATTTTTATTTGGTTATATTTATTTTATAATAGCTATATATATAGCCATGTTTAAGTTTTTATATGCACTAGCACTTTAAATAAGCTGCTCGGCTGCCGATTGAAATGTTTTTGGCGCCAAAAAGTTTTTAAATCTGCAGGAAAAAGTTTGAATTGTTGTTCTGATGAAGTCTGTATCTACAGATGAAAGCGCTAAACCGTTGTTTTAATTCTATGTTTGTGCAATAAATCAGTTTCCCGTGCCCGGGTCCAGTTTCACTTGTACTGTTAAAATACCTTGAGACTGCGTGTTGTCTCATTGTATTGATTATCTATGCTCCACATAAAGAAATCCCAATCCCTCTGAGCTACACGCTCTAGGGATCTAAACCTTGTCACCACAATAAGCAGAACATGCTGGAGGGATAGAGTCCTGTCTCAGAGACGTCCCATACTCTGGAACAAACTACCTATCTATATCAAACAAACCTCCTCATTAGCACTCTTCAAGAAAAATCTTGATGATTGGATGGGAGATAGGAAATTCACCCTGGGGATCACCTCTGTGGCTCTGCTTGACAGGGGCACAGGAAAATAATTTTCTTGGGTGGCAAAAGCCAGGATACCATTTGGCTAGGCTTATATAGGCCCTAGGGCCAATAGCCTAGTACCTACCTATGAACCTGATGACTCCAGTGCAAACAATGTTCGGTCTCAGAGAGAGATTGCCAGTGGGAGTGGGTGTACATCAGGTTCATCTCTGAGCACACTACTGTTCATACTGGTGATGGACCACTTCAACAAACAGGTCAAAGGAGACAGCTCAACAATGTATGCAGACAATGTGGCATTACAGGCAGACTCTGAACAAGAACTTCAGTAAAATGATAGGGGAATGGAATGCAAAACTGAAGGCACATGGGATGAAACTGAATACAGATAAGACAGTTGTAATGTCAGCAAATGGAATCAGAAGAAGCTGACAACTGAGATAAAAGGGAAAATACTGGAACAGGTTAACAACTTCAAGTGTCTGGGAGGGGTGGAAGAGAAAGGAAATCTGAGTGACGAGGTCAAAGCTAAAATCAGAGTGGCTACAGCTAACTGAGAAAGTGTTAGGGGAAGCGTATGACAGAAGAATGCCAAAAAAAATGAAAAGCTACATGTACAATACACTGCTGTGACCAGTACTACTGTATGGCCCATAAACCTGGGCAGTAAAGGCAAAGCAGCTGAGAAAGCTAGAGGTGATGGAGATGAAGTGCCTGCGACAGGTGGTAGGATGCACACCATGAGACAAATAAATGATGACTTTAGAACAGGGGCCAAAGTAGTCCTGATTTTAGAGAAGATCAAATAGAACAGTTTATGGTGTTTCAGGCACATGCGCAGAAAAGAACACAATCTGGTGAAGATGAGCTGGGACAGACAGGAAGAAGGCAAGTGTAAACAAGGCAGTCAAGCAAATGGATGGGTTGTGTGAGAGAAGACCTGCAATGGTCAAGCATGACCATTGAAAAAAGTAGGAGTGGCACTGAAATGAAAGAGATGGCGACAGCTGAGAACACTCCGATCCCATTTAGAAAACAGGAAAAAGGAGGAGGATGATGGTGATACGACTTTGCACTTCTTGAAGATTATGGCCTTCAACTTGATACTAATAAAGCAGTTACCATCAACAGGGCATAAGGAGCTGCACATCATCCTGTGTGGTTGATAACTGCACCTCAGAAGTACCACTTATAGAATACTGTACTCTGTTCTTTGACCTACTCTCATGCCAACTGATGCAAGTATACAATGTAAAAGAGTTGTCACAAAAGAAATTGAAGAGAGATACTTGTCTTATAGCAAAGAGACTACAAGATTCCTTGTTTGTAATCTTATCCTTTTAGAGGAGACCTATGCCAGACATAACATGCAATAAACGAACCCTTGTTATTTGAAGCTCCTTGCTTAGAATACTCCTCTGCTGAACTGAACATATGAGGACATTCAGCTGCGGTAAATGTTGATATCTGCCATACCATGAGTAACAAGTTTACATCTCAACAAACTGCTCTCATTTATCCTCAGCACAACCATACATACCTTCAGGAAGGATGAGAATGAGAGCACATGGGCACCTGCAAATTTGAACAATGGATCCAGGTTATTAAGCACCTTGATGGCCATCAGGCCTAGGGCTTGGTAACCAAACCTATGCTGCAGCTAGTTTTGCTATGGCTCTCTCCCAAATACTAGCACCATTTTCAATTTACCCTAAGCTTTCTTCATTTAACTGAATTTTTACTTGCATAGTCTTATTTGTCATGTGTGTGTGACATACAGCTAACTGTATGTCACACACACATGACAAATAAGACTATGCAAGTGTGTGTGTGACATACAGCTAACTGTACTACAGCCAAGCATTAACTTATGTCAACTTGAAAAGCAGATACTTAAACAGCACTTATGTAATGGCAGCCAAAAAAACTCACACAAGTGCATACAGCGAATCTTTATAGCATCTCCAAACTCAAGCACTTGGTAAAGCTAAGCTAGAATACTTTGTTAGCGTACCTAGAACAGGCTTTGAGAAGGAGTGCTGGACATTCTAATTGTACCTGTAACACTTATCTCACACCTGTTACCCACATAAAAGTATGGTTACAATGTAACAGATGCACTAATTACTTCCCCTTTTTTTCTGTTACCATTATATATTAACCTTAGGATTATTCCTGTTTAAATTGTGGTGATCAGGTAGGCATTCAAGGCTATAAAAGGCCTTGCTAAGAAAAAGGCAAAACTAGCAATAGTTAAATAAGGCAGACATCACTAGTATAAACAGCACAGGGCACCTGTAAAACACATGGATAAGTAGCAGCCTTAATAAAGGCGTTCACAGTGCATAGATATCAGTGGGTCATAGCACTGTCACACAATATAAACTGCAGCATACCTTTAAAATAGGCCAAATATGGGATTAAGACACATCGTTACTACATTCTGAAATACAGCTAAAGTGGAAACAATTCCAAGTGAATTAGATGTTTAAAATTGCACAATTAAACCAAAACATATGCAAACATTCATAATTTACTTTTGTATACTCTGTGCTACCTACAAGTCAGTATTCATTTTACCTACAAATAACCTACCATTGCCAGTGTTCACTGGTAGCTAGCAGAATGCAAGTACAGTGAGAGGCAGGACATAGGTTTATTATGGGAAATGGTCTGCATCACCTGGGGAAAGTGCATACCCATTTATTTCCCAGGGCATGGCTTCTGAAGTATTGTAGTAAAGACAGTACAGTTGTGTAAAATCTTACCATAATGGTAGATGTCCTTGGCTTCACTGTGGCAGTATTCATTACGTATAGGATTCCCTGCCATGAAGCCCATCGCCAGGCCAGTTTACCAAAGCGTACCATTGCCTTAAGGTACACTGACCGCCACCTACACACTCCTTGTGTTGAGTAAGACATAAAGGTGACATTTAGGCATACCATCCTCAGAACTAATTGCCCCAGAAGGAACAGCAGTCAAAGGAGAACCAAAGAAAACCTGCACATCCAGGAAGGAAAAAAGAGTAGGGGATGCAGGGAGGGAGTGAATACTGCAGTGGTGAAGGCAAGGCCATCTACTGTTATGGTAAGATTTTACACAGCTGCACTATGTCCTACATTCACCGCTGCAGTATACATTACTTATAGAAGAGTGTCAAAGCTCAAGAAGAAACCTGGGAGGAGGAAGCAGCAGTAGAGCTTTCTAAGAAGCCATGAAGAACGGCATTAGCAAAGCAAGCTCTAGCTCTGGAGATACCATCCAACTTCTACTGTTTGGTAAAGGTATGCACAGATGTCCAGGTAGCGGCTTCAAGAATACAATTAGTGTCTGAACCCTTGAAAAAAAGCACCAGAAGAAGCCATAGCTCCAGCAGAATGAGCCTTTACAGAAGAAGGAAGGTGCTCGCCACGAAACGTGCAACAAAAAGAAATAGCCTTTGAAATCCAAGTAGAAATAATTTGCTTGGAAACAGCCAATCCTAAAGAGCTAGGATGAAAGGAAACAAACAAGTGATCAGATTTTCTGACAGCTTTAGTCTTATCCAAATAAAATCTGAACTGTCATTGCGTGTCTAAAGTATGCAGCACTATCTGCCTGTCAAGATTGCGGAGAGGGGAAAAAGTAGGCAAATTAATAGACTGATTAAGTGACAACTCATTAACTACCTTGGGCATAAAAGAAGGATTAGTATTATGCAAGGACACCCTGTCCTCATGAAATATCAAAAAAAGGTGGACAAGCCATAAGGGCTTGCAACTCAGACACCCATCTGGCTGAAGTAAAAGCTAACAAAAGAACAGTCTTCAAGAACAATGTTGCAAGGAAGCTGAAACAGCAGCCTCAAAAGGAGCCTGACTCAATTTCTTCAGAATGAAATTAAGATCCCATGGAGGAGGAACAGGCTTCCTGCGAGGTCTAATATTATGGACACCTTTAAGAAACTGCTTAGCCTCAAATCTAGATGCTAACGGGGGAGTTAAAGGCAGACAAGCAGAAACAGCTGATAAGTGGGCCTTAATAGAAGAATAGGCCAAACCAGCATTGAGCAACTCACACAAATACGGGAACCAAAGGAACATTCACAGTAAGTGGATCCAGGTCATGAGAAAGACACCAAATAGAAAGCCTCTTCCATTTAGGTAAGTAGGATTTCCTAGTAGTAGGTTTCCTGGCCTCCTGCAGGACCTGCAGCACATCCTCAGAAAAAAGGTGTCTATGAGGAATCAAAACCTTATCACCCACAGTGTCAGTTGAAGTGTGGACAGATGGGGATGGATGAGAGACCCCTTGTTTTGTGTGAGGAGATCCACCCTGTGGGGTAACTTGTGATGATTGCCCTTGGCTAGATGCAGAAGTAGAGGGAACCAGTGCTGTCAGAGCCAAAAAGGAGTCACCAACAAGATTTTGGGAGCATCTTGTTGAATCTTGAACAGGACTCTCAAAATGAGAGGAAGGGGAGGGAATGTATAAAGAAACATCCCCTTACAAGGAAATGAGAGGGCATCCACCTTCCATACCGGAGGACCTGGGACTGCGGCACAAAACAGAGGAATTTGTCTGTTCAGAGGGGAGGCAAAAGATCTGCTTGAGAAGTACCCCACTGGTGAACAATGTCCAGAACCACATCCCTGTGAAGTATCCTTTCATGGGATTGAGTGAAGGACCTGCACAGAGTGTCAGCCATAATGTTTTGATCTAAAGGAATATAAACTGCCTGAAGAGTCACTTGATACCAGACAGCCATATCCCATACCAGAAGTGCCAACTGGCAAAGAAGGTTAAAATCTTGTTCCCTCCTATTTGTTGATATACCACAAAACTGTGGAATCCTCTGTGAATACCTTGAGAGGCCCCAGAGACAAAAGAGGATGACAGGCCTGAAGAGCCAGCAGAAGAGCTCTCATCTCTTTGATATTGTTGTGCTCCTTTAGCTGATGAGGAGTCCACACTCCCTGAACCTTTGCTCCCCATCCCACATCTGAAGCATTTATGAACAGATCCTGAGAGGGAAGAGGAGGATGAAAAGGGAGCCCTGGATTCAGAGACAACTGCTGAATCCAGCACAGAACTACCTTCTTGAGACAAGGGAGAAAAGGAACTGTAAAGTCTAGAGGATGTACATAAAGTCACACTGACTTCAGAAACCACTGGAACTTCCTCATGTGGAGTTTGGCCAGAGGGAGCATCAGAATGGTGAAAGCCATGAACCCCAGAGCTCTCTTGAAACTCCCTGGCTGTAATGGAGGCCAGGGGAAGAAGATTCTGAAAGTAAGAAATGTGAGTTAAGGCCTTTGGAGGAGGCAGGGATGATAGCATTGGCACAGTCTGACTCCTGCAACCCAGAAAGACAAGACCCTGAGAAGGAGTCAGGGAAAACGTTTTGAAGTTTATAGTGAACCACAGGCTCTGAAGAAGAAAAATGGTAAAACAAAGATTTTGCAAAAGGACCTCTGGAGTGAATGCCTGAACCAGCAGGTCATCCAAGTAAATAAATATTTGCATCTCTTGAAGCCTGTAAAAAGTAATCACAGTAGTGAGGCATTTGGTGAACACCCTTTGGGCAGTAGAAATGCCAAAGGGTAAATCACACAACTGAAAATGCCAAGAAGCAACAGAGAAATGCAAAAACCTCCTGAAAAGAGGATGGATCAGAATATTGAGATAAGGATCCTTGAGATCCAGAGACACCAGAAAGGCCTGAGGGAATAAGAGAGGAAAAGGGGTCTGAAGGGACAACATCTGAAAGGAAGGCACCTTCAGAAAAGTGTTTAGATGAGAGAGGTCTAGAATCGGTCTCCAAGTACCTTCTTTTCTGGGCACTAGAAACATTCTGGAATAAAACCCCTTCCCCCTTCGGGACATAGGCACGTCTTGAATAGTACCCTGAAACAAGAGAAGAAGCTCTGAGGAAAAAAGGAAGTTGTTCCCAAGGAGGCTGAGGAATGTCCATAAAAGGAGGACAGGAAATCCAAACCATGAAGTACCCCTGACAAATGATTGACAGTACCCAAGAATCCCAGGTGATTTGAAGCCAAATCAGAAGAGAAAGAGAAAGGTAAAGAGAAAGAGAAAGAGGAATGTGGCTGGAAACAGGTAGATAGTCAGACAGCACCTGGTTTGTCAGAAAAAGAAGGCTTTAGAATCCCTGCAGTCTGAGTGGCCTTAGCAGAAGGAGCCCGTTTACCACCCATTTTACCTTTAGCAGGAGGGTGAGATTGACTACAAACAAAGGCTGATTAAGAAGGGTAGTTTTGCTTGAAATTTAGGAACAGGAGAAACAAAGACATGTTTAAGCTTCTGTAAGACCTTCTCCTTGTCCTGAAGAGACTTAAATAAATCAGCAGCAGCTTCACCCAAATAAAAGTTTATTATCCAGAGGAGCATCCATCAACTTAGCCTTAATATCATTGGGTAAAGGTTGAAGCCTAAGCCAAGAATACCTCCCCAGTACTGAACCAAAAGGAGCAACCCTAGAAGAGGCATCTGCTGCATCATAACTACATTTGATAGAAAGACAAACTACTTGAGATGAAGTCCCTAGCAAGGAAAGAACGGAAGATTTACTCTCAGAGTCTGGAAGGTCAGAAAAAAGCTGACAGTCCTGAGAAAAAAAGAGCCAACACTACCTAAATATATGGGTCTGAAAATTAATAGCCCTAAACGCTAAGGTAGCTGAAGTATAAACCTTCTTACACAGCCTGTCCATGGTTCTGCTGTCATTGTCAGAAGGCAGTAACTTGGATGAAGGATGCAACTGACACGACTTATCAAAGGCTACAGACACCACAGAGGGGTCAACAACAAGACACTGGAACAAAAAGAAACAATCCTCAGGCACCTTATAAAACCTATCAGACTCAGACTTCTTGTGAGCAGGGGGCAGAGAAGCAGGTGCTTTACAGGCATTGGAAAAAAACATCTAGTAAAGCAGCCAAAACAGGAGGAACAGACAAGTTTAGGAGACTCCATCTTAACTCATAGTACCTCTCATGGATATCAGAAATGTGGGCACAATCCCAATTAAAAAAATCCATCATCCTAGAGCTTGTGTCCCCAAAGGAAATTTCCTTAATAGTATCTGGAGTATTAGAGTCTTTCTCCTTTAGACTATGGGTTTGTGGAGGAGGAATCTGGGCAGAATAAGTAGGGGATTCTTCATCAGAATCCAACTCTTCTGCAGAAGAATTCAGTTCCCTGGGCCTTTTAGGTGAAAAAGAGGACCATGCAGGAGCAGGAACCAAAACCCCTTGAGAAGGCCTTAATGACAGTAAAGCATTAATTAACCCCCGAGTAAAGGCCTGCCACTCACTTTCTGGATCCCTAGGAGTAGAAGAAACATGATTAGTTTTCTATTTCTTTTTTTAAGGGGATGTCAGTATAAGAAAACTGGGAGGGCCCTGACTCAGGATGGCATTCCACAACCATAGTTGGAACTTCTTCCCTAAGAAGAAACTGCAGAATCCCCTAGACCCCTCAGAAACAATAAACCATGGTTCCCCTGACTGCCTGAAATATACGCATGCAAAGTCTCGGATGTGCTGCCCGCTAGATTCTCAGTGGGCCTCCAACACGGACAGGGCACAGGAATCCAACAACGCAACCACGCAAGACTCTGGGTTTGTAATAACCTCTGGAGAAACACCCAGGAGAGGCCAGATAGTAGACGATTCCAGTCTTACCTTTTTCACCTTCTTTCCAGACGGCTGACCCTTTGAGCAGAATAGTTCCATCCAATGTATCTTTAGTAAGAAGCTTAAGATGCTGGTTCTCAAGATACAAGGAAAGGGAAGAAAGCCTACTAAAAAGGGTTTTTGGGACAAATGCCTGACAAACTGAACAAGACCTATGGTTGTGAGAAGCTCCTAGGCAAAAAAGACATTTATCATGGCGGTCTTTATTGGGAATCAGTTTCCCACACTGGCATTTAGCCTTTCTGGATGACATTAACCCCCTCAAACAACACAAAAAACTCAAGAAAAGAACAAAAACCCCAACTGGGTATTAATCTGCAATGGTGAGCACTTCATCAAACAGGTTTAATCACCAGAATTCCAATAAACAGAAAAACGGCAAAAAAACAGATGGAGACAAACAGACCAATGGCTAAAAACAATGTTCGGACTGGCGCAAAGAAGTTCTAAGAATGGCACACCTGAACGTCACCTTTATGCTCTATGCTACGCAAGGAGTGTGTAGGTGATGTTCAGCATACCTTAAAGCAATGGTAGGCTTTGGTAAACTGGCCGGATGATGGGCTTCATGGCAGGGAATCCCATAAGTAATGAATACTGCAGCAGTGAATGTAAGGACATCTACTGCTCTTAATGTGACAGGAAAATGGTAGAGCAATAACATGCCCATGCCAACTACACATGACAGCTGTCCAAATATAGGCAGTATTAAATATCAATATAACTTCTAAAGAAAAAAAAAACAATGAATTTAATTAAATGCTTTAGGAAAACATGGGCTATTACCAGCTTTTAATCCAGAGAGGCACATTTATGATAGCATCCATTGCTTAAGAAAATGCAAATATAAAATTGATTTCATACTTTTAACTTCAGTAACAACTATCCACAGCCTCTGATCAAGCCTGGTCTATACAGTGAATTAGTTACCAAGGTTTACTGCTACATAATCTTCCCTTGGACAACCAAAACAATACCAATGAAGTACTCTGCATCAAAGTCACTGAACAACTTTTTTTTTATTTGACATGCTAGACCGAAAACTGCTTGTGGCATGTAAAACAATAACATTGCCTTCCAGACTTCACGTGTCCCAAGTGTACCCCATAATACTGTAGTGCTCGGCATCATGGCTTTGGTGAGTAGAGCAGAGGTTTCTCCCACACATACTCAAACATCAGAAGATGGCAACCAGAGATGGAGAGGTCTGACATCAGGTAGCCAGTCAGGATCTCATGTAATTTATTTGCTAGATGGGCAAGGCTCTCTTCAAATACAGTACTTAAATAAACAGAAGGGGTAATCCAGTCAGAGAGAACTAGTACAAGATCCATTATAAAAATGAAAGTTATAAAATGCAGCTTCCCACATCTACAAATGTATTTTCCACTTGAGGAGGGCATAACCCCCAGTAAAAAAAAAAAAAGTAATTTATAACAAACAGACTAACTGCAGTGTCATAGACAATCTAGTAGCAATCAATTTTATTTAAACTACTCTATTTGTGTAGTGCAAAACTGAACTCCAAGGGTATGTGCCAAAATATCAAATCACATTTATCTAAACAATGACCATACTGTCTTGTACAACTACAGTTATCAAAACTAGTGACTTTCATATAAATGCAACTGTGAACAGACTATTTATTTTAACCACTAAAACCCAATGTTGGACATTAACTAGATTGTTTACTGCACTACTGAATAAAAAGAAGTTCATGCACTGTCCACAGTGCACAAAAGTCAACATAAAAACAAGCATTGCCAAACCAAAGGCCTACTAAGCAAATACTAAGAATATGTCAATACAAACAGGAAAAGCCACATTTTCTTTGGCAGTCAAGAATAGAGAATTGCCATTTTAATGAACAAGTCTGAAACGGATTTTTTTTTGTTTGGTTAAAACTAGTACTACATGGCCCATAATATAGGCATGGGCCACACAGAACCTTGAATTAGTAAGGACAAAGCATCTCTTTATTTGAAGGGTACAGTAAAACAAAGTTTTATAAATCAGTATACTGAATACACTAAACAAGAAAATTCTTTTTCAACAGCAGTGCATGCCAGAGCATAAGAAAATCAAAAGCTGCGGCCTGTGCAACTTATTCATCATTTCAGCCTGTGGAACGCACTCATTCATTAGCATCTATAGCCTCCAGTGGGAGCTGACCCTTTCTTCAATACATGCTGACAATAAGGGGTGTTCTTAGGGTAAGGGTGTTCCCATGCATACTCAGTTTACTCAGATTAGTACATTCATTTTTCTTACCTCAGTGAAAAAATTACATATAGAAGCAAAAAGATGTCCATAGCTGTTTAATGTATATAGTATATATCTGTTCACAGCTTGGTTACACAAGTATACCACTGAAAAATAATCTCTTTTTACTGCTGAAGGGTTGGCAGTTGATAATCCACCATTGCTTCAGTGCATTAGGGTAGTACTTGTAGGGGTGCATGTTTATTTAAGATGAGTATCAGAGTGCAGCATGGATGAGATTAAAAACATGAAGATTTCTGGCTATAACCCCACCTTAGGATACACATTTCAAAGAGTGGCAAGTAAAAGATGTTACGCAGCAGTACTTAGAGTAACCTTACACTTTTAAGACTGTTGGCAGGACAAAATCAGTTTGCTTCTTCCCCTCTTCAGCTCACTTCCACTTCCCCAACAATATGAATACACCCTTTTGATGAAAGCACCAAACTGATACTTCCCTTCTCTTTCAATATTTGAACACCACGAGTTCTAAACCCCCTTGGGAACCAAATTTCAGTTAGCAAATAGGAGAAGAAAATTGAGATGAAAATTAAGTAATTCTTTAATGAAGAAATAAGACAAAGGAGAAGGAGGTCTGCTGCTGCTGTGCAAACATCCAAGGTTATGGTGAATTCCTCATAAAAACGTGTTCCTATTACTTCATCAAAAATTCACATCATCGAACGGCATTTTGCGTGGTATTTTATCGAACATTCAAAACAAAGTGAGCCAGCAGAAATTGTGGAAATCCCATTTAAAACACTTTCTGCTGGCTCACTTTGTTTTGGTTGTATTTTGGGAATTTTGGAGCCATGCAGCAGCCGTACGTGCAATACGCAGTTCATTTGGATTTTATCGAACATGCCATTTGAACCATTTTAATTGAGATAATACTACAGTGGGGATCAGGAAATTTGCCCTTTCTTCACTGTAGTGCAATCTCTGAGTTGATATATATAATTATTGGGGGGTGAGGGGGTTCAATGAATGGCATTTTTGATGATATGCATCTTCAATGAAGTAATATAGACCCTGTAAAAACATTAAACTCTGTCAGTAAGAGAAACGTCTGACAGATTTCCCAGTGACTCTAGTATGAAAAAGAATCCCGCCCATTGAAAGATGGTCTGTTTGGCAAAATACTGTTGACGATACACCTGAAAAAAAGATGCCATCTAGAGATGGAAACTGCCTATTTTATGAAGTTTAGAAAACTTATGAAGGGGAACCATGCAACTACTGCATAAGACACTGGCACATTTTTGGGAAAGGCAACAGAAGTAGACAACACTACTGAAAAAGTTCTTCAGTGCCAGCAAATTTTTGATGCTTATATCAAAACAAAATGCCATCTGCCAGTCAGAAAGCTGCTTAAATCATTGAATGCAACATACATTCTCATCGGTTATTCAAAACAAAAACAGGTGAACTGATTAAGATTCTTTGCACTGACACCTTAGGAATGCAGCCTGGTTTGATCCTAAGTGAAAAACACTCTCTATGAAAGGTCATTAAAATTTATGAGTTTATTAGCCAATGACTTAAAGTTTAGACAGCCTTTTAGCTGAAGCCACAGTCATGAGGAAAAGGATTTTCTGAGGTGCATGCAATATGTCAACACAACTTACTTGAAATGGGGCAAGGTGAATTCCACTAGCAAAAAATGAGAGACCCCCTATGAAGGCACAAGAAACCTCCAGAATACTGGAAAGTCCTCAAAAATTCCTCGGAGATCAAAACTTAGCCTACATCGTCATGGGAATTAAAGACCAATTCCAATTATGCGCCTTAAATTAGAAATAATTCCATCAAGGCTGCTTAAAAAATAAAAGAAACAACAAAAGGGATGCAAAAATAATAGTGAACTGCACCTGTAAGACAGCTCTACTCTGAAATCTAAATGGAAAACTTCTGAACTGCTGTTAACACCTGTACTGATAAGGCAGTCCCTACCTGCACCAAACAACCTGAGGGAAAATACTAGTGAAAGTTCTGGAACTGCACAGGAGCTTTAGAAATAATGTTATGAATAGACCCACAATGGAGATAATATAATCACCACCAACTCTTACCTGATATGAAGAAAAATGAAGTGTGAAGACCACATGCCAACCTTTTGACAAAGGCATCACAGTCACTACACTGGGCTAAAGATCTTGGCAGGATCCTTCTGTAGAACCTCCACCTGCAGAAGACCTGGATTGTAGCACACATAAATTGTCCAGCAATTGGTGTAAATGTACTCAGCTAAAAATGCAGGGTTGATATATGGAAAGAAGCACTCATGCAAGGTAGAAATTACAGGTACTGCATTACTCTTTGTGGCTTGTGGGGTGGGGGTGTTCCTAGCACTATGTGCCCCTGTCCCCTTCTTGATATGACTGGGATCACTGGTCGCTCTTGTCTGTCTCCTGATGTCCAAAGATGTCAGGAGGTAAAAGGAAGTAATGGGCAAACAGGGGAAACAGGATTGACTGGCATGATGAAAGGGGGGAACAGGATCACAAAAATTATTATTTTGAAATGACCTTGGCTGCGAAACTGAAGAGGATAGACCCTACAAGCAAATGATTAAGAGTAATTTACCATCTGAACACCCTGCACCTATTGGGTGGAAGGTGAATTATCCTGACAAAGTTCTCATATGTAGCCTAGAAATGTTAAGTATTGTTATGGTGGCCATTGTCACTAAGAAAGAGTAGTAGAAAAAAAACAGAATCCCCATATATGGCTGGACAGGTTAAAAACCAGCCAGTCAGCAATAAAATATAATGAAGATTCTGAAAGGGAAAACGGTCCTATTAAGTGCACTGCCCACAAAGCAGAGTACATGTGTCAGAATATAAATACAAACACGCTGAGAACTGTCAAGTTTAACATAGCACCAGGTTTTTCAGAAAGCTTCCAGGTCTGCCCTTTGGAATAGATTGCAGTCTCTTTCACCTAAATAAGAGAAAAAAAAACTATATTCTTCTGCAAAAGGAGGTGTGTGTGCAACTATGAAACACAAAGACCTACAAAGCTGGGATCAGATATGAAGCAGATAGACTTCCTATGACACTTTTGTTCTGAAGGAATAATTGGTCTCTTTTGGACGTGAGGGAAGAGGTCAGATAAGCAAGAATGGACTGCACTATGACATGTGGAGGAATAACAAAGTGGCCCAACCCACATCTCATTAGTCCCCTGATGCATCAGATCCCTATCCCTAACAGTGGCAGCATGGTATAAACATCATGCACTGTGGGCACAACACAGGCAGGTGTGTTTTTATAGCTACTAAGGAAAAGTATTATACATGTCTTCTAAAACATTGCACTCAAGCGCCCATCTCCAAACCGTGGAACATTACCTCTTAACAATGCAGAACAAATGGGGAAAACAAGGAACACATACTAATGACTTCAATTAGGAAGCTCACAACATGGTTATTAACTCCTTCCTCATTTGTAAAAGTCCTTTTGATGAATTATGATTCAGTACTCTTATTTGGTACAAAAAATTCTTAATGATGGAGTATCAAACTCTTTCAGTGTGGAACACAGAATTTTTAAGACTCAAAATGTGGAATGTTCCCCATAATGAGGTATAGTTGAGAGGTATGTTCTAAAAATATACCTCAAAATGGGTTTACAAGACTGACTATATGGTGGCTTAGTAATAATAAACTACAACTACCCCTGCAAAAAGATGTGCTTAGTTGAGTTGAAAATCCAAGTTCTAGAAGAATAAACATTATCACCTTTGACCTTCAAAATAGTTACATCCGGGTTTTCTTATGCACAATTCTATCCCTAAAACACCGGCACATTCTCAGTGCCACACGATCAGAGACACAAAATAAACTCCACTAAGGTACTGCCAATGTGCAGTCACATTTCTATCATGCCTCTTGGCTGCCCAGATTTTTGCATCATATTTTTGGTGTGTTCCTCATAAGATTAGCATATTTTTAAGAAATAATTTAGGACTGAAGTCAATCAATACAGACAGACCTTTGAGTTACAGACTTCATACCCTAAAGAAAATGCATACTAACCCAAAGTCAGCTATTCTAGCAACTTTCTAACCTTAAAAGCGCGATATTTAAAATATGTCTCTATTTTTGGGCCTTTGCTGCCCCCATTATTGGCTTTGTCCAGATTTCTTACATTAAAAGGTTGAGAGGTAGGACTTCTGTACATGAACAGTGCATTGGCTAGACATATGTGCTGACTGATCCTTTCATCTGCAACAAAAGTTCTACACAACGGACTTATTTTGAAAAGTTAAAACATTTAACTTTAAGTCTAATGCATAATCATGATAACCACTGCCAGACCCATCAGTCATGCTGATTTACACATTCTTGTCATTGTTTACACATAAGAGGGAAAGCAGTGCTGGTCACAGATAAAGTGCCATGGATAATGGGCCTGAGGATGACTGTATACCATCTTAGCTATCTGAAGAAGCAGAGTTTGGTTTGTTGAATGTACACAATACCAGTATGACTGTACACATCTCAGAAAACAAATCCCACTTCCTATGAATTCTCAAATGCAACTATTATAAAACATCAGTCCCTCAAGTGACTCCATAGCAATAACATTTGTAGTTTAATTTGTTTAGATTTGCTGTTTGAAGAAAATGCACTCCTACAAGTACATATGAAATCAAATGTGGGACACTTAATTGGTGCTTTTTTTTTGTTTGCAAATGATTTTCATAGACACCATCACTTCATCATGTTTTATCATAAGTGCTAGCTAGAGAACTCTCAGTTGTTCTAATACTAGGAGTGAATACATAATGGAGTATGGCTGTCAAACTAGCCGAGGTTTAATAAAAAGCTTTGTAAGCATAAGTCTGCAAAAGGGATACTATCTTGAAGCTGCACATCTGATTAAACATATCTGCAAATGTTATTTCACAAAAACACTGTTGCAGAACACAGATGGAATCACTCTCTCCTCTTTCAAGTTGATCAGTCCAATTACTCTTTAAAATAAATAAAAATAAATAAATAGAAAAAACAGGGCTTTAGAGGCACAAGATGTCTAATGTTTGTATAAGCCTCAAAGTTTACTGGCAAGATTCAGAGACGTGTTACAGTCTACACAGGACAGACAGACTACTGCACAGAAAAATGCAATAAAATTGGCAAGTGTTGACTTTGAAGCAATTAGCATTACAGCTGCAGAAGTTATATGTTAATAGCACCAGGCAAGAAATTGGTGTGCAAGACATGCAAATGAGCTATACAACATTAACATGCATGCTAATGGAATTTGAAGACGACCACACTGTGTATTAAGGCTGGCTATGAAATGGTATTACAACATAGTTACAGAGGTACACAAGCAAATGGCAGTCCACCATTATGAGCTTTAAAGTACAGTTTGGCCACTTCACCAAGCAATGATACAGGTTTAATACATTGATCTGATGATACCATTCACGGCAATTACATTTTTAATTAATTTTAATTTAACATTTTTTGTTTAATTAAAGAATTAATACATTTTTACAGAACTAGAAGCAACTTTTTTAAGATAAATAGTGACTTTACTGTAGCAAGCAGTAACCTACAGTCAGACATGCACCCTTTAAAAAATTCACCCACATCCTGTAATGTACATGTTGAAAAGTCAGAGCTTACAAAACCTTAAGCAGCGTACTATTTCTCAAAACCTGCATAAACTAGGACATGTTTCACCTGAGAAAATTGTATTTCTGTTAAACTCTCTCTGTGTACTTCAGTGTGATAACAAAAGTCAGCTACGTCTGAATGAAGGGACATTGTGATAACTTTTAAGAACTCATAGTCTTAAAAATGGCAATGCATGTTGGTAAAATGGGTTTAATTTCAAAGGAAACATTGCTGCTTGCGACAAATAAGAGGCCGTGTTTGAGCCAGTAGTAGAGATCACGCATAAGGGATACACTGGACAATCGTGACATACTGAAATGTCAAAATTCAGTACGTCAAGACCGAATAGTGGAAAGTGCAGTTAACCAAAACTACACTATGTTGAATCCGCCGCTATCGTGGTGTCACATTCGTGACATGGTGCGGTTTGTGGATTTATCTGTGGTTTCAGGTAAGTGTTGTGTGTTTGAGGATAATGAGTAGGGATTTTAGTGTGTGTGTCAGTGTGTGTGGTGGTGTTTTTTGTGTGTTTGTGTGTTTAGTGTGACCTCAGAGTTAGAATATATAAATAGGGGGGTGTGGGGGTGCAGGGGGGCTTGCTCCCCTGCTTTTAGGTAGGTTAAGTGTGTTTGTGTGTGTTGTTATGTTTGTTTAGTTAGGTAGGTGTATGTGTATGTGTGTAATTATGTTCTGGTTTGTGTGTGTGTGTGAATGGTCGTGAGAGTAGTGTTCGTTATTGTGGGTTTTTGTGAATGTGGTTTCTCGACTATTCAGTCTCGAAATACTGAAATTCGACATTTCAATATTTTGAGATTGTATAGTGAATCCCGCATAAGATATGCTGGTTGAGTCAGAAGCAGAGATCACACATCAGAAGGTCTGCCAGTTTATGTCAGCAGATTACAACTACAAGAAGCTAATGAGTTCCATGCTGTAGTCCTGTGACTTCTGAGTGTATCTGTATACTAACTGACTGTGTGATGGTGAGCAAGTCCTTAACCAGAGAGTGATTCTGGTTCATAGGAGATTACTAGGCTATTGGCCTTGAGGCCCTTATAATCCTAGCCAAGAGTTTAGCCCAAGTTTAGACAAGTCAGCACCCAAAGCCCCTGTGCAGCAGGGAAAAAGCTGGAATCCCAGGGGTGCATTTTCTGTTTCCCATCCAGTTATCCAGGCTGCACTTAAAAAGGGCTAATAAGGCACTCTTGACGTGGAGAGGGAGTCTATTCTTCAGCCACTGAAAAAGAGGAACTTGTACTTAGTGGGTTTATCAAGTCATCAAATAATTAAATCAAAGGATAATTGCAATGAAAAAGTACTGAAACAGCAACAAAAAGACAGCAACTAAACAAAGGAGCAACACACAGACGAAGACATCAGGACCGGTAACCAGCAAATCAAGCACCCAGTACGGGTCATTTCACAAAACTATAGAGCTTACTAAACAGAACACATGTTAAAATATTAACTACAACATGTTAGCAATAAAGTATATGAGGAAAAAAAAAAGAGACTGAAATTACTTAACCAACATTTTGAAGATGTGACACGGGAGAAAGTATGCAACAGTACGACAATGAAAGTTAGCTTTAAAGGAAAAAAATAAAAAGATGAAGGCAGCATAGGAATAATCAAAACATGCTCCAGGTAGAGAATTACAGTTTTCATTTTCTGGTGAGAACACAGAAGATGTAAGCCAGGCAATGACTAATCCATCAATATAGTATTGCTAAGTGAAGCAAGGACAGAGTTAGACTCCTATTTTTGCTTGCATTTATGGACCAAGATATTCCAATTGGGAAGCACTTATTTTTAATGGAGTTCAGGAGAAATGCTACATAAACTAGTACAATACTTACTTTTATATTTAGTAAAAGAATATCTTCATTAATGTATAGTACTATTAGATACCATGAATTTAACACTTAACAGCATGTACAGTACTATTAGATACCATGAATTTAACACTTAACAGCATGTACAGTACTATTAGATACCATGAATTTAACACTTAACAGCATGTACAGTACTATTAGATACCATGAATTTAACACTTAACAGCATGTACAGTACTATTAGATACCATGAATTTAACACTTAACAGCATGTCAAGGAAAGCACAACATGGGTAGTGTTACACAGAATTTCATTACACGGACAGCTGCAGCTGAGCAGCAAAATAGGTTAAGACGTGATCTCAGATATATACAATAAGCACAGGACATACATGCTTACATAGGACAGTACTTATAGATATTTTGGAGAAAAAAATGCCATATAACTTGAGAAAATATGTCCCAACAATACTAAAATTAATAAAATGCATCCAAAAGTGAGGATCGAGAAAGATATTTTGCAGTTATAGAAAGTTCACAGGGCAATTAATTTGTGCCTCTTCAGACAATCTTGACTGGGGAGCTTATTCGTTATGTGATGTCCTCCTTATAGCAGCATGGTCATTTAGATAGAAGATCACTTTTCATAAGTTTCTAATATTTTTTTTTTAATTCTAACTTTCTAATTTTTATTATTAAAAAAATAGCTTGGCAACACAGGAAGAGTACGTTGAATTTCCAAAGTAATAAGAGAATCACAGCTATTAACAATTGCTCTGCTCCTATTTAGATATCAGGACATCTATTCATACCCTCAACTGTCCAGAATATTTGCCTGATATTTTTGCTTTGTTCCTCATAAAATGTGTATTTTTCTGTCAAATCACTGAAGATGGAAGTCTATAAATAATGACAGACATTTGAGTTTCACACATCATAACCTTCAGAAAATGCATTTTAATGCAAAACATTTTATTCTATCATTTTTCTAAGTTTATAAGTGCAGTATTTAAAATCTGTCTTTATTTATGCCTCCCCATTATTTTTTCTTTGTTCAAATTTCTTCAGGTAAGACACTGAGGTATCTTTTTAAGTGTACAAAATATACAGTGTGCCCTTTTTACCCAAGAAGTGTGCAAACATGCAAGAACTTGAGCCGGGCCAGTTTTCCTTAATCTGACACAATTTATTTATTTTTGTTTAACTGGGTAGAACACAAACTACAAATGACCAAATGAGTACCAGAGAAATCTGCAGCAACATAATGTTAACATAGAGGTCAACATATACATCATGCATGAATACAGGAAAAGTACAGTTTTGTACCTACCATAAATGTAGATGTTCGAGGATCCACATTGCAGTCAGTCCCAACACAGGGTCCGTCCACAAGTCAGTGTGACAATAAAAAGTATGTGGCTGACGCAGTCAAGCCAGGTACTAATGCTATTTGCAATGAGATTGCTTCTCGATCTGTATTTACATAGACGTTTGCATACTTGTTGTAGTCAAAAATGTTTCAAAAGCAAAATATATGTAAATACAGAAGCAAGATAAAGTAAAAGGGGAGAATAAGAAGGCAAGGAGGAAGAGAGAGATTTGGAGAGCAAGCCCGAGTGCAGATAATCATATGCAAATAGGATATCATTTTAGTAAGCCCTCATTTGAGTATGTGAGGGATTAGATTATCTGAAGTTGTGTTATAACAACATAGGTTAGAAGACAGTTGAAAATAGAAATGTAAAATAAAGAGGGTGAGAGGGTAGGGACATGCTTTATAGGAGGTGAAGTGCTGTGCACAGTACCCTGTATTCAGACAGTTGCACTAATACTGATGTAGTCCACTCTGCTTGAACTTTGATAGCTATGAACTATGTAGAACTGTAAACACTGAATTAGCACACAAGATACTTGCTAATAAACATAATGGGCAACAGGTAAGCAGGCCTAGTCCATAAGCAATGGCTTTAACCTATATAATAATCCTAGCTTTTGGTTAGTTTATTTTAAGGATAAAGGGCTGAATTCTAAACGATGACTGACAGTGACCCATAGGAGCCTGGTGTTGTCCACTAGGTAGACAGACTTTTGGGTCTAGCGAAGTTGAAAGCAACACAACATTAGTTTTTTTTTATGTATTTAGAAGGTGTTCAGAGTGGGACAATAATTGAAATCTGTAGCCATGATTTTACTAGTAGAAATGAATGAACCAAGTGTATTAGAGCTGAGTTGCCCAGCTGACCTGGGAGAAAAGCTGTAGATATAATGTTAACAAAGATACTAAGCATGGCAGACTCCTATTTTAATTGATCCTGGCTGGAATAAGGCATCAGACCAAGTGCAGTGATCAAAGGTAGCCATTTAAATAGCTGCTGAACAATTGTTGCAGCTTCTGCACTTGCATCTACATCAGATAAACATTGATTCAGGAAAGAAAGAGAAACTACTGAATACTTGCCATTTAGCAGATGAGGCTAAAAAGAGAAAAGCTAATAACTCTACTTTAATGAGAACTTTGTAGCATTGCTAGGCTTCACCAAGTATGCATACGGTTTGCATGGAATGCACAATGAGCTGTGATCTGGGCATTGTGATCACCAAAGTTGGCACAAATCTGCCAATGGATAAACCATTCTATTTTTGGGGGGGGGCAGCAATAGGCAAGTAGCTGAATTGTCAAGAGATGCACATCCCTTGTGAAGGGAAACAACTGATGACCTTTTGGACTTGCAAAGTCATTAATCAGTAGTGATACTGGATAAGCTATCCCTTCAGCTACTAGTCTGAGGAAATCTCACCAAATGAGCCCCTCCTAGGGAAGGATCAGTACTGCAATATATATCTAAGGGACTCTGGTGTAGCACAAGTCCTTGCATTTTAGCTAGAATTAGTGGTATCAGGAAAGTCACACATTCATGGCACTGCATCACAATTTTAAAGGGGAACACACAACAAAATATCCGAGCTTTCACTGAATAAAACCCATAATCCACAGCTACTTCCAATTTCTGATGCCTTAGAATGCCATCAGTTAGGGAGAATGATTATCAAAATGGAAAAGGTAAAATGTTGGCCAATGGGAGAGGAGGGACAGAAGCCAAAAATTATGTATAGAAACGGAATTAGACACCTTGTGGGTTTGCACTACATGGGTTTAGCCCTATTGATCAATGTGTACACAACTAAACAGGGGGAGACCATGGTAGGATGGACCCACACGTTTCTGAAGGACTTGTCACAGAAAACATATCGAAACTTGGCTGTGTCTTTCAAGCATTCCAAATGTGTAATAATCATATGGTTGTGCTGTGAAGATAGGTGAAGGCTGCCAGCCTAGCTATATATAATTTTGTAGATAATTCTGTCATTTGTAAATATTAATGTAAACCACAGGCTGGTTCTCTTAAATGTGGAAAGACTGTATTGAATCTTGAACTGAAAAAAATGTAACAACAGTACACTTTGCTGTAAGAAAGCTGGTAAGTCAAGAATTTCATGACTGTTTTTGATCTCAGGACTCAGAGCCGAGATGTCTGGATGAAGGAATTCTGGCTTATGTTTTGAGACCAGAGTTAATTGCTAGAATTTACATGTATAATTTCTTTTATTGCTCTGGCGTCCTGACCAGCTGCAAGATCAAAAGGGCTATTAACCTCTGAGTTTCTGTTAGCCTGGGAACCAGAAAGAAATAATGTAATCTGAAATGAATCAGTGGTACTGTGTTATCAATTTAAGGACAGAAAGAATGAATGCATTGGAGCATTTGTCTTGAGAACATCCAACATCACCAGCACTCTGCCTGTGTTCTATATGTAAGTTTATTTTAGAACCGTGTTTTCTCTTAGATATAGCTAGGAACTAGGAAGATTAGATTAGTTTTTTTTTTTTGGAATTGATGTCAGAACTTTTTTACTATGTTATTTTAAGTATTTCTCTGTGATCTCTAAACTCTTGACTAGCACTGTGTAGTAAGAAGTATTGTTGTGTGTTTTTATTATTTATTATTACATATTTTTAAACCTTTCAACTGTGGTTGTTTTATGTAGAGATAATTCAAGCTCTAGAGTACATTGCATGTATACAGTGATACTGGCCAAGCCACTCCAATAAGCCTTGACTGTTCAGTTGCACTTACCATTTGGATAATAATATTGGACAGTATAATTGGACACCCTTTCATATGGGCATTTTAGTAGCTGATAAATATTAGTGGGTGGTGGCAAGTGGTACTGCTGTACAGTCTGGGTAAAAGAGGCACAGCTGGAAAACCTGTACCAGCCTTTCCCAGGAGTTTCTGTGTGGTTGTATATAACTCATCTTAAAGTGTGTGCGTGTCAGCTACTTGGACAGGGACACAAAGCACTGGTTGGACAGAGAGGGTGCTGGAGGTTTTAGCTTGCCCACTAGGCTGAGATCTGGACCCTACAGCTGTGCCAGTGGGGATTCTTATTGGGGAGCTGGAGAGAAAGGGATAAACCAGCCCCAGACTGCCTGTGATCTCTGTGTGCTCTTAAGGGAAATTGTACTTTACTGTGTGGGTATTTATTATCTTTTCCCTATATGGATGCCCCTCACTGGTGTTAGTGGTGAGGATTGAGGCTCCTTGATTGCTGGGTCAGTGCATGGGTGTCACATTTACACCCATCACATCCTGCAGTTTCTGTTTCACTCACTTGACCCCTGCTCCATATTACACTGACTTCTCACCTGTGCCTTTTTTAATTTTAGCAATTTTTTTCTAGCTAGATGTTCCCAAAACATTGCTGTTAGTAGGTTCTTAATCTGGACCATCTTATCCAGTGTACTTCAAAATGGTAAAGGGTGTTGTCTGGGATCCTATTGCCTATTTATTTATTTATTGCTCAGATTACGCAGCCCTAGCATTGGCATTCTGACCCAAGGATGAACATCTAGTTTGTTATTTTTACAGTTAAACTTGACGGGAATCCCCTGGCAGTATGGTGTAGTAAGGCAACTTCATCCCCATGATGACATCTGACAGGTTTTCAGCCATTCTTGCACAACAAAAAACAAACCACTGGCATCACAACTGCAGGATACTTAAGCTCCTATAACTGACTGATGAAAAAGTTTATAAAGTGTGACATACAAATGCCTCTGTTAAGCATGTAAATAGGGCAGGAGCTTGAGCAAGAAAATGTCTATTACTCTGTACACTTTATCTGTAGCCTCTAGAAACAGGGAGAGAAATGGAGGAAGGAGAGAGTGGGGGGAAGACGGTGGACAGAGAGAGAGACAGACACACACACACACACACACACACACACAGCAGAGAGTGAGACAGAAGGAGGGAGAGACAGAAGGGGGAATGGGAGAGAGAGAGGGACAGGAGAGAAAGGGAGAAAGGAAGACAAGGGGAAGAGACAAAGCAGAGAGGGAGTGGGAGAGAGAGATTGAGAGAGACAGAAAGGAGAGAATCAGAGATGAGGGGGTGGTGGGGGAGAGAGGAGAGGGAGAGAGAGAGAGAGACAGGGAGGAGAGGAGACGGGGGAGAGAGACAGAAAGGGAGACTGGAGAGAGAGGAAGACAAAGGGGGAGATGGAGGGGGGAGAGAGAGACAACAGAAGAGAGAGAGAGACAGAAAGGGAGACTGGAGAGAGAGGGAGACAAAGGGGGAGATGGAGGGGGGAGAAAGAAAGAAAGAAAGAAAGAAAGAAAGGGGGGGCTGTGAGTGAGCATATGTCTATCATTTAGCGTTCCTGAGCAGAAGTCAGTACCTGCCCCTCCCATCACTGACCTGCTCTACCTACTTTCTGAATGCAGCCCAAAGTCCATTCCAAGTAAAAGGCTTGGAAAAGCTCGGAAGATCATACAAAGAAATATGAAATACTTTTTTGAATAGTTTGTCTCTTACCCATACAAACATATATAAACCACAACATATCTATTTGATAGAGAGGGCTGTGGCACCTATCTTAGTACTGCCAAGAATACAGCATTGTAGAAAACACAATACCAGGCAGACATCAAAGATATTTAAATATTAAGCATCAACAAAATATTAGCACTGTGCTGTTGTGTTGTAAATTGTACTTGCACTACACTTTACACTGTGAATAAAAACAGGGTCTTAAAACCTGAATATTTCGACACTATTAAGAAACCAGAATTAAATCTAATACCAACGATCAGGTCAAAGGCATCAAATAACAGAAATTTTACCACTAATAACTGGACAGCAATTCAGTCACAGTATCTGTGACTCCATTACTGAATATTATAAAAGGAAGACAGAACTCAAAAAGGGAAGATGTGCAAATAACTCACAAACAATGGCTAAATGAACACCTATAGAAAGCAGTTCAGTTGCCAATAAAATTGGCATCATCTTCATAATATATAATTTAAGTGACTGTGGGTGGGATAAATCCACTGATGGTACCCTGCAGTAGAAAACAGTCACTCTCATATGTCAGGAAAGAAATGTCAGAACATACAAGTAAAATTGACAGCATGTTAGAGAATATAAAGCTGTGAGTGATACGTAGCTTAACTAAGGACACCATCATTTGAATCTTAGCACAAGGCTGCACCAGAAAGGTTCATTTAGAGTTGTCAGAAAGGAGGGAGCATCAAGGAAAATATATAGGGACTAAATTCAAAGAAAAACACAGATTCTTAGATCTGGTCGCAAGAGAAGGCCATTCTGAACAATGCATAAAACATCAAGTTTAGAAGGCAACTACTAACAAGACAAAATAGTCAGAGAAGTTTTTTGAAAATGCTAAAAAGTTCCAATTTGGTCCTCTGGACAAATCTCTAATGGTTACATTATATAGGTCTGCTTAGTCTTCAGCATGTCTGTTACAAATAGATTATAGATAAAATGTAACTAATGTATTTCATTTCATTTTTTGGTGCAGTTATTCCTACTTGGCATTGCTAATAACAGTAATAGTAGTAATAATAAAAATACCCATTTGTTAACCAGGTTTGAAGAAGGATTTTTACATGAAAGTACTTATCTGTATCACGTCTGATTTTATTTGTTGTTATTCAAGTGCATGATTTGGACCATGGTAGTCAGACTGTTCTCTTTTTGACATTTAGTGACATTAGCTAGAATACTGGTTCACAGTAGTAAAGAAGACCTATATACTACATCTCATAGTGCAATGAAATTCTAGAAGCAAAAGCCATTTAATAATCTGAAATACATTTCCAGTAATGAAACAGTCTGCAAGTATTGCAAGGAACAAAACCTGGAACACGAAGATACAAAATTAATCTGTACATTGTTAAAATGGGATTGCAAAATATAATCAAGTGTGCCAGCATAGTCCAATAACCAAATCAAAGTAATAAGGGAGGACATTTGTAGATATCAGCAATGGCTTGAGTAATATATGCAGTAGATTAGAAAAGGCTGCATTTCATACTGATGACTTTGCTAAGGTAGTTGAATGTGTCAGTACATATGCTAGGCTTACCACTGCTCAAAATCTAATGAGTTGCATTGAAGTGTACACAGTTCAGCACCTACAGGACTCATTCCTATAGGAATACAACTCATTTACACAGGTCTGAAATAAAAAGTGCTTAGCAAGAGCTAAGTTGCATGTCTTGCTTTTACTTCGCCCATGTGCCCTGTACTCTGCATCCAGAGGCTTTTATCACATTTTTCTGTTTTCATTAGACCAAGTTAAATTCTGTAGCAGACTGCAGGACTCTTCTATCAGCATTATTTTCAAACTGCTGCCATAATTAACTACATAAATAATGAACAAGTGAAAAAAAGGTTAAAATACAATACAAGCTCCTAAGCATGCATGCTGCTTGCTGCTTAAATGCACTTAGGGACTGGCAGACAAGTGGAAGTAGAGTTTATGTTTAGACTATCCTCAGAATCTTGTTCCCTCTCTTTACACAGCCGAGTGTCAAACAGTTGTTCAGGTCAAGACATGTTGTATTTAATACTTAGGGACCTGGCCTCTCTGCATTTGTGCACATACTCCTGCCCATAGTTCAGATTCCTGTTGCTGCTGAGGATTGGTTTTACAGGACAAGAGAGATGTCCTTGGGCTTAAGTATGCAACCTTATGCCAGTCTGCTGCACAAGCACTTCAATCACATAAGAAAAACATACTGGAAGGTGTCTCCTCCCAACTGTGCTTTAAATATGTATCCTAGTACAGAAACACGTACTTGTGACAATCAGTGGAAATGTATTTATTTTATATATTAAGCAGGTAGGAGGATTAGTCCAAGAACTACTTTTACCCATGACTTGTGTCACTAGCAAAGATAGTATGTTACAGTAAATGACTATATTTGACAGTGGATATATCATTTGATTGAGAATAGTAGAAATTCTTATACAGCAGGATCAAGGAAAAACTTTTGTTTTTCCAAATGCATAGCAATACATGCATTTTTTGATATTTATGATCAGCGTAATAGGTGAAAGCAATCAATACAAACTCAAGGAAAGTATATAGTGCCAAGCTTCACAATGCACAAGAATGGAGCTCTGATGGTCACTACATTCAGTTACAGGCCCTGGCACTACAGTAACCAAGGAATGGAGGACAAACATGAAGAGGCACTGCCTCCTCGCCACTCCCAGTGGTGGTGAGGGAAGGGAGGGGTTGTGGGTGCTCACAGAGAATATGGAGTGGTGTGACTTTTTTCCAGTAGAGATTGGTGAAACAACTACCTATGTTTGAGAATGGGAGTGCAGGACTGCTGCTTGTAATACCCCTTGAGGAAAGTGAGGGACAACCAGTTCAGTAAAAAAAAAAAAAAAAAAACAATCTAAATGATGGCCCCTCCTTGTTGACTTGTACCCCAGTGATGGGGAATGCAGAGGCCAACTGACAGCAGGGGCAAAACTGAAAAGATAAGTAGCGTCTATAGTGGGAGACTTAATAGGCAGCAGTGCCTTGGAAGAACAGCTGCTGTAAAGTTCACCACAGAAATGCATCAATTCTTGTGTAGCATGACACTAACATTCAATAAAATAGAGATAAAGTTCTGTTCAGTTCCTAACTAGTGTCTCAGAAATGTTTGACCTATGCATAGGTACATATATGCATTAATATAACAAAGGCAACTGTTTTCTATAAACCACCACAAGAAGCCCTGATTTGTCTAAGATATTAATATTACTGCGGTGGTGGTGCTGCAGTAGTGTTGTCACCTCACAGTAAGAAGTTGTCCTGTTCGATTCTCAGCTAGAGCGTCTTCTGTGTGGAGACATGCGTGAATGGACGTACCTTCGTTGAAGGTTGTGCGTCAGAGCTGGCAATTCGGCATGTAAAAAATCTACTGCCAATCATTAGCGGACCGGAGTTCCGCTGTGGCGACCTCTAACCGGGAAAAGCCGAAAGACACAACAATCAGGGAAGAGGAGGATTATAGGCTAGCCAGCATCTCTGAAGCAATCACACTTTATTCTTTTGTGGCAAATGGGCCTTAATATTTTTTTCTAAATAGTATGAGGTTATTGAAAGTTCTTCATTCATTAGGCATTTTATTCTATGCTGCAGATGGTATTTTAAAGAATGCTCTTTCTGTCCAGGCTAAGGTAAAGTGAGGTCTTACCAGTTGTGTGGTTTCATGAATTCTTAGAGCTTACCAAGTCAAAGTGTGTGTTACAAATGATGAGTATAATAAAAAGTGAGACTGTATTGCCCACTCGTTAACTTAACCGTTACTCAGAGTGTAGCTATCAATTCTGATACCCAGTGTGTCATGTAAACATTAAGTTGAGGTGAAAAAAAGTCTGGCGTTCTCCATCTGGCATTCCTTTCCTTATTTAAGTAGCAAGCTAGGCTCATTTCTTAAACATCTTTGCTCCTCACACTTGAGAGAAAAAAAGACCCCCCCAGAAATTCTGAACATTTTAAACTGTAGCAAACTGCTTGGTACATTTGTAACAAGCAGCTTCTACAGTTTATATCACTGTATACATGGAGTTCAAAAGGTGCTTCTATTCCAAAAGCAAATGCAATCCTGTATTTCCAAATGCCAGTATCACACTTAAGACTTATTGGGATCTGCTGATTGAGCCCCCTAACAATTTGCCCATGGGGTGACTGATCCCTTTACTCCACCCTAGCTATGCTTCAATGCTCTTAATGTACTGAATAGGAAAGTTGGCTCTGGCTGTGACTGTAATCAGTTGGTTTTATATAAGATATGCAAAGTGGGCTCAGATAAATGAATCAACCTGAAAATTGTCTTTAAGGTCTTTTATGCAAATATGAAGATGAGAGGGGAGACACACACAGACAGACAGAATGAGTATGTGAATGGCTATGACAGACGATGCATATTCTTGGTGAAAGGATGTTTTCTGCAATAGCCTTTCTTGTTTGAACAGTGAGGTTTGCTATTCTGTAGGTGATTTTTTTAGTTGATTAAACATTGGGCTTAACTAGAGCTCAACATGTACATTGTAAGAAAGAGTTTGATCTAATTCTGTGCTAGGGTATTTCTGATGTGTAACATATGATACTGAACTGATGTATGACATATAGTATGGAATTATCAGTAGGGGCCTTGATAAACCGTGGGGGTGAAGCATTCTTTTTTTCTGATCATACCAAACAACAATAACAGTTTTTGTGGGTCAACAGCCTGTTTGTTTTTGACAAATCAGTTCCAAATAGCAAGAAAGTCTTCTTGATTCATTATTTAATATCATATTGCTTTTGTTTCTGTAACAGCAATATCAAATGCATACAAAGCGAAGGAAAAGTGCAGTATTAATAAACTGAAATATAAGCAATTTTAATTAACTGGAATTATGGTATTAGACTATGATAAACATAGTTGATTATCTTAGAGTAGTTATAAGCCGTATTACTGCAGAGTTAGAAATTTAACATGATCTACAAACTTACTGGATATCCACAGCACTGAGCTACTGTAGCAATAGTTATTTTAAGTAGTGATAACTATTGCTTAACTGTTCAGTTAAGTGTCGACAATACAAGTGTGAGATGAGCAATTATTGGAAGAAGAGTTTAGTAGATAACTTTAGTGTACAGGCTCATTACTTCATACATTATTAGTATTGTCATCCATTTGCAAATTCTTACCTTTGTTAAGAAGAGTTTGAGTCAGATATAGTGGGCTGGACAGACTACTCTACAAGTGGTAAGAGGCAGAGTGGATGGGGTATGGGGATGCATACAGCAAAGCCGGCCCTATGTCTTCCTCAGCAGCAGTCAATCAGTCTGTGCATGCTCAGTTCTGAGGTCACCCGAGAGTTTGACAGTGAAAACAAAAATGTAAGAAGCGTACGTTACTGAATGAAACAGTAACATCAGAATTAAGACACTATATATACATAAAAAAAAATACAAAACATGGACAACTACTACTGCATCTCAATAATAACCTAAAATGGGTCAGCTATGTAACAAGTAGCACACACTCACATTTGACGCAGAGGGATGTGGATTCTCTCTCAACTCCAAGTGGCTGGATTGCTGATACTGCAGTTCAGCATTGGTAGTGGGGGGGGCTGCAGGCCAGAGTGTGTCATCCTTTTGAGGAGACCTTAAACTAAGTTCCCATCTGCTTGAGATGGTGGCAGCTCAGGTAGATGGAAATGATCCTACAGCACATATCAAAAAAGAGTAGGGGAAATTCCCCAATGCCCTCACCAAATGTTCCCTAGTAGTATAAAATTACCACCTCTGGTTTTCCCTGAAAATAGGTCACTAGTCTAATCAGACTAACCCAGTCAAAGAATAAATTAAGTAAGTAAAATAAATACTGCATAGAATCAAAGCAGTAGTAGCCAAAAGTGATAATAAATGATGAAATAAACGAGTGAAATACAGTGGAGAGGGGGTACCACCATTAAAAAAGGGACATACTGCAGGATAACAGCCACGGGGTAGTTAACAGCAGCTGTGCACATTACAAGCAAGCAGCTGCTTCTGGAGCTAGGTAAGCAGAGTGCATCAAACTATGCCTGTTACAGCATACCTTAAATAACAGTAGCTAACATGACCCTGCACTCCATCAGGGTAAGGCTCAGGCAATTATTACCTATTTACTAATACATAAACATTCAATTTCCAATGGATATTTTTCAGTTCACTCAGTACATGGTAATGGACAAGGATAAGCCAATGAACTCAAATTCCTATTACATGAAAGGAGTCTAGAGATAAAGAGACATTACACTGCTCTCAGTAACCACTAGAACAGAGAAGTGAAATGATACTTTTTACTGGATTAACACAGGCTTTACAATATAGTTACTCAAGCTGTCTAACAAGAGTCTTTTATAAGGCATAGTTTAACTCAGGGGTGTCCAACCTTTTTGGCTAAATGGGCACTTACCATACTTGGCAAGGTTTGGGAGGCTATATTCCCTTGTCCAGCATGTATCTGCCCATTAAAAACAGTTTAGCATAGGATGTAACAAGGGCCAAATAAACTGACTCAGTGGGCAGGATTGTAGCCCTAGGGCTACCTACTAGACACCCCTGGTTAACTCCATTTACCATCCGAATCTCTAGAAAAAGACTCAGGCATGCAGAGGTAAAGGCACATCTGATAAAAGGATATACTAAGTGCAGAAAACATTGAGAAACAGCAAAGTCCTCTTCTGGCATGCGCTCTGGCTTTTTTCTCCAGGTAGACAATTTGAATCTATGCCAGTAAAAGTGCAGAGCTAAAGGTTAGGCTTTTTTTTTTTTTTTTTTTTTGGTTAGTGAGATCTTCAGATATTTTTTAAGAACATTAAAATTGATGCACTGATTTCAATTTTATCAATAACATGCCAAATCACCAACATACCTACATCATAAATCCAATAATTATACATTCCCCTTCCAAAAGCTTAAGAACATCTTATATTAATTGGTGCATAACAATTGATACATATTTACTAACATATTAACATTCAATATTCAAAACAAATTCATCGACTGTCTGACATTATAAAATCGACTGCATAATTGTAATTAATAAATTTATCAGTATCCAAATTAAACTATAGCATACTTTAACTGCCACAACTTAACATCAAATAAAATATTAAACCATCTAAAATGAGGTCTCGTTTTGCAGAGACAGAAGTGCTTACTTGTGTTTGCTTTTTGTCATTATAAAAAATTTGCTTCAGAAAGCTTACTTGAGTGTTTTGTTATACTTACAAAACTCCATAAAGTCAACTAATTAAAAAAATTAAAAACACCACCAGAAGCAAGAGACTATACCAGTGCATCTCAAATATCAGTTTCTTTGCCAGTACATTGGAAAGAGAAGATCCATACAGTTTACAAAATAATGTAATTAACTTACAGCCGGATTCAGCCCTCATCTCCTCCTATGTATCACAGGTACTTCTAACTACTTTTTAATTTTGTCTTTATATGATATCCAAAGCAGCCATTTGTTTACATATTTATTCTAAGATGCTTAATTTCCAATACGTTCCTCTTCTAAGATGCATTAGAGTGAATGATAACACATATAATTTTACTTTTTTAGTTATAGGTAAAATATATGATAGCATCAGAATGGGGGACATTAGAAACAGGACAGAACAGCTTGAGGCAAAATGGATCATAAGACTGAAAGCAGATTCTGGGCATGGGTTAAATGACAGGATACCTATAAGACCAAAACTTAAACCAAGACCATTGAATAAATGAGATGTTAAGTCATTTTATGACATGCTTTTTTACAACAAGTATTAGAGATTTTTAACAGTACATGTTTATATTTGAGCACATTTTTATGTCTGTATATTTGTTTGTGCATTTTTTATATATGTATTTTTTTTACACATGAGTTTATGTGTTTGTTATGCATTATATTTTTTAGAATCATGTTTTCATAGTGAAGGACTGAATATTTTTATTTAATGAAAGATGTTTCTTTAAGATGATTGTGACAATTAGTTGGTTTAAGGTATATAAGATGCACAGTAGACAGCGTGCATTTGTATCAGAAGAAATAGACGTTATCTGTGAAAGCGCTTATACATCTGTGGTTGAATAAAGATTTTTTTTACATGAACTACCTGCCATTTCTTTTACTACAAGTGTTTTACATTTAATTGCAGTTTTCCTGGTGGACTGACGCCTCTAGTAAGGAAGGTGTGTTTTTTTTTACTTTCTAATTCTATCTTTATATGCTATACAAAGCAGCCATCTGTTTACATGTTTATTCTAAAATGCTTACTTTCCAATATGTTCCTCTCTATGATGCAATTTATCCATCAGGTGTATTACATTCTCTGCAGATGGTGAAATGTCAGTTTTTTTAAGATATTGCTTTTTTGTAACTCCCAAGAACAGT
The DNA here is from genome assembly GCF_019279795.1 of Protopterus annectens. Taxonomy (NCBI): domain Eukaryota; kingdom Metazoa; phylum Chordata; order Ceratodontiformes; family Protopteridae; genus Protopterus; species Protopterus annectens. Next base: position 1,154,102,316 of record NC_056725.1, on the reverse strand, counting down.
TGATAGCCTTTTGCACAAACTTCTCGGATGCATTTGTAAATCTAATTGAACATTTATACAAAGGAATGTCGGCTTATATTAAGGTAGGAACATATGTTTCACAAAAAATACCCATTCTTAAAGGTACAAAACAAGGATGTCCACTTTCTCCACTATTATTCACTTTAGTAATGGAGCCTTGGGCTAATTTGATCAGAAACAGTACTGACATAGAGGGTTTTGAAATAGATGAAAATACAACATCCAAAATTCAACTTTTTGCAGATGATGTTCTAATTACATCAGCAGGATCTAATTCTTCTATACAGTCTCTATTTGATAACATGATGAATTTTAAAAGTATTTCTGGTTTAATATTCAATGAAGAAAAACTAAAATACTACCTATATATACACAAAAAATATTCTCATTAGTGATTTTACTAAATATGTACCCAATTCAGGTCAGATAACTTATTTAGGTATAATACTATCTAAAGATATTAAATCTATTATATATAATAATTATAATACCTGTTTCTTAATATACAAAATCTTTTTAATACCTGGAATAATATGTTTTTTACTATGGAGGAGAGACTTACAATTATTAAAATGATAATATTCCCCAAGATTTTATACTTAATACAATCAATAATACTCCCACCTACAAAAATAATTATCAAGAAACTGAACACACTAATGTTAAATTTCTTATGGGCACCTAATAGACCTAGGATTGCATTAAAGAAACATACTAATAGCTGGTCTCAAGGGGTATTTCTTTTCCAGACTTTAATTTATATACTATCTCTTCTATTGTAAAAGTTATTACTTTATTAATAGATCAGTCATATGTCACAAAATGGAAAGATTATTGGGAGCTAATTAGTATACACTTCATGAAAATCTCCTTAACACATAAAAATATGATTGTAAATAACTCCATGTTATGGTTACTAAAGGAATTTTGTACTTCACCTATTACACCTAAACATATGGTTTGTTACCCATTAAATATTATTATTAGTTATCGTAACTTTATATTCATGCACCCTAAGTATAGGGAATGGAATTTTATTGCATTTCCTATAATGTATACTCAGGGTATGCTTTTGTCATCTACTTCTGAAGGAACTCATTTAGCTATAGATAATGATCTAAAGTACTGGTATCAGTTGATATCTGATAATAAAGTTAAAAATCTAGATTTCTTAAAACAAGAATTTGATCTAAGAGAAACTTGCTGGTTAAAGGTTCAGACCTTTAGACAACATCTCATTAATAAAATAGATTTAATGTCTATAACTGTTAAAGAATCTATTCCAACACTGATTGATTACTTGATATTAAATTTACAACATAAAGTTTCTGATAAAGGTAAATTTTCATACATACATAAAGTTATCAGACAAGAAACTTTTTACAGTGTAGATTCATACTGGAATTATTTCACTTCTATTAATGGGGACCCACCAAATCAACAAGATAAACAATATATATTGGAATCTGCTTATAGAACTACGTCTTCCATTGTCTGGAGACTTTATACATGGAAATTTTTACATAGATCTTTTATACACCTTTGATGATGAATAAAATAAATAATAAAGATAATCTATGTAAGAGATGTAATGTAGAAATGAATGCTGACTGGGCTCATATGTTTTATGACTGTATAAAATTGAAAGAATACTGGAAGTCAATTAATGAATTTTTGCAAGCTCTTTTTACAGATAATTTCATTATTTCTAAATCTCTTATATTATTCAACACACCTGTACCTCAAAGTGTTAAAAAGGTTAAGCTTCCCTTGTTATGGTCTATTCTAGCAGTGGCTAGGAAAATAATAACTAGAAATTGGATTTCAGATACACCTCCTTCGTTCAATGAATTAAAAATGTTATGAATATAGTGTGCCATATGGAAATAAACACAATTAGGACTAGAACAAACAGAAAAACATCTTATTTTACTGTATGGGATAATTTACAAAATTTGTTAAAAAAATTTTAATTTCAATAGCATGATATTTTAGTTTAATTAATTGATCTGATTGTAGTGGATGTCTTTGTAAATACTTTAGTTGTTTTGTTAAATATTATAATAATACCTATTTTTAATTACTTGTATAAAATTGTTATGATAGTTCTCTTATATGTTAAAACAATAAACTTGTTTTGAGAAATTCAAAAAAAAAAAAAAAAAAATTCCTATTACATGAAAGGAGTATAGAGATAAAGAGACATTACATTGCTCTCAGTAACCACTAGAACAGAGAAGTGAAATGATACTTTTTACTGGATTAACACAGGCTTTACAATATAGTTACTCAAGCTGTCTAACAAGAGTCTTTTATCAGGCATAGTTTAACTCAGGGGTTTTCAACCTTTTTGGCTAAATGGGCACTTACCATACTTGGCAAGGTTTGGGAGGCTATATTCCCTTGTCCAGCATGTATCTGCCCATTAAAAACAGTTTAGCATAGGATGTAACAAGGGCCAAATAAACTGACTCAGTGGGCAGGATTGTAGCCCTAGGGCTACCTACTAGACACCCCTGGTTAACTCCATTTACCATCCGAATCTCTAGAAAAAGACTCAGGTATGCAGAGGTAAAGGCACATCTGATAAAAGGATATACTAAGTGCAGAAAACATTGAGAAACAGCAAAGTCCTCTTCTGGCATGCGCTCTGGCTTTTTTCTCCAGGTATACAATTTGAATCTATGCACATACTTAACACAGTAAAAGTGCAGAGGTAAAGGTTAGGCTTTTTTTTTTTTTTTTGGTCAGTGAGATCTTCAGATATTTTTAAGAACATTAAAATTGATGCACTGATTTCAATTTTATCAATAACATGCCAAATTGCCAACATACCTACATCATAAATCCAATAATTATACATTCCCCTTCCAAAAGCTTAAGAACATCTTATATTAATTGGTGCATAACAATTGATACATATTTACTAACATATTAACATTCAATATTCAAAGCAAATTCATCGACTGTCTGACATTATAAAATCGACTGCATAATTGTAATTAATAAATTTATCAGTATCCAAATTAAACTATAGCATACTTTAACTGCCACAACTTAACATCAAATAAAATATTAAATCATCCAAAATGAGGTCTCGTTTTGCAGAGACAGAAGTGCTTACTTGTGTTTGCTTTTTGTCATTATAAAAAATTTGCTTCAGAAAGCTTACTTGAGTGTTTTGTTATACTTACAAAACTCCATAAAGTCAACTAATTAAAAAAATTAAAAACACCACCAGAAACAAGAGACTATACCAGTGCATCTCAAATATCAGTTTCTTTGTCAGTACATTGGAAAGAGAAGATCCATACAGTTTACAAAATAATGTAATTAACTTACAGCCGGATTCAGCCCTCATCTCCTCCTATGTATCACAGGTACTTCTAACTACTTTTTAATTCTGTCTTTATATGATATCCAAAGCAGCCATTTGTTTACATATTTATTCTAAGATGCTTAATTTCCAATATGTTCCTCTTCTAAGATGCATTAGAGTGAATGATAACACACATAATTTTACTTTTTTAGTTATAGGTAAAATATATGATAGCATCAGAATGGGGGACATTAGAAACAGGACAGAACAGCTTGAGGCAAAATGGATCATAAGACTGAAAGCAGATTCTGGGCATGGGTTAAATGAAGACCAAAACTTAAACCAAGACCATTGAATAAATGAGATGTTAAGTCATTTTATGACATGCTTTTTTACAACAAGTATTAGAGATTTTTAACAGTACATGTTTATATTTGAGCACATTTTTATGTCTGTATATTTGTTTGTGCATTTTTTATATATGTATTTTTTTACACGAGTTTATGTGTTTGTTATGCATTATATTTTTTAGAATCATGTTTTCATAGTGAAGGACTTAATATTTTTATTTAATGAAAGATGTTTCTTTAAGATGATTGTGACAATTAGTTGGCTTAAGGTATATAAGATACACAGTAGACAGCGTGCATTTGTATCAGAAGTAGACGTTATCTGTGAAAGCGCTTATACATCTGTGGTTGAATAAAGAAGATTTTTTTACATGAACTACCTGCCATTTCTTTTACTACAAGTGTTTTACATTTAATTGCAGTTTTCCTGGTGGACTGACGCCTCTAGTAAGGAAGGTGTGTTTTTTTTTACTTTCTAATTCTATCTTTATATGCTATACAAAGCAGCCATCTGTTTACATATTTATTCTAAAATGCTTACTTTCCAATATGTTCCTCTCTATGATGCAATTTATCCATCAGGTGTATTACATTCTCTGCAGATGGTGAAATGTCAGTTTTTTTAAAGATATTGCTTTTTTGTAACTCCCAAGAACAGTTGATAGCCTTTTCATTTTTAGTTAACTGCATTTTGTCTGTCACATCCTATTAAAAAACAAACAGTGTAAATATTTCTCTACCAACAGCCTCTTGTAAAAGATTTTCCAGATCTCTTAAAGGTTTCAAACTGATAATACAACCAAACTGCATGGTTTCAGCCCCCCAGTCCTCTAACATAGGATTCATTCCAATTTACTCCTACAAGCCTAGGCAGACTACAAAAAGTGTTTCTGTAAATATGATGGTACTAAATCTCATAGGTTAGGTTCATAGGTTGTTACTTGGCTAATGACCACTGGGCCCTTATAAACATAGCCATGCACCCCAAGCCATCCCCTCCCCAGGGTATCATAGGTGTCTACATGGGGGATGCATGTTAGTACACAGGTAAATATGAATTTGTAAGGAGATAAGAAAAATATTATTTTAACTGTCAGCCTCCAAAAACATGCAACCATCTTAAGGAGATGTGAGGACAGAGGCTGACATACCCATACCCACAGAGACAGCTTGACGTCAATATCTTACGTGTTTTGTCAATCTTTTTACAAGACTTACAAGTATTTCTAGGATTTAACAAGATCTACTCACCAACTCTTTAACAAAGCTTCCTTCATGTGCTTTAAAACATAAAAAATATACTGATTTTGGGGTTGACATTTCATCATACCTGCCAACCCAAGTGTCTCATGGTCCTTGCTATCCCCTCTCACTCCTCAACAAAATTTGAAAAGTAAAATCAAGTATACACCCCAATCATCTTTCCACCAAAAATCATTTCACAAAAGATTAACAGTCTGCCTTGCTTTCCATCTTTTCAGTCCACTCTACCCTGCACTCTATTCTTATTACAGTCAAAGGGCAATAATGTCAACAGCTGATACACACATTAAAGCAGCTACTTACCATGCCAGATATGCAAAGACGGTTGAATCACACAGCATTTTTACCTTTTCCCAAAATATCTATATACAACTACCTGCTCAGATTCCCTTTATGATATGTCAAGGATGTCAACAACCTCTTCCACCTCAAAACATATGGCTACATTTTCAGTACATAAAGATTTTCCATTTACTTAGCTTCAAAGTAAATTTCGCAACTTTTCCAATGCCACTCAGAACCTTTTCCATCCCATATGAAACACCTAATGCCTTCCACCGACTGTACAAAATTCTGATGGATACTAGTATGGAAAGAAAAGCCTGAAAAATATACAACAGCAATACCAGTACAAAATACAGTTTCTGCACTGTTTGGTTTACTCGAAACCTCTAAAATATTCTACCACTTAATGTTTAATTCACTGCACAAGTTCTTCATACGTTTAATACTGATGACTCTTCACAGTTCACTGTCCAGACAAGTATTTCATATAAACAGACTCCCACAAATATTGATGGGTATTTTTAAATGTAGAGAAGGGACATTATTTGATGACACCTCCCTACACTTAGAACTATCCTGAAAAACTGCCAAAAGGAGCTATGGCTCTAAATTTCTGCAAATCATCTTCCTGTTTAGTTAAAAATACTACTGCATCATCTGAATTTAAAATCCTCATGTTCCACTCTATAACCACTTTTACTAGATTATCTCATCACACCAACAAAAAATCAAAACAGACTACAAAAAGCAAGGTAGAAATTGGACACCCCTGTTGGGTAACTGGTTAAGTCTAAAAGGTAGTGATAGTCCCATGTCCATCTTCACTCTGGTCTTTTAACCTCTGTATACAGAATCAAGTTCACAAATGTTCAGGAAAAATATGGAGCTAGTAATACCTACATTACACAATTCCATTCCACTGTAGCAAATGCCTTCTCAGCATCCAAGCTAACCACAGAAATACTGATCTTCTTACTCTGCGCTAACTGTTATCCCAATTTTCAACAAAGTTTGTCCTCCCAAGACAAATCCACTTTGATCTAAGTGTATTGACCCTCAGAGACATCATGCTATACAGGGGTCTAAAAACAGGTCTACACAATTTATACTCAGAATTTAGTACAGAAATAAGACTACAAAGACAGGGCACAGTCCCGTCCTTTCCCCTCTCTTGGTAGACTTACCACAACTGACTGCTTCCATAAAAGGTGCAGTCTTGCCTTCCTGACTGATAAAACTTTAGCAGGCACAGAACAAGTTCTCTTTACTCTGTTTCCACACATCTATTGGAATGCCATCACTTCCCAGAGTTTTTCCTCTAATTGTGTGACAGAACCTCCAACAACTCATATTATATAGCCAAACTTGTCAATAAAGCTGCCTGCACACATGGAATTTTGTTTAACTGCAATCCACTCAGGTAATGATTTATTTTCTCCTTGTACTTCTCCCAGGGTATCACTGCCTCAGTCTGATAATACTTCCAAAAAATGTCAACAAACACTACAGGATCATGTGATGTCTGTTGAACCACTGCTCAGTCCTGCTGTTACCCCAGTTACCTTCTGCTGTGTTAACAAAGATCCCCGTGTCTTCTAACACAGGAGGTATGAAAACACGTGTCCTTCAAAGATGCACTACAGAATTGGAAATTCAGTTCACCAAGTTTTCAGTTTCCTACATAAAATTTTCCACATACTGCAGTAGTTCCCAAGCCTCCTCAAACACCCCTCCCTGCAGTTCCTCCAGCTATTGCAATGCCTTATTTTTCCAAACATCTGCACAAAGTTTAACAGCAAACTGCATCACTTTCTTAAATGTATTTGATATGCAGGTCTATAATTCTTGAGGCAACCTCAACAACTCAACGTTTGATCAACAGTTCTCTAGACCATGCAGCAAAGGCTTGCTCACTTCAAATGTGCTACTGGTAAACATTCCTTCATATAAATTCTGATCATAACAAGTTAAACACTGCAGGTGTGCATGATCTAGAAACAATTGGGAAGGGTTTAACTTCCTATACTAAATAATCATATACTCTACAGTTATATGCATTTTATCAGTAACTGACCTTGCCTGAAATCTGCCAGAATAATATTTAAACTGGTGTCTTTTATTATTTAATTTTATAGTATTTACCAGGCCCATTGCTTATACAATCCAACATACATGTCCAATCTAGGTAGTTAAATATTTGAGACTATCACTACCCCTCTTAAAGCTTGCAAATATATTCAGGTACCCCATAGGAACATATCTTGACTAAATCCTATCACCTTCCCCACCCCCCGCTGTCTCAAACTCCACAGGATAGTCCACGGTGGCATACAAACACTAAATATACTCTCCTTGATTGTAAACAACCCTTAACCCCAGCATAGGATCATAGGTGATTACTAGGCTAACGACCTGGAGGTCATTTTAAGACTAGCCATTTCAACCGAATGTAATACCATAGAAGTACCTGTCAATACCCAAGACTGCATTTATTGATGACTGCCCATGTCCAGGAGAGTTGTGGGCACTATCCCTGGTAAGAATATACGGTGCCCCATCCACAGTATACATTGAACAGTATCATAAAGGTGCTCTGTTTCACATGAATTGGTAGCCTGTTTCAAAGATGTAGTGGTCACTGAGAGATAAATCTGTACCTCCAGCAGGTTCTATTTAAGTCGCAGGCCATATCAAAGTCCCTGGAATGGGTAGCCCTAGACCCATTTGATTTACAGATATGCAGTAAGTTCATTAGGTTTAGGACTTGGGTTACTCTGTAGGCTAGGCATAAGTCGCCTCTAAGAAGTCTATACGATATGGAGTACAGTGACAGAGACTTTAGTTGGTTCATGTAAGGCACATGCTGGAAACCCTTGATCTTCTTTGTTAGAAACCTCTGAGGTCTCTCCAATTGTTGCAGGTGCTTAGTACGGTACATACCGAATGGAGCATTATACTCAATTATGGACCAGATAAGTGCCAAACATAGGGGGGTTATAACTTCTTTTGCTCTTGAGGTGATACCTTTACTAATCAAGTGAGTTACATCGAAAGCTTTCCTTACAATGGTAGACACAATGATCAAAGTTAAGGTTGCGGTCAACCTGTGATCTCAGGTCCCTTGCCACTTCATGGGTACTTAGCAGTATTGTTGATTGGATAGTGTGAAGGGACATTGTTTGTGCCAAAGGAATGATGCATTTCTTTGCATTCAGTTTGAGACTGTGACTAATACACCAGTCATCGGTCTGTGTGAGACCCTCCTGGAGTATACTGACATAATTTGGGGATTCAATGATTGCACCTAGTTTGCAGTTCTCTGCAAACTTGGTCAGCCACAATCCTTTAGTTTTGACCTGACCTTCTGAGAAGTACATACCAAAACAGTAGGGGGGCCCAGCACTGACCCTTGTGGCACCCTGCTGGTAACAGGTCTGCTGGATGATGTGGAGTCACCCACTTTGATAGGGTGTGTCTGGTTTGTGAGCTGGCAACCCATCTTACAAAGAAGGGGTTTACATTCCGTTTGCTAAGTTTATTGGTAATACTTGAATGTGGAATTGTGTTGAAAGCCTTTGCCATGCTGAGGTATGCTGTGTGCACAAATTTGCCCTCAGTGGCCCTGGTCACACTTTCAAAGAAATCCACCAGATTTAACAGGCAGGAGCTGCCCTTCACAAAGCCAAATTGTGTAGGATCCAGGGTTTGGAAGTCACCTATGTCTTTATTTATGAGGGCCATAATAATACGTTCCATGGCTTTACAAATGAGGTTGGTCAGGCTTATGGATCTGTAATTCCCTGGGTCTGTTGCTAGGCCACCTTTGTGGAGGGGAATAACTGTAGCTGTTCTCCATTCCACAGGAACAAAGCCTGTGGTTAGGCTGTGATTGAAAAGGGTACTTAGTAGAGATGCTAGTTCATGTTTTAGCCTGTTTAGAAGACAGCCTGGGATGACATCTAGTTCCATAGAGGCCATGTGCTTTGCCTTGGACAGGGCTTTAATGACCTATTCTTCAGATATGTAAGGTGGGAGGGGTTGAAGGAGGGTTTGCTGCAAGTTAAGAAGGGATAAGGAAATGAAATTTTCACCAAACCTATCTGCTAGCAGGTTTGCTGTCTCTGTGGGGTCAGTGTGTGTGATACCATTGACAATCAGCTTTGCACAATTTTGGGTCCTACCCTTTAGGTTATGTACATAGTTGTAAAAGGCCTTATGGTTATACTTGGCAGTACTTGCTAGGTTTCTCTCAAAGGAGCGCGTGGAGGATTTGACAACTTGTCTTATTTGCCTGTCAAGGCTGAGGAGGGTACTTTTCCATTGTTGGGTCCTTGTCTGTTTTCTTGGACAGCAACTTTTTGCGTTTATTGTTGAGTTTGTTGAATGCTGGAAGTCCACCAAGGTGGTTTGATTTTACTTGGGGCTCTGGCTTTGATTCTATCTGGTACAGTCGAGTTTATACACTTATGCAAGTGATTGTACAGGGCATTAGTGTAAGCTTTGGCATAGTTACCACTTCCAGATTGGGGTGGAGCTTGGAATGCATTTATATCTTCACCTAGGAGGGCATAGTTTGCCTTGGTGAAGTTTTTTTAGTCTGAAGTCACCTTTTGTGAGTTCCGGTGTTAGTGTTAGTTTGAAGGTGACTGATTTGTAGTCAGTTTTAACTAATGAGGGTCCAACAGTTGCAATAGTGCACCTGTTTGACATGCTGGTGAGGATCGGATCTAGAATGTTTGCTCCTCTTGTCGGGGTATGGACAATTTGCTCCAGGGCATTTGAATTTACAAAGTCAAGGAACTTTTGTGCTAGCAAGTTTAGGCTAGAGTAGGTTCCCAGCTGATGGTGGGATAATTGAAATCCCCCATAACCAATGTGCTTAGTGAAATTTGGAATGTCTTCAGTTTGATTAAGTAGACTTTGTGGGCGTCATGATGGCAATGAGTAGCTTTAATTCTGAAACAGCAGTTTTCAGCAGCAGCCTCTGCTATATTTACTTTGATACAAGAGGCTAAACCCTTGGATAGATATCCTTTCACTAAATCAAGTACATTTCATATAAAGCTACTGTCCATGACCTCTGACCTGACAAGTAACTCATTATACTCTAGTTTAAGTGGACCAGTCACACCATTTACATTCCACAAAAATATCACCCCTTCTCACTGATGCAGATTCTTCATACATTCCTTCTGCCTACTTATCTGGCAGTACAAAAAGGCCAGCACCAGGGAATGAAGCAGAATGATGCAAAAATAGAAACAAAAATGTTTATTAGAACCAGACCGGTTTCAGCTTATAGCTTTCCTCAGTGGCAATACATGAAATGTGGTTGACAGACTGCATTTAAATATTAGAGCCAATAAGGCAAATAATGACATAATTTCCTGTTGAATCCAGAAAAAATTTTTACAAATAAAATACATATTCGTGTATGTATAAAAATATTATATGTATGAGAATAATAACAACAAAAGTTGAATGTATTCAAAAAAAATGAATGTATTCAAAAAAATTATATAAATTATAAAATTATATCTGGACATTGTATCAAAACTTAAGAAAAGTATTATAACTTATCATTAAGACCTGGGGAAAAAAGACCCCCCAGTTTCACTATCCATTTCTTTTCTTTGTTATTTAGTAAGTCATGCCATCCTGTTCTAAAATCTTTATTTCCAAAAACTGATAATATCAGGCTAGTTACCACTTTTGGGAGGAACACTTCTCAATTCATAGATATTATCAATAAAAACTGGAATATACTCAAAAGTAATATAAGAATAGATGACTGGTTGGGGGATAGATGCAAATTTTCATACAGAAAAGGCAGAACTCTTCGGTCACATTTTTCTTATAAAAGGGTTACGTCTCAATCCAGCCTTTATCGTCAGACCACTCTTTCTGGAGATAGATTGGTGGGGTGTTATCCATGTGGACATTGCTCATTTTGTAAATACATCTTCAAAACCAAGAACTTTACTAGCAAAAATACAGGCAAATTATTTGATATTAAGTGCTTTGCCAACTGTGGAAGTGAGTGGGTCATTTATTTAGTAACTTGTACATGCCAAGCATTTTATATTGGTCAGACCTCAAGACAATTTAGATGTTGTATGTCTGAACATTTGGGGGACATTCGGAATGGTAGAATGACCAATGCATTGGACAAACACTCACTTGCTCACTCAACAGCTAAATTCACTTTCACTATTATTGATAGAGTTTTTGAAAATAAAGATTTTAGAACAGGATGGCATAACTTTTTGTTTCTATTTTTGCATCATTCTGCTTCATTCCCTGGTGCTGGCCTTTTTGTGTTATACTCAAGTTACTGTGGTTCGTGCACCTGTCGTACTTGCTAGCATTTTTTGTTTTGGAGTCATCACGTTATCTGGCAATACCCCATGTGATCTTGAATAAATCAACATATCTACAACACAGTAGCATTATCAACAAACTTTGCAACTCTTTGATTACTACACCCAGGTACTAGAATTAGATGCGTGTCTGCCCTATTTTCAAAAAGAAAGATCATTGTATGAGGTGTCTGATGTTAAAGGTCCCCTCAGATTCCCTCTACAGATGCTGTCATGTATTTAAACACATAACCTCTGATTACAATCCACCTCAATAAGCCATAACTGTCCTTGGACTTCGTACATTGGTATGTCAGCAGATTCTACTGCTATCATAACTCAAGAGGGTAACACAATATAACCATTTTCCAGAATACATTAACACAATCCCCAGCCAACTACTGAGACACTGCAGTCAGTTTACATGTTTAAACATGCTCAACATCTGTGAATATGAGGTTTTACATCTTAATATATATTCACCTGTGAATAGGGTTTTTCATCTTCAAAAAGTCAGCCCCCATACTCTTCCACTGTGCATCAACTGAAACTTCTTTCATTGTTAGGAATGCATTCACCACCATTTCAAGGTCTATTCTTAATATGCAATGAGCACATTTTAAATCATCTAAGTCTCATCATTAGAACAGTCTTTCAAAGGAAAATCCATCACGATGCAGTGGTAGCATTGTCGCCTCACAGCAAAAGGTTCTCCGGTTTTATTCTCGTCTGGAGTGCCTTCTGTGTGGAGTCTGCATGTCCTCCCTGCATTTGTGTGGGTTTTCTCTGGGTACTCCGGTTTTCTCCCATGTTACAAAGACATGTATTTGGAGTGTTTCTCCCAGGGCCTTTGCTGAAAACTGGCTTTGTTCCAAGTCAGACTTTCCCGGTAAACAAATGTCAAATAAAAAAAAAAAAATCACATTTTAAAACATAATTAACATCAACGTGTTCTCAAATGATCACTCCAGTACCCAAGTATATCCACAAAGAATTAATTCAATAAAAGGATTTATTTATTTTATTTATTATTGATTTATTTGACATTTGTTAACCAGGTTGGTCCAACTAGGTCTGAGCCCATTTTCAGTGGAGACCTGAGGAGAAAAGCTCCAGTACATTCCAAACATTATGAAAGAAACAATTTAAAAAATACATAACTTGAAACATACATTGAAACATAAAGAGACAAAAGTTGATACATAACTTTAAAACAGACTTAGCAACATTAAATGAGGCATAGTTTGGTACATAGATTGAAATATATGTTGATCCAAAAGCACACCCTTAAGTTATCCTATATACTGACCAACTACTTAAGACAGCTTCTGCACCAGCCTGGACTTGACATCAGACATTGATCATGGTTCGCTGATCTTTGGAACATACTCAGGTGAAGTGCCACTCAGTTTTCTTAGCCACTCTACTTCATGGATGAGACCTCCTCCCTTTCCCAACAGCCACACCTTTTTCACCCCAATCTTTGTTCACAAGACTACATCTTCATGCATTAAAAGCACCTCCTGTGAATCATCAAAAGCCTTAAAATCACTCAGAAAATACACCCAGAAGAATGATAAATACAAAATGTGAAACCTCAACTGTTTTAATACACCACATCTTTAACGGCAGCCCAAACAGTTCTCCTCTTCTCATCTGCAGACCTTTTCCTAAAAAAAAAAAAAAAAAAACTCTCTCTTGCTCCCAATAAGATATATTATATCAGGAGACTACAGCAGAGTCAGCACCTCTTAAAGGAATAACTATGCCTGGGTCTTCTATTCATAACAGGCATTCCAGATAGAAATGATCTGCAAGTCCTTTCAATTTTAATATTAAGTTGTATGCGAGCTAGTCCCTTCAGACTTCCACTTTCTGAAATCTGATAATCTGGATACTTTTCTAACTCTGTCTTCCTGATCTATCACTTCTATTTCAACATATCAGCTCCCAACTTCACTTAAGGATTGCAGTTGTTCAGTGTGAGATCATGGCCTCCACCACTTCTGCATCCCATTTATTTGGCAAAGTTATAAATTTGTAGCATCTCTCTTTAATCTCTTTCAGTCCTACCAGCAGTTCCTCCCATGGCACAGTGTCAGCAGTATCCAACCCATTTATGTTTACATTCACAGGGAGGATCAGACTCACTACCATGGCATCCTCATGGCCAGCTACCATATTCGATCTTCTGTGAGAAGCAGGCATTTGTGTAGCTTAGTCTGTTCGACAAGTATGATCATGCAGAGAAGTTATTTCACTTATTTTTGCCAAAATAGTGTAAACTCCTTTTAAAATAGATGAAAAGGGGTCTTTTATTGCATGTCAATGGAAGCAATTGGGAAGAATCCACTCACTCTTGAAGCCAAAGTCCCATTATTTAAAGCTCTTAAATACAGATATTAAACACAAGTACTAAGGCTTTATCACTTGCATGACCCCCCCCCCCCAAAAAAAAATCAAGATTTTGCTGAGGTGATTTTAGCATCTTCATTTTGAACAAGATCAGTGATCATTGTTAGCACAAGAACAGTACCTTCCCAGAGTGACCAGCACATGTGTTAACCTCTCACTTTAGTAAATATGGACTAAGCACAAGCTTATACAGATACCACATCAGGACACACTTTAGATATTGTCACTAATCAATTATAATTGGAAGGAACAAAAGCATTTTAATTAACACAATTTATTTAAAATGTAATGTGTGTACTGATAGCATTTGACCACATTTATTGAATACAATCTTCATTTTATGTTAAAAATGGCATTTTGTGAGGGACACAGCAACAGCCCAAGTTTAGTACAGTGATAGTCAGCAGTAGCTAGTTTATCTGGCACAGGTTAAAAGAAAACACAAGCCATTATATTTTAATTAGGATACTCCTAAAAAGACATTCATTTAGATGGAATATGGTGTTCCAGTTAGGCTAATGAAGAAGGTGATGATGTCTTTGTACAGGATCATTTTTCTTGATGTATAGCATCATTATCTCGATTGTTTTAGATTTCCTGTTTCATGTTGTTAGAGACATTACTTGTTAACTGTATAAACATTGCACCTGTACATCCCAAGTTGCAAACTGTCCAAGTTGTAGCTGAAAAAAGGTCTGCACTAGGCAAGCTTCCTAGCTGCATATCAGACACAAAAAATGTATATCCAAAATACACAACAACAGCAACTCTACAGACTCAAGAAATGATAATAAATCATGGAAAATCACAGAAAAAGTAGAGAGTTGTGTTACTCAAGATATACTAATGAACAGTGACCTACTTCCTAACTTACTTATTTATTAGTTTTTTGGTCCCCTCAGATCTCATCCTACCAGCATGACCCCAAGTATCTCACATCCAAGCCAGTTCTACCAGCCATCCTCTCACCCCCCGGACTACTCCAGTATTTCTGGGGCCAGTCATTGATCCTAAGGGTGCCCTATGGGCTTGACATCTGTGCTTCTATCCAGAGGTTTATTTTTATGTACCCTATTCACTTCTCCCCCCCCCCATTCATATTTACTACGCCTGGGGGCAACTCCCTTCTTTGGGCTATGCCTCCTCTTAGGGGACATCATTGATGAGTGCCTTCCAACCAAGGACAGGCATACTCATCCCTTCCTGCCACACTGTCAGTAGCCAGAGCCGCTAATTGAACCCAGGTCACCTGGGTCATAGTCAGGGCTTTATCTCTCTGCTCTACCAAAGCAGCTTAACTTGTTCTTTATTTTCAGAGGGATTACAGAGATATAGCATGGCGAGCTTGGTAAATAGCTTGGGTTGCCAACATTTTTAACCTCCCATGCAAATAATTTCTCATCTTTGTAGTATATATCAATTGGGACAGCTGTGTCTCTTTAAAGGAAAACTACACTCTCCCATTGTTAACTTTATCCAAAAGTTATTTTTTCTCCCTATGCTATGATCTACATAATCTTTAGTGCATGAAAGCTTTTAGCACTTTAATATTTCCACCCATTTCCCTATCAAAGTTCATGAAGGCCGCAGCATTTTCTCCCTATTTAAATCTCACATTGTTTTAGAAAATAATTTGTCTCGGCCTGCATGATCAATGCCAGGCAGTGGAAATTCTATAGGTTTTAGAGTTGGTTGTTTCACACAACTTTATATCATGACTGTCTTGCTGTGGTCAGCAAATGGTTCTAAACAGATAACATTAAAACTATTTTACCAAAAAGAGTTCATTGTTGGAGAAACTTTTATATGACGAACAGAGTTGAGCTAAAGTACAATGCTAATTAATAGATAGTTTATGTCTTTTTTGTCCAGTAAGCATGTTTGTTTAAGCACACAGGCAAGCTGTTAATTAACTCTTTGAAATGACAAGGTTCAGGCAGTCATGACACAGCAAAGCAGACTTTTTCACCACTTGTAATGAGGGAAGAGAAGAAGGTGGGGATCTGAAATGTTTACTGCCAACAGATAAATGCAGTTATGTGGTAGTGGTTAAATGAAAGTGCACTATCCATTTGTAAACGCCTGACAGTGTAAGAAAGTAAAAGGAATATGAACACAGAATAGGCTTACTTAGTAGAATCTGAACTTTGAGGTTACATACTATAAATTCACAAATAGCAACGACATTCAGGAATGTAACTCCACTTAAGAGTACTGACAGTAATGCTTTAGAGTTTACACAGCACAGATTAAAATTAAAACTTTGTCATACTGAGACACTATGGTGCTGATCAAGAATAAGTGTGCTAGAAAACAAGAGGGTAGCAATACACCAAAGGATGGGGAAAATGTAACAAAGAAAGAGCTATGTACCAGTAAAGGAAAAACTGTCATAACACAAGTTTGAGAACCAAAGACCATTCCCATTTTGCACTGCTACAAGAAAGTTCTGCATTTTGAGGGTAGAGATAAAATGACTGGAGTCACAAGAGAGTTATTTTGAGCACATACAATAAAGTTCTATGATAACCTTCCATACAAAACATGCATCTTCCAACTGTAGGCACTGAGGAACAGGAAGGTTTTGTTATGTTCCTAACAAGTTCTTTGCAGTAACAGCTGTCATCTACGTTTTATGCAAGGCTCCTGCAATAGACTAACAACTAGAGAGTGGGGAATACTTGTAGGACTACTAACTGACAGCCATAGAAAACCCTAATATTCAGCTACTTTATTTTATTGAGGCCACAAAGCTACTATGAAAGAGCCAGTAGCACTCACCTTCATATATCAAAACAGTGCAGTTTGAAAAATGTCTGTAACTCATACTACTCCATTCTATCCAAATTGGAGAAAAAATGGCTCACCTTAATATGTCATATCAAAGGGATGTGAAATGGACTCTTGGCAACAGATAAAAAGGTTCTAAAATAATATCACATTAGTATGAAGGTCCCATGATGGCTATTTTGTGGTAAAATATAAGGACCTAGATTAATTTTGATGCATTTAAACACCACAGGATACCAAGACATAATGAAACAGATGTTCTAAGTTGTTACATAGTTTTCATTTTAAGAAAGCTGGTGCTGGTGCTACAGATATATGCATCTTCTCAATGTATGTGATCATGCGAGTGTCACTGAAGTGAAAAGTTTATATTAGAGCAGCTTTGTTCATCCCTTTTAAATATATTTTAAACTGTTAAAATAATAAATGTTTGACATCATATGGTGTCAGAGGTAAAACAGAATTCTGTACCATCTATACATTGTGTTCTTCAATATCATCTTAAACCAAATGCAAAATAATCTCTAAAAACAAATATAACTTCATCAGAATTTTTTATCATCCTAGCAAATTGGAACTTCAGGGTAAACTAGAAGAAAACAAAGGACTGTTTTGACATTTTACTACTGCTTCTGAAAGACTTAAGAAAAACAGAAGTGGTGGAATTTTCTACTTTTTAACACATTGCAAGAGAGGAAGCTGTTAAAACTGTATAACATGTTTGGATTGTCATATGTTTTAGTAAAATATATGCAGGGAAACTGAAGTTTACAGAATACTGTAAATAAAAAAAAACTGCCTTATGTGAGACTTCTTTCCCAAAGAACTTGGGGGCTATGTGAAGCTATTGATGCTTATGAGACTGAATTTAGACATGGAAATAGGGACTGTGAATCTGAAAATCCAAGATTCACTGGAGACCGAACTGAGTGTGTGGCATATACAGTGTTCACGTAAGAAGGCAGTTATGAACGGAAACAAACTTCACACTGGAAAAGCAGTGGATATATAGAGCAAGCAAATTAACTGACAAGCTAATGAAAGAGATGACTGAAGAGATGGGAGTGTGTAGTATAACTTTAAAAAAGGAATCACAACAAGTTTAAAAATGAAAAGAATATATACAAAACATTTAAATCAAGTTAAACATAATAAAGTGACAGGATATACACTAGGCAGGTATGACATGATGACCCAGTTAAAAAACTAAAATAAATGGGAATTAAAGTACCTGTGAGTGCAAGGTGTACATACAGTCCAGGATTCAGATATGTACAAGAATTTTCAGCAAGGCTTCTGTGCTTTGAAGCACTGTCTGTGATGTAAAGTACATACCTTAAAGTGGGACAGGCAGCAGTTCTGTGCTGGTAGCTGCACTCTGAAGTACATATCTTAGCAGCACAGCAAACAGGCCAGTGGATGCATCAAGTTTGGTGAAACACACACACATACACACACACACACACAAACACACACACACACACACACACACACACACAAACACACACATAGGACTTAAAAATCAGAGCAATTATTTGCTTTTTTTGTGCAAACCTTGTGAGAAGGGAAACCATGAACAGACTGCTACATCTCAAAATAAAGAAGTACATAGACTATGCTGCATGTGGTAATACTTCTCTCAGCAAGACAGCACAAAATGGTACACAAGCTGTACAGTCATACAGTATTTGTAACTTCAGTGTTATAGTGTCCAGATACACGGACTCCATGTCAACTGCATGAAAAAGGGGTGTGCATAAAAGCAAAAGCTAGCAAGCAATGGGTCACACAGAAGACATACAGGATTTTGCAGGATGGGGGGAGGCAGGACAACATTTTTGGGAGGCTAGAGCCCTGTTTTTTCATTAGTGACAAAAGGTAACAGAGGAAGGGTGAAAGGAAAGAGGGTAGGGAAGTGTGCAGAGGCAGCCATACACACAAAAGCACAGAAAGACAAGGGTGCACATCTGCACATTAGATCATATCCACACATAGGATGGAACACATGGTAGGAACAAAGACAGAGCAGACAGTGTTGACAGGGAGGGTATGACAACACACACAGTTATTTGGCATAACCAAGAGGAAGGGGTATGAGCAGCAGCATGCTATCTGCTACCCTGGCCCAGGGGGGCATTACTGTAATCCATCACCACATGACTCAAAGGTGTTGGCGGAATGGACCATACCCTCTTCCTGGTTAGCCTGATGGTCAGGACTAGCTGGATGAACAAATTTGTTATCCATTCCAGACTTTTCATCCAGGCAATATTCTTGTCCCCAGCTCTCTCATAACTGTAACCTCCACTACCTGCTTCAGCTGGGCCATTTTAGGCAATGCTGATGGGTACTTGCTGGTGGGAAGTTTGGATCCTCCCTTTCAGCAAGGCATTCCTGCCATCATCACCACCCTCACTCTACTGGGCTACAGCCTTAGCAGGAGCTGGCCATGATAGAACTGACTACTGAGCGTATCTATCATCTGGACCAGAATTACGAGTCAGGTTGATCTAAGGTATTATCAACCACAGGATGGTTCAAACAAGGTAGTTAATTCAAGCACCAAAAGGGAAACTGGCTAGGTTTAAAATGGCCTGCAAAGGTAGCTAGCCTTGAATTTACCTGTGAACCTATGTTGCTATAAGCATGAAGACCTTTAAAACACACCAGCAGACCTAACCTAGGCTTGTCATTAGTTTCACCTGCCACTTGTGGTAGGTAACAAGGTTCATGCTTTGTACTGGTCATGCTGAAAGAAAAAGGGCAAATCAGAGAACAGTGACAGGTATAAAACAGTATGATATAACAATGACATTAGGTATGCATCAAGTAACAATGTTCCAGGCACCAGGCAAGTGTCTGTCCCTGTGAATAAATTACACTCCCTTATATATGTTCCAGTAGCTATTTCCCAGGCAACAGACCAGTGTCTGCCACTGCGCATATGCCAATATACTTATCCAGAAATATATCATTGGAAAAACATCATGTATGGTGCAGGCACCCTGGCATGGTACAGCCCACCCTCACCACATAAAAAGATCCTACAGAAGCCACAATAAATGTTGGCAATTTATAGTACAATAACATTTCTGCAGACAGTTCCCCACACATCTAAAAAGGACAATGTAGTCCACTTACAATGCCAATGGAACACTGTAGCCTAACTTCCACCACCCAGACATAGAAATTATCAGTATTAAGGCATTGAAGGTCATCATGCAATGCTCACGCTGTTCTTCTGCCCTAGTTGTGCCCACTCATATCAGAAATCAACTTTACATAAAGACCAATTTCCTAAAATTATGTGAAAGAAATGGACTATGATCTTCAACTCGACACATAGCAAGCAGACACTCCACTTGCAGAGGTAGCTAGGCCACACAAACATACTCAGAAAAAATGGCACTTCTTTCCTAAGAAGTAAAATATAGCTATTGCAGTTGCGTACCATGAACACAATGTGAATTCTGTATAGTGGGTAAAGCAACTTGCAGCTGTACAGAAGCACAATTCGCATACCTGCACTGGTCTTGTGCAGAAATATCCAGTTGCAGGATATCAGAAGTGAGCCCAAGTACAAAGATGTGCTTCATGCCACAGATGCACAACAGTAAAATAAAGTGATATACACCATATCCGGCTTCTTTGGCATGCATGCTGCACAAAGAGGTATAAAGCTGCATAGTTAAAATATGAACTGCCATATTGTGTGGTAAACATGCACAGATTTGGAAAGCTTTTATAGAGTATTAGGCAGCACTTCTAGGCAGCTGTAAAGAGATATGCAGTGCTGTGTAAGTGTGTGGCAAGTTGTATTTTTCTACCTTCCTAAAGGTATTCAGTTTACATAAGCCTAGAAATAGCAAAATGTCTACTTGCATGTGTACATATACTGCATTGGTAATAAGTCGGCCCACAAGATCAAGGCAAACTGTTCTTGTATGCATTCTTCACTTTGTCTGGAGGTGATGTGTCCTGTCTAAAAGTACAAAATAGCTTATGGTGGTGGGTACAGCAACATTGTGCCTATGCACATATATCCCACCACTGCAGTACCATACATCTGTATACCTATGTTTCCCCAGGTTATGTCTTCCAGTAGTAGCACCTGGGGTGAATGTCCTAACACTGAGAAATCTGTAGGTCAAAACATACAGAACGGGGCCTGCAAGGTGTCCATGTTTACTACAGTGGGGCGGATACAGCAGCCATTGTGTGATGCAGTATAACCAGGTACCCCTGTGTTTGTAGCTGCCTTTCTACCAGTTCCAGCAGGACATGTCTTACAGCTATGTCTTATGTTCACAGATATCTGCATGTCTGAAAGTTGAGGCAGATGGCAAAGGCTGAACAATTTCAGTCCTTCTGAAAACAGTGCCAAATACCCACAGCCAATACCTACTGTGGAGGTTGAGGTTGACCGCTTTTTTGGTATCAGGTGTAGTAAACAGTGGTCCACAATATCAATGCTGTTGGTGGATGAAATCACACACTGCAACAATGCTACTAGCATGTCAGTAACATACCATGCCAAGGAAAGGTGCTTTTAGTAGAGCTAAGAGGCTGTCCATGGGGGGGGGGGGGGGGGGCAAGATAACCAAGCTGGAAGAGTTTCTGTTATCACTGGAAGGGATGACAGCACTGGGAACATGACTGGTAGTGTACATACTGGCATCAGGATGGAACAGCCCCCATGGCTCTCAGGGAAGAATGCACCAGGTTAGTAAACATTACAGCAGATTACTGAACAGTACAGATATGAATAGCAGACTGATCACAGCATACACTGCTATGTTTTTAGCACAGGAACAGCAGGTATCCAGGTATGTCATGTCAGCAGCTGAGTTAGGTTGGAAATGCATGGTACCTCTAGCATGGTTATCCTTAGAATATATGCCATACAGCCACAGTGGTATCACAGGTACTCATTCTCATTCTGATATGTCTGCGTATTCACAGGGCAAACTACTGCTATACTGACACTTGTAGAAGCTGGACCATAACAGAAGGCAGATGTTCACACACCCACTGAGAGAAAGGCAATGATGATGAGTCAAACACCTGAATCACACTTAATGATGCTGCAGCAATTTCTCCATCCTAGCTGGATATGCCCAAGCAGCACATAGTGGAAGCTGTGGCTTAACCCACAAATACACCTTGATGCTGTACAGTATGAATGTACCCCATTTTGTGGGGGGTCTCCATGGGTGTGAGAACCCATGATGACACCCTTCTTAGTTTCAGCAGCTGATGAGCACACTAAATCTCATGTGGGGATACCCACCACGGAGCAGCCTAGCAGGGGTGCTGACTGCAGCCATATTGTAGGTGGTCTCTGACAAGCAGACAGTGTTCAGAATCAATCAGCAAATGTGCCGACATATCACCCAGTGCATCAAGGAGCTTACTGCTGTGTTCTACATCATTACTGAGGATGTCACCTAGCACTACCAGCTGCTCAGTGAGGAGAGTGTGTCCAGGGACAATTTAATGGTTGGTCTGATGAGAGCTATACTGGCAAACTGCCTCCATGTCAGCCTCCACATGGAGTACTGCCAGTACCACCATCACAGCCCTAAGTGGAAGTGCTGGCAGAGGTCAGACAGAGTGAATACCTGGGGGATGTTGTGTTGGGGGTCACTGTAAGGTACACAGTCAACAACTTTGTCGGGCAGCATAGAACAGTCTGCCACCCCTCATCATGGTTAACAACAGCACAGTTTCCACTGGCAGGACACCTCATTTGCAGAATTCATCCAGGTCAAGATCCCACAGTCTCACATTAACCCTGTCATTGAAGGCTCCAAATCCTAATGAACCTACCCAGCAGAGTGGTTCCAGGTCATGATCATGTACTGCTACCTCACCCACATGGTAGGAGAATGTGATTCCTGATACAATATGCCCATCAGCTTGAAGCCCCTATCTCCACTTTCCCTGATACACCCCACCTGCATCCAGTGCGTATGAACAGATGTTTCATTGTGTCCCTCCCCACCCATGGACATTATGACTGTAACCCACTCCAACATATTTCCAGTGTGGTGCTTACGGGAATGTCTGAAGCAGTGTGTTGCAGTCATGCACTAATCAGGCAGTTAGATATTAACACTGCA
This sequence comes from Protopterus annectens, assembly GCF_019279795.1. Classification (NCBI taxonomy): domain Eukaryota; kingdom Metazoa; phylum Chordata; order Ceratodontiformes; family Protopteridae; genus Protopterus; species Protopterus annectens. The sequence continues at coordinate 1,154,079,392 of NC_056725.1, read as the reverse complement.
TGCATCATGAAAAGTTCTGTGTGATGCTATGCTGTCATTATGCGCATGTTAAGGCCCAAAGTTCAAGACGAGATATCACTGCTTCAGTGTTGCAATATACTGTACCTACACTGTCTGGAGAGGGCTGCGCAGCTGTACTTGCCCTATTCCTGCCTTATTCTCATTGGAAGATGGTATTATTGCATCTACCATACTGATACTGTGTATTATGTATGTGTGGTCCACATACAGCAGCAGTATGGAGCTGTCCTACGTGTTTCCTCATTAGTTTGTTTTTCTAGGAACATTCTGAAGGCTGTGGCAGAATCACAATTGAGTGCACCTCCCAGACATTTCAAGACAGTAGAAGGTGGCTTTGAACAGGCTGAACAATGTCGAATGCTGTTGCTCGTTTATGTGAGTTGTACTGCAATTCACCCACAATCAATGAGTTCTGTACAGGTCTCTTATAACCCTTTCAGTGTTCAGTGGGCTCCCATCGATATGGTAATGAGTGGGAACTGAGTTTTTACCAAAGGGGATGACGACACATTTTTTGGCATTAAGCTTAAGGCCATGGTTTCGACACCAGTCTTTGGTCTGAGTGAGGCCTTTCTGTAGGATGTCTGCATCACTTGGGGAGTTAATAATGGCTGCCAGCTTGCAGTTGTCTGCGAACTTGGTCAACCAGAGTCCCTTTACATTGGCCTGGACTTCTGAGAAGTAGATGCCGAACAGGAGAGGACCCAGGACTGATACCTGTGGGACTCCACTCATGACTGGTCGGCAGTCTGACTTGGAGTCCAGTACTTGCACACTGTGTGTTCTATCTTTGAGCCAATTTGCTCTTTTACAGTGGCAGTAGAATGCTTGTTCTCCAGTCATCTGGAATATGTTTTCCTCTCCATACAGCAGAGCGTACAGGAGCCATTTCTCTACTTAATCAACATCATAGGGCGACTTGAACTCTAGACTAAAAATTATTACTGTTTATGTACTCAAACCTATTTTCACAAGTGTAGTTTTGATATTTTATCTTGTGGATATTCTTTTATCTTGGAAATTGTGGTAAATATTACTCAGAAGTCTAGGGGCATAGCTAGGATAGGGCAAAAGACTGCAACCATTCCAAGTGAAAGACATCAGGGGGCAACATCTTCATTACTGACGTCCAGTTTTTGAATGCCAATACTGCATTTACAAAAGTGCTTTAGCAATCAGTGTGTGGTTTCCAAAACTGCATTTTCTCAATATGTGTTTAGCCAATGTTACTGAAGAAAAGTCTTGTCAGATTATCTCTGTTTCAGCCTATTTCTTATTTTTATAATTTAAAATGTATGTAATGTTAACTGACACCACAACCTTCACACTTTCAGGCTGTTTACAATCTTTGCAGCAGTTACTCTCACTGTACAATCCAAAGTAGGAGCACGTGCAAGTTCAAGCAGATGTAATAACCAAAGCACCATATGTTTTGAAAGCTGACATTAAGGCAAAGGACAGAATAAAATTCACAACAGAGTGACAGGGTCTGCTGGAGCACTTATTCAAATTCCTTCTACAAATTGCTTTTATGCGAAAGCTTTCCATTACAGAAAAATGGTGACTTGTCACAAATGGCAAAAGGTATTACTTCATTTCAGATGCTATGACCAAGAAAGTACAGCTGACCAGTATTAGAAATCAAGTATTACAGGCTGCTATAGTAAAAAAGGATGCAACAAGACCTATTAGGAGCAAGCTGGCAGCACTGTCAGGAGGTGAACATTTGATTAGTTACAGAAATGTCAAAGATGTACATGTCTTTATTTCATTTTTTTGTTTACTGGGGTAGAACATTGATCAGTGTCAGCCCTGGTTACATACATAGTAACAACGGCAAAGTAGGATTAAATGTATAACTAAATTATACAGTATACGGACATAACATACATGAACAAAAATACACTTTTGTTCAAGAAGGTTTAAAAAAGAAATAAGATCAGGAGAATACAATGCATAATACAGGTGTTATAGGTGAGATGAATGTGTCCAGCCAAAATAACAGACATAATACATGCAGGTATGGAGGGACATTTTAGCAGTGAAGAGAGTATTTATTTATTGACATACATTTACCAGGAAAGTCCACATGGACAAGAATTCATTTTCAGGAGATGCCTGGGGAGAAAAGCTCCACAGATTACAAATTATAAGAGAAGATCGACATCATTCACCTTATATTCTCTTACCGTTGTATATTTAAACAAACAAATGTATATAAAATAAACAAGATAAGTGCATTTGAGGTAAAATACCTATGAAAGAAAGGGAAAACATTTATACAAAATAAATGCAACATTTGTATAAAGAAAAAAATGGTAGTATTGGTGGCAGAAGGTAATTTCCCTCTGCAGTCACAAAATATAAGAAATATTGAGTTGAGGATTTTAAACAGTAGTATGCTGAAATAACAGAGTTATATGCCAATGCAGACCAATGGGAGAATCAGAAAGACTGATTTGAGACAAATTACATAATGGGGTTGGCATAAAAAATATACGAGGACATGTGGAAAAAAGGGAAACTTTGCCATTGGCCTGGTTTAGTAGAATAACAGAGTTCAACAGATGGAAAGGAATTGTTTTAGTAAAGGTCTAAATGAATAACTGTTAGGTAATGACATGACACAGACTGGGATGGAGTTTCAAAATACGGCCACGGGACTGGAAAGTAAGCTGTGCTCTATAGATTTATTTTGTTTATAAAGTTCAAGTAATTGTTTTTCAGGTGAGTGAAGGGGTCAGTTTGGAAGACAGTGTTATGGGATGTTGCAAATAGAAGAGGCAGGAATAAGTGCTGTATATTACTTTGTATACTAGCAGCAATTTCATGAATGCTAGGTGATGCAGTAATTCAAGTCAGTTTAGTGATTTAAGACATAGCAGTGCATGTGTATGGTAGGGTTGACTGGCTGCAAATCTTGCATCTTTATTAAAGTATTGTTCTAGTTTGGATTTTAAAGCAGACAGAAGACTGGATAAGATGGAAGAGTCAAATGAGAATGTAAAAGATATGTGATAACTAGAGTTGAATTTCTAAGATATTTCTTAGTTCTATAAAGAACAGCTAGTTTTGGTGAGTTTTCTGATACAATTTTTTATGTGAAGATCAAAATTTAAACTATCATCTACTGTTGCACCTAGGTGTTTAGTATGAGAAATTGCCCATTTTTAGGTACAGAGGCAACTCCCAAAGCAGAAGCTGGTTCATCAGGAAGTCAGACTCCTCAGACTGCCAACCCTGGCCCAGGGATTCAAAGTTCTTAGACTGAGAGCCCTGCCTCAGGGATCCCAATCCAAGAAACTGATGCCTCTTCACATAAGCTGTTAACACCAGGTCCATCTCCTGTCTGGAGATCGAGGTATGGCAGAGTGATCAAGCCATAGAACAGGCTTACAAGAAAGTGCCATGAAGAATTAGGGAAACTTGAACTCACCATCATCATCAGCCTTCCTCTTCCCCATTTATACATGCAGTCAGTGCCATGTCAACAGCCACCACCTCTCCTGATTCAGTGCTATTCTCCTATCTGCCCAAATATCACAGGTCTTCTCTCATGCAGCCCATCCCGACTGCTCATCCTCATTTCTTATCTTCTTATTGTCTCTAAATCTTCACTAGACTGACTGAACCATTGTAATTTGTTCTCCTTGACCTTCTCTGCAACTGGGGCTACTCTGTCTTCTGCTTTGATGTCCTTATGTCTTTGTCTGTCCCACAGCATGCACCCTACCACTTATCTCAGGCATTTCATTTCGATCACCTTAAACTTCCTCAACTGCTCTACATTTACTACCCGGGTTTTTGTGCCATGCAGGAGCACACACGGCTCCATCACTGTTTTGTACACCTTGCTTTTCAGCTTCTTTGGCTTTCTTCTGTCACTCAGTACCTCTAACACTCTGTGCCATTTGGCTGTAGCTCATCTAACTACAGTTTTGACTTCATCATTCAGACTTCTTTTCTCCTCAACGACCCCTTCTATCTTGATCTTCATCTAATTCCTCCATGCTGCCATGACAATTGAGCAGTGAGCTCAGAGCTAATCCCTGGTGCACACACACTTTTACAGAAAACTCCCCAGAGTGTGAGCACTGTTTGTACTAGTGCCATTGGGTCTTTGTACATAGCTTGCATTAATTCTACCAATGTTTCTGGGGCTTTAAACCATCACAGAATTGTCCAAATCGGTTTTCTTGGGACACTGTCATATGCTTTCTGTAATTCAAGAGCTTTCCTCATTCATCTTCTTCTTCACTATCTGCCTCATTGCACACATCTGGTCAGTTGTGTTACATCCTCCTCTGAATCAGAACTTCCTATTTTCATAACATTCTACAGTTACGAGTATTTGTTTATCAATCACCCTCTCTTGCATGAATAAGTACACTACCTCTGAACTGCCCACAGCTGTGACTGTCCTCTTTGTTCATAGGTGTACTAGGCTAATGGCCCTGGAGCCTTTACAAGCCTTTACAAGCCTAGCCCACAGAAGTGCCCTGGCATTGTGCCACCCGACGTTAGTTTCCAGTGCCTCTATCAAGCAGAGCCACTGAAGTGATCCCCGGGGTGAACTTTCTATTACCCATTCACTCATCAAGATTTCACTTGAAGAGAGACAGTGAAGTGCTCTGCTTGATATGTATGGGAAGTCCATTCCAGAGCATGGGCAGTCTCTGGGTGAGGAACCTGTCCCTCCACCATGTTCTGTTGTTTGTGGTAACGAGGTTGAGGTCTCTAGAGTGTGTGGTGCGGAGGGATTGGGATTTCTTTAGATGTAGCATTTCTAACATAGCTGGGTCAGACATGGCTTTGTAAGTCAAGCAAAGACTCCCATTAAATGGCGATATGAGACAGAGAATAGCTGGAGTCTTTTGAGTCTGCCATGTAGGACATGTGTTTAATGCCTAGGAGCCTCTTTGTGAGGTACTTCTGTGGCCTCTCCAGCTGTTGCTGGTGTCTAGTGAAGTACATGCCAAATGGGGCATTATACTCAATGATTGATCTAATGAGGGAAGAGTAGACAGAGACGATGACCTCTTTCTTCCCAGATGCAAAACTCTTGGTAATGAGATGTGCCACACAGAAGGACTTTCTGACCACAGTGGCAATGTGGTGGTTGAAGGAGCGGATGCTGTCAACCTGCGTCCCCAGGTCTCTTATAACCCTTTCAGTGTTCAGTGGGCTCCCATCGATATGGTAATGAGTGGGAACTGAGTTTTTACCAAAGGGGATGATGACACATTTTTTGGCATTAAGCTTAAGGCCATGGTTTCGACACCAGTCTTTGGTCTGAGTGAGGCCTTTCTGTAGGATGTCTGCATCACTTGGGGAGTTAATAATGGCTGCCAGCTTGCAGTTGTCTGCAAACTTGGTCAACCAGAGTCCCTTTATATTGGCCTGGACTTCTGAGAAGTAGATGTCGAACAGGAGAGGACCCAGGACTGATACTTGTGGGACTCCACTCATGACTGGTCGGCAGTCTGACTTGGAGTCCAGTACTTGCACACTGTGTGTTCTATCTTTGAGCCAATTTGCTCTTTTACAGTGGCAGTAGAATGCTTGTTCTCCAGTCATCTGGAATATGTTTTCCTCTCCATACAGCAGAGCGTACAGGAGCCATTTCTCTACTTAATCAACATCATAGGGCGACTTGAACTCTAGACTAAAAATTATTACTGTTTATGTACTCAAATCTATTTTCACAAGTGTAGTTTTGATATTTTATCTTGTGGATATTCTTTTATCTTGGAAATTGTGGTAAATATTACTCAGAAGTCTAGGGGCATAGCTAGGATAGGGCAAAAGATTGCAAACATTCCAAGTGAAAGACATCAGGGGGCAACATCTTCATTACTGACGTCCAGTTTTTGAATGCCAATACTGCATTTACAAAAGTGCTTTAGCAATCAGTGTGTGGTTTCCAAAACTGCATTTTCTCAATATGTGTTTAGCCAATGTTACTGAAGAAAAGTCTTGTCAGATTATCTCTGTTTCAGCCTATTTATTATTTTTATAATTTAAAATGTATGTAATGTTAACTGACACCACAACCTTCACACTTTCAGGCTGTTTACAATCTTTGCAGCAGTTACTCTCACTGTACAATCCAAAATAGGAGCACGTGCAAGTTCAAGCAGATGTAATAACCAAAGCACCATATGTTTTCAAAGCTGACATTAACGCAAAGGACAGAATAAAATTCACAACAGAGTGACAGGGTCTGCTGGAGCACTTATTCAAATTCCTTCTACAAATTGCTTTTATGCGAAAGCTTTCCATTACAGAAAAATGGTGACTTGTCACAAATGGCAAAAGGTATTACTTCATTTCAGATGCTATGACCAAGAAAGTACAGCTGACCAGTATTAGAAATCAAGTATTACAGGCTGCTATAGTAAAAAAGGATGCAACAAGACCTATTAGGAGCAAGCTGGCAGCACTGTCAGGAGGTGAACATTTGATTAGTTACAGAAATGTCAAAGATGTACATGTCTTTATTTCATTTTTTTTGTTTACTGGGGGTAGAACATTGATCAGTGTCAGCCCTGGTTACATACATAGTAACAACGGCAAAGTAGGATTAAATGTATAACTAAATTATACAGTATACGGACATAACATACATGAACAAAAATACACTTTTGTTCAAGAAGGTTTAAAAAAGAAATAAGATCAGGAGAATACAATGCATAATACAGGTGTTATAGGTGAGATGAATGTGTCCAGCCAAAATAACAGATATAATACATGCAGGTATGGAGGGACATTTTAGCAGTGAAGAGAGTATTTATTTATTGACATACATTTACCAGGAAAGTCCACCTGGACAAGAATTCATTTTCAGGAGATGCCTGGGGAGAAAAGCTCCACAGATTACAAATTATAAGAGAAGATCGACATCATTCACCTTATATTCTCTTACTGTTGTATATTTAAACAAACAAATGTATATAAAATAAACAAGATAAGTGCATTTGAGGTAAAATACCTATGAAAGAAAGGGAAAACATTTATACAAAATAAATGCAACATTTGTATAAAGAAAAAAATGGTAGTATTGGTGGCAGAAGGTAATTTCCCTCTGCAGTCACAAAATATAAGAAATATTGAGTTGAGGATTTTAAACAGTAGTATGCTGAAATAACAGAGTTATATGCCAATGCAGACCAATGGGAGAATCAGAAAGACTGATTTGAGACAAATTACATAATGGGGTTGGCATAAAAAATATACGAGGACATGTGGAAAAAAGGGAAACTTTGCCATTGGCCTGGTTTAGTAGAATAACAGAGTTCAACAGACGGAAAGGAATTGTTTTAGTAAAGGTCTAAATGAATAACTGTTAGGTAATGACATGACACAGACTGGGATGGAGTTTCAAAATACGGCCACGGGGACTGGAAAGTAAGCTGTGCTCTATAGATTTATTTTGTTTATAAAGTTCAAGTAATTGTTTTTCAGGTGAGTGAAGGGGTCAGTTTGGAAGACAGTGTTATGGGATGTTGCAAATAGAAGAGGCAGGAATAAGTGCTGTATATTACTTTGTATACTAGCAGCAATTTCATGAATGCTAGGTGATGCAGTAATTCAAGTCAGTTTAGTGATTTAAGACATAGCAGTGCATGTGTATGGTAGGGTTGACTGGCTGCAAATCTTGCATCTTTATTAAAGTATTGTTCTAGTTTGGATTTTAAAGCAGACAGAAGACTGGATAAGATGGAAGAGTCAAATGAGAATGTAAAAGATATGTGATAACTAGAGTTGAATTTCTAAGATATTTCTTAGTTCTATATAGAACAGCTAGTTTTGGTGAGTTTTCTGATACAATTTTTTATGTGAAGATCAAAATTTAAACTATCATCTACTGTTGCACCTAGGTGTTTAGTATGAGAAATTGCAAAATCTCAAAAACTACAAAAGAAAAAAATCTGTGGTTCATAGGTAGGTACTAGGCTATCGACCCTGGGGCCTATACAAGCCCAGCCAAAAAGGTACCCTGGCTTTTGCCACCCAAGAAAATTATTTTCCTGTGCCACTGTCGAGCAGAGCCACAGAGGTGATCCCCGGGGTGAATTTACTATTTCCCATCCAATCATCAAGATTTTTCTTGAAGAGTGCTAATGAGGAGCTTTGTTTGATAGAGATAGGTAGTTTATTTCAGAGTATGGGAAGTCTCTGGGACAGGAATCTATCCCTCCGGCATGTTCTGTTTATTGTGGTGACAAGGTCTAGGTCCCTAGAGCATGTAGCTCGGAGGGATTGGTATTTCTTTAAGTGGAGCATGTCCAACAGCTCTGGGTTTGACATAGCTTTGTATGTTAGGCAGAGATCACCTCTGAGTAGGCGATATGCAACGGAGTAAAGCTGGAGTTTTTTGAGATGGTCTGCGTAGGGCATCTGTTTGAGGCCGGTAATCCTCTTTGTGAGGTATTTCTGTGGCCTTTCCAGTTGTTGTAGATGTCTTGTGAGGTACATACCAAAAGGGGCGTTATACTCTATAATGGGTCTAATGAGTGATGAGTAGAGGGGAACAATGACCTCTTTTTTTCTGGATGAGAAACCTTTTGTGATGAGGTGTGCCACGTAGAAGGATTTCCTGACTACTGTGGTGATGTGATTATCAAAGGAGGGACTACTGTCCACCTGTGTCCCAAGGTCTCTTATCACACTTTCGGAGTTAAGTATACTACCGCCTATGATGTAGTTTATCGGTACAGAGTTTTTACCAAAGGGGATGACAATACATTTTTTGGCACTGAGCTTGAGGCCATGCCTCTGACACCAGGCTTCTGTCTCAGTAAGGCCCTTCTGTAGGATGTCCACATCATTTGGGGATTCGACAATGGCTTCTAGTTTGCAGTCATCTGAGAAATTCATTAGCCTGTACTTCAGAGAAGTAGATACCAAACAGGACAGGTCCCAGGACTGAACCTGTGGTACTCCACTTGTCACTGGTTTGAAGTCAGATTTGGAGTCTGCAACTTTTACAGTGTGGGTTCTGTCAGTGAGCCAGTTGGCAACCCATCTTGTGACATAGGGATTTATACCTAGTTTAGTGAGTTTAGCTATAATTCCAGAATAGGGGAAGTGTTGAAAGCCTTGGCGAGGTCAAGATAGGCTATGTGAACCATCTTACCCTTGTCTATGGCTTTTTGACTGTTTCAAAGAATTCAATCAGGTTCAGAAGGTATGATCTGCTTTTCACAAACCTGAACTGGGTGGGCTCCAGAGTTTGGAGGTTACCAATGTCTTTGTTTATGAGTTTCATGGCCTTGCAGACCAGGCTCGTCAGGCTAATAGGGCGATAGTTCCCAGGATCAGTGGTGGCTCCCCCTTTGTGGAGTGGGATAACTGTTGCTGTGCGCCATTCAGTGGGCACAAAGCCTGACATGAGACTATGATTGAACATGGTGCTTAGGTGGGGAGCCAGTTCATTCTGAAGTGCATGTAAAACACAGCCTGAGATGTTGTCCGGTCCTATGGATGCTGTGTCTTTGGTTTTAGAGAGTGCAGCTTTTATATGAATAGCTGTGATTACAGGGACTCTGCATTCTTCCTATATAGATATGGGCACTTTAGGGGGTTTGGGGGTAAAGAGGGGGTGTACTGAGTACAGGAAACTGCCTTACAAATAAGTGCCTTTTTTTCCTCTGAAAACTAGAATGAGAAAAGGAGCCTCCCTTGCATTTTTTTATAAAAATACTAGTCAGAAAGTGCCACTTACCTTAACAAATACCTGCTGCATATCAGTACAAATCTGATAGTCTCTTGATAGGCAACCACAAAGTAGCTCTACCCGCTCCGTTTGCCCTGCGGGCTCACTCCGCACCCCTACCCTACCCCCAATTTTCACCCAACCCCAGTGGTCCTAAACTTATACTTCCTTAACCACACCCTCTCTCCCATCCTACCAACCAGTATACATAAATTAGCCACACCCATACTTTTACCTATCGGTTACAATTAGCCACTCAGAGTAATTTACCATATCCCTTATCATATACCTAATAAGTATTAGTTACCTCCTCTCAAGTCTTACCTTATCCAATACCTCCTTATTATCTTAATTTCAGACCCACCTCCTTAAACTTTTATAAGTAATCTCAACAATATGCCTACAGCAACCAAAACTAACATAACCAAGCTAATACTCATAGCTATACTTACAACTGTCTTCACCTCAGCCTACCTCCTCACCTCCTTTGAAAAACTGTACTATTACCAGTTTAACTACTCGCCAAAACAAACAGTAATACACACTCCTATACTCTCCCATAGTCAGATAAATATCACTTCCAATCCCAGCTATCTACTAGCTAAATACCATAGACTCTCCCACATTAAATACAATAAACTTGCAGTAAAGAAAGTGAAATATCAAACTAGCTTTATATATAACCCTGCATTAAAACTAAATAATCCCTCCTTAAAAGACGGTGACATCCACCCTAACCCTGGCCCTACCAATTCCTCTACCCTAGTTACCCACCCTAAACTCCCTAACTCTTTCCTAATAGGACATCTTAATATCCGCAGTATTAATAACAAAGTAGCCCATCTCTATGCCCTTCTAGATATTCACTCCTTTGACATCTTCTACCTGACAGAAACTTGGTTAAAACCAGGAACTTAAGACAATGAAATAATTCCCCAAGGATATAACATATTGAGACAAGACCGCATAAAACGTAAGGGTGGGGGAGTAGCAATTCTATTCAAAGATGGACTTCATATTTCTTCCTAACCATACAACCCAAGCAGTACAATAGAGGATATTCTAAGCTGGGTGTCCTCAACTTACCCACAAGAAACAATAATACTAGGTGATTTTAATACTGACTGGAAAGGTGTCAACGCTGATAATCCTACCTCCCATATCAACCTTCATGGCGTTAGTCAAACAATCACCTCCACAACCAGAATCAACAAACCAAACAAAAAAGAGATCACCTTAGACTGGATACTTATAAATAGACAGCAACAAGCATATAAGGTAGGAACTCTGCCAGACGATGTTAGTGATCATACTTTGACCTACATTATAAGGCAAAAAAATGATATTTCAACACCCCCCATGTATTGGATTGCATGTACCAACAAACACTTTAACCCAGTATTATTCCAAAATGAACTTAGTGCCTGTGACTGAAACCCTCTAAAAACTCTCCCACTTGAAGAGGCTGTTAAGTATCTTAACTCTAATTCTTAGCGATCCTTGATAAGCATGCACCTAAACGGTCTATCAGAATGAAGATCAAACCAGCCCCCTGGCTTTCTAAAGAAACCAGACAGAAAATGTTGCTTAGGAACAGGTCTTGGGCTAAGTGGAGAGCTACCAAAAACATCTCTGAGCAACAAAATTTTAGGCAGTTGAGGAACAGTACAAAAAAGGCAATACTTACAGACAAAAATAACTACTACTGTAAACTACAGCAAACTCACCAAAATAATCCTCAGAAGTTCTGGTCAAGTATCAATAAACTCCTTCTCCCAGGGCACTCTTGTACACCTACCCCACTAGGGGCCGATCTAAATACCCCCCATCAAACTGCCAATGCCTTCAATACTTTCTTCACAGAGACCATACAATTGCTAGCCAGTCAACTAACCCCAGACAACTCAAGCCTTCCTACCACCATACCTGGCACTCTACCAACATTCCATCTGCAACCCATCTCTACCACTCTCATCTACAAATTAATCCAAAAACTTAAGCCTTGTATTCCTTCTGCAGACCAGCTACCATCTGAATATCTGCAAAAAGCAGCCAAAGTAATTGCCTATCCTATATCCATCCTCATAAATAGAACCATTAAGGAGGGAACCATTCCAGACATCTGGAAAATCTCCCATCTTATCCCCCTACACAAAGGTGGTAACTCAAATGATTACTCTAACTACCGGCCGATAGCTGTTTTATCACCCTTAGCAAAAATTATGGAGAAATGCATTCACCAACAACTATTAAACCATTTATCTCAACATAACATAATAGCTAACTGCCAGCATGGCTTTAGGCCATCACATAGTACCACAACTGCCCTATTATCCTTTACAGATGCCATCAATAGAAATTGCAATAAAAACAACCTCTCATCTGCACTCTTTATTGACCTCTCAAAAGCTTTTCACATGGTAAACCACGCCCTTTTTTTAAACATTTTTGAATCCCTTTCCCTTGACTCTCAGGCTGTTCAATGGTTCAGGTCCTACCTCAGCAATAGGCAACAGGCAGTTCTCTGGGAAAATAATATATCATCCCTCCTGCCAGTCACCCTTGGAGTCCCTCAGGGCTCTATTCTAGGACCTCTTCTTTTCTCACTATTTATCAATGACCTCCATGTAGCAATTCCTCAAGCCACCTGCATTCAATATGCAGATGATTCTACGCTAATATGCTCAGCAAACTCCCCATCAGAACTACATTCTCTAACTCAGAAGATATTTAACATAGTAGAAACATGGTTCTCGAAACGTTGCCTTCTTCTCAATGCTAAAAAAAAACTAAGCTCCTACTCTTTACACCCACCAGTACGTCCTCCCCCATAGATTTCTCAGTCAGTTCCAATAATGGCACTCTTATATCCCCCGACTCTACCACTAAATTGTTAGGAATCACTATTGACAATAACCTTAATTTTGATAGCCATATAAACACCACCATAAAAACAGTCAACAGAAAAATAGGCTCTTTATATAGAATCAAACCTTTCCTAACTCCAACGGCCAGAACCCAAGATTGCTCACTCCCATTTAATCTCAACTCTTCTGTACGTCTCACCCATATATACTAACCTAAAGAAAAATAATATTTTCAAACTAGCTAATTCCTATAATAACATCGCCAGATTTGCCACCGACAATCCCTTTAGAACTCACCACTGTCTGAATCTACTGCAGCTAGGCTGGCTTGAACTTCAAAACCATCTGATATTCTCCCAACTCACCATTGCCCACAAGATATTTTACCAACCTAACAGCACTCCTATACTCTCCAATCTCATAATCCCCTACAAAAATCTAAATTCACTACGCTCTTCTAGCAAACTTCTAGCTAGCATAGGCAAGTCTAACAACTTGGCTGGAGACTCCCTGTTTTCTAACACAGCGGGAAAAAACTGGAACCTACCGCCCAATGAACTAACTTTACTTTCTTCCTTGCCTCTCTTTAAACAAAACCTCAAAAGACACCTCAAAACACATTGGTTATACCCCTGCAGCAACTCTGACTAATCTTCTGCTTTCACTACTTATATCTCCTTTCCCACTTTATTTACCAAAACTTTACTGTTTACCCCTTGGAAGCAGGACTGTAACTGGTGAATTCAAATCAACATACTGTGTGTATTCTATCCTGTTGATGTACTGAAATCCCTCATGTATCATACTGTATAATAATTTTTCTTATACTATGTCACTTTTCTAGTGTAAATACCTGTTTTATTATCACTTGTATTTTTATTGAAATCCTTTCAATTACTATGTAACAATATTGATTTTAATTTCTATTTGCTACTACTGGAGTTTTTCATCCCGGGCCCCTACTGAAAATGGAAATATATCCAGTTAGACTAGCCCGGTTAACAAATGTAAAATAAATAAAAAATAAAATAAATAAAATAAAAGTTAGCACTGAACCTATCTGCCAGGATGTTGGCAATATCAGTTGATTCTGTAATTTTCGTGCTGTTGTGCTGTAACTCAGAGCAGATCTAGGTGTTGCCATTGAGATTCTTGACAATGCTATAGAATGCTTTGTGGCTGCCCTTAGAATCAGTAGCGATTTTTATTTTCGTAGCTAGCTTTGGAGGATCTTATAAGGGATCTCAGCTTCTTATAGAGGCTCACCAGGGAGCTCCTCCACTCATGGGATTTTACTCTCTTTTGCAACAGTCTCTTCCTTCTGTTGTAGAGTTTGTTTATGGCAGGGGACCACCAGATTGGCTTCCTTTTTTTGGAGGATAGCATCTTGGTTCTGTTTGGGATAGCATGATCCATGCACTCATGTAAGTGCTTACAGAGTGCATTTGTGTAGGATTCAGTAGTTGTAACTGTATTGTCCATCTGCATGGGTGTCATGAAGTTCGCCACTTCTTTCTTAAGAAGCATGAAGTTGGCTTTGGGAGAAATTTTTTACTGTGGTTTCCTTAATGGTGGGTGGGGGCGAGATGCAGATATCTAGGGTGATTAGCTTATGGTCGGATCTGACCAACGAGGAGTTGACTTCAGGTATGGAACATTGGTCACTCATGCTGGTAATGACTACATCTAGGATATTGTTGCCCCTGGTGGGGGTGTGGATAAGTTGATCCAGGGCATTGGAATTTATGAATTCCAGAAAGCGTTGAGTGAAGGAGTTGGTACATGAGTAGTTTTCCCAGTTAATGGTGGGGTAGTTGAAATCACCCATTATTAGGGTGCTTGGGTGAATCCTAATATTTTCCAGTATATCAAAAAAAGAAGGGTGGGAATCCTGGGGTATGGTGGGGGATCTGTAGCAAGCTACAATTTGGATTGCAGTTTTGCCCAGAGTTAGTTGCACTTGGATAACCTCGGATGCATTATGCTGCACAACTAGCCTGGAGGTGTGGATATCCTTAATGAATATGAACACACCTCTGCCTTTGGTGTTCTGGACCAGGTTAGATGGACGAAAAATGTGGTACGAGTTATAGCCTGGTAATGCAGGGGTGCTCTCTAGAGCCTTGAACCAGGTCTCGGTCACTGCACAGATATCAGTGTTCTCCATTTTAAGGAGTGCCTCGAGTGAGTGCATTTTGAGATTTAGACTTCTAGCATTGAGTAGCATTACCCTCAGTTTTTGCTTGCCTGTTCCTGTTACTGTGGTGAATTTGTCATTTGAACCTTGCCTAAAAAAGGCGCTATATGGGGCAGCAAGACCCTTAGCCAGTATCCAGAATCCCAGGGGCGACAGGTGCAGGCCATCTCTGGCAAAGCATCGTGATCTACCGACCATATCGTCCCAGGCAGACAGATACTGAATCCCCTTAGAATGACACCAGAAGCTCAGCCAATTGCTGAAGTCAGTCATTTTGTCCTTGTACTGTGGGATCATTCTTGTCGATGGCAGTATGCTACTCAGGGCTAGGGTCATACCTGCCTGGGCTACAAGATTGGAGAGCTCTTCCATGTCTCTTTTCATGTAGTCCAGGGAGGTACATCTCAGGTCATTCACACCAACATGGACAATGACAGAGTGATATTTGTACTTGTTGTGGAGTGACCTGAGTGCGTGGGTTATGTGGCGGATCCTGGCACCTGACAGGCAGCTGACAGTAACCTTCTCCTTGTTTAGCCTCGTGAGTGGGACATAAGTGTGCCTGACTATAGAGTCACCTATGACTAATGTGTTGGGTACATTGTTTGCCTTATGGGCTGTTGTTTATTGGCACACTGAGTCTGTGGGCTATGTGTCATTTGGGTTGTGTTGGGGGGGTGGAGGTTGCTTGTGTTTCTGCTGTGGAGGTCTCTGTTGCTTGAGCAGATTATTATTGAGAGCCTCCGTGAATGTTTTTTGTGTTTCTGTGTGGATTTTGGTGGTGTAGGTTTAGTGGGACTATGTGATGAGTGTGGTGTGGTGCAAGTGTTTACCTTCTCTTGACTGTCAAGGTCAGTCTTGGTTGGAGAGAGCTTTACCTCCAGTTTGGCTAGATAAGTGCATCTCTCACAGGTTGTGCTGTTGGGTGGTAGGAGGAGAGGGTTGTCTGTGTACATGAGGCAATTGCTACATTGCCCCAAGATGCCCAGATTCATCAGATAGACAGGAGAGAACACTGAGAGCTGACCCTTGGACATGCCTGAATAGAAAACTACTTTCCTCTAGACAAGTGAGGAAACTGTTTTTTCTCTAAGGAAGTGAGGAATGTAAGTACAAAAACTGTTTTCCTTTAGGTAGAGAGGAAGGTTGACTGCTGTAGTAATTTGTAGCTTATTTAGTAATAACAACAAGTTCTGGACAAGTGATGAGCATGAATAAGCAAATTCAATTGCTAAAACTAAGAATCTGTACTGGATCTTGTGGTAAATAGGCTACCTATTGCTTACCACTCCCACTGATAAGCTAGAAGGCTTCCCTCCAACACAGAAAGGCTTGGGGGGCTCAGAAGCTTACAAACAGTCCTGGATACAGCAAATATGTATCTGGACTAGACTAGTTACAGGAAAGGTGGGAAACAAGCACAAACACAGGCTTTTAAACCAGAAAGTTGAAAGAGATGGAAAAACTGCCCAAATGGCCAATAAACTACAATTTCTAGGCCAGAAACCACTCTTGTGGTAGATAGGCTACCTAGTTTGCCACTCCCACTGATAAGCTAGGAGGCTACCCTCCAACACAGAAAGGGGGATGGAATTCTATGTTCTAGCAGTTTTGTTTTGAAACAATACTAGCCAAAAAGTAGTACTCAACTAGGTCTTGTTCTTTCCCTTCTGTTTAGGGCTGTTGGTTGCAATCAGGAAATCTCTAACTGGCAGAGAAAGCTAAATCAAGATTCGTGTGTTTTTTCATGCTGGACTATGGACTTATTGAATTTCAAACCTGAAACAGCAAAGGATTTTCAATAGGGACTGAAGAAAAGTGACAATTCAGCCTCCCCCATACAGTAAGCTAAACCTATGATATTCTGCTCATGACTTGTCTGTATCCACTGGCCATTTTAGTGACACAGCAGTAATTAAGCAACAGTCTTCTGTAGAAAATATCTGCTCAACCTATCCTATTTAGTGTCAGTTAAAACAGATAAATAATAACAGAACAACTTTCTCATACATATATATATATATATATATATATATATATATATATATATATATATAAGTCTTCATTGTGCAAATACATTATTCACACATATTTGATCTGGTCACTTTTGGTTTTACTTGACTTTTCTCTTAAGTGGTTTATTTATAAAAACACATGGTCATGTCTTATCAGTTTATATAGGTTACCCCATCTGCACTTCTCTGAAAACAGACTGTTTTTCTATAAGCTAGTATAACTACTACAGGCCTATTGGAAGAGTTCAGTTACTGAGACAGAAATACCAGACTGACTATTTAAAGTCAACAGGTACCAGGGACACAGACAAAGTGATATTAATAGAATTGCATGGTAAACATTTGCATATGTCTGTGTGTCTGTCTGTAAAAAATAGCTTGGTTAAGTCTCATTTATGGTTGGTATCTTTATACTAAAAGGGTAGGAGTTCAGACTGAAGTGGGTAAAATCCTGGGAAACCAGTGATGATAACACTGTTATGTAGCTGTACAGTATAAAGTTTATTTGGATGTGGTAGGTACTGGTCATAACCCAAGGCAGTACTACCAATTGATCTAAGGTCTTAATGACAATTATCCCCTTGCATGTGTAACAGATGGCAGTAGTGCAAAATTCAAGACCAGTAGCCCTTGTCCCTCATGCACTGGATGTGGATTTAATCTCAGTAATCTCTGCACACTTTTCATAATTTTATTTGCAACACTGTGGACATATTGTATACTGGATTTCATGTATAACTCTGCAAAACAATTTTTTTTCACCAAAAGATTGCCCATACCCTTTGCAGACATGAGGTAAAATTTGCAGCAGTTTACATTGCACAGCAGTAACTTTTAGTCAGAGTAGTCAGGAAAATGGGAAGATAAACTCTGGTAAAACTTCTAAGATGTCAGTGGCACAGATGGTTAAAAAGAGGAAACAAAAATGATTAGGATACACACCTTTGAACAAGGGCAACTGAACATGCAGTTAATCTGCAGTCCACTGGACATGAAGACAAACTAACCAGGACTGTATGTCTGCATCATGCAGCCAAGGAATTACCCAATGTGCCCCCAGAGGATCTTAAATACATCTTGCATTAAAGAGACAAGAATGTGAAATGAAATACCTAGAAACTAAAGCAGCTGATAAAGTGAAACAATTTATGGTGCAAGGGAGTCAGCAGAAACAGCTTAAAGCTACAGAGGAGAAATGGAAGTTCCAGCAAGAACCAGACATGGCACAAAAGAAGGAACTTGTGACCCCTTGCAAAGTACACACAAGTAACAGACGTGAAAACTCAGACCTAGAAATCAGTCAGTTCTACACTACTTTTTCACTATAAGCAGGGAGGGGCCATGATAGCTTTGTTTGTAATCAGAACCAAAATGGCAAGCCCAATACACGAGGTTTTAATACCTCATGAGAAAACTACACATGTCATTTGCAAGATGTCCAGAATAGACTGATGACAGCAGTATAGTAATGCGAGTACTTTTAAAATGTTTAAGCTCACAGCTAAAACTCAGACAAATGTTCAGAGAACACAGAAAAAACACAGGATAGTGTTGCTGATTTCACTACAAAAACAAGTACTTATTTTCTATGCAAGTGAATAGATATCATGTTACCACTTCTATAATACTGTGAAGCCTTGTAGTAAAGGTGCAAAGCACTCAGTACTTTGCTGGTAATATGAGGATATAACTAAATGGATAAAATGGGTGATCTGTTTTAGCAAGCAGGGCATAGCTGCATAAAAAAAGTTTTACCTAGCACTACACATGGGTACAGAGAAACTGATGGGGCAGCCTAAACCATTTCAGAGGGTTTCACATGCAAAGGGAAAGTTACTGGTTTCAGTAGGTGCCAATGTCTTGTCCTGTGACCAAAGATCATACCAATATAATTAACTGAAAATCTGCAGTTCAAGTGTCCACACAGACAAGATGAGTTAAATACATGCATGAGAGCCAGCAGCAGTAATACTGCTGTAATGGGTAGTTGTCTTGTGACTGTAGGCTTTTACTCCGTACTTGTACAGAGTAAAGAAACTATTGCTAAGGGTGAACCTGCATTAGACTTAACTATCATTTGCCTGGGCAATATCTAGTCTTGTAGGGCCAAAAAGGGATACCCTTTCAGGTACCACTGGCCAGGTTTCATTTGGACTGGGAACTGGGGTAAAGAGGCAAGTTGCTGGCAGTTTCTGATAATATCCTGGTAGATGTCCTGACAGGAAATGGCTAATGGTACAGCACATTGTGTACATGCAGTTGCACGCAGTCATAAATGCAGACTAACACATAGAGATGGCCTCAGGGTGGAGGCTCAACCAATGTCCACATCTCCAACACAGCCCAATGATGTGGTTACTTCAGAACTGAGGTGAGTAACTGTAGCAAAACTAAGTGAAGCAGCAGGTGACCAATGTACTGGATTTCTTCTGAATGAAGCTACTTCAGGCCAAGGGGTAGATGGTAGCTATAAGCCTACCTCTGTGCCACAGCTATCAAATGATGCTAAATTTTACATGGAAAGGGAAATTGGGAGGATCTTGAAGAGGGCTGCAATAGGCACAATTCTCAGATCAGATCCCAGCTTACAAAACTTGAGTCAATGCCCAAGATGGCTTCTGACGCTCAAGGACATAGTGTGTCTGTATAATGCACAGAGAATGGACTCCTGGAGGAGAGCTAGAGACAAGTGATACAAGAGTTGGTACTTCCAAGAAGCTATCATCAGACACTCCTGGCCACTGTTCATGATATCTCTCATTCATGACATTTAGGCTTGAAACATACAAGAAAGAGGTTTACGCAGTTTTTGGCCAGGTATGAGACAGGACTTGGTACTTTAAATCATATAAACAGTGCCCAAAGATTTGTCAAGGCAGGAGCCAAAGCTAAGGCCACTAAATAACATTTCAGAAGGTAGCCATTGATGTTCTGAGGCTTCTTGTATGCAAGCAGTGCAGGTAAGAGATGTGCATTTGTGCTGGAGGTAGAGGGGCATGTTACTAGGTACAGTGGCTTTGCCATCTACTGAAGCAAAAAACATGGCAAATGATCTTTTAGAAATTATTTGTGGACAGTCTTTCCCTAGGAGACACTGACACATAGAGGGGCTAAATTATGACAGACACGATTATCCATATTTATGAGAGCACTGCTAGGTAAAGCAGTTACAAGCTACTTTATTATCATCCACAAACAGTTTGGTGGAGAGCTTTCACTCTGCTCTAAGTCCATGCTGACAGCATTTGCAGACCAGTTTAAGTGGGAGTAGGGCAAATATCTACACCATCACCTCTGTGCATACTGGGAGGTCTCATATAAATATGTTTTTTTTTTTTGTCTTTTGTGCTGCTACACAGTGATAGGGTGAAGGGTCCTCTAGACTTGATATGAGATTCTGAATGCAATTTCCAGCAAAGTGTCTGTGTGTAGTATATGCTAAATTTTAGAACTAAGCTGTGGCAGCACATTGGTTTGGCAAAAGAACATTTAGCACAAGCAATAGCAACAAAAATGTTATGACCAGAGAGTAAGCACTAGAATATATGTTAGACAAAAGGTAATGATGCTGATCCCTATTCAGCAAAATAAGGTTCAAGCAGCATAGCAGGGACAGTTGTAAGGAAGGTAAGTAAATACTTTTTATGGGAGGGAGTTACAAAACAGAAGGAAAAACACAGACTTTGCTATGTTAACTTGATGAAACTCTACCATGACACAGCACCACTGGTACTTCGTAATTTCAGAAGTTTACAAGAGGAATCAGAGGATCTGGAGGTAGATCTTCTTAATGAGACTCAGATACTTCAGTGAAAGAGATAACATTTTCATAGAAGCTATCTCCTACTCAGTTTAAGGAAATCCATCAGTGGTAGTGCTTACACAAAAAAGGATGACAGCAGTTGCAGGCTGTGTGCACACTATAGGAAATTAAATAAGCTATACTGAATCAGAGTTTTACTCCCATGCCTACAACTGATGATGATCTGGGGAAGTTGAGTGGGAATAAACAACTGCCACTACCTGAACAAGGGTTACAAGTGGAGAACTCAGTCATACACAGCAAGGGAAATATCAGATTCTATCACCTCATTTGGGTTGAATGAATTCACCAAGATGCCCCTTGGGATGAAAAAAATGCCAAGACAACATTACGGAGACTGGGAGATCACATCCTTGCCAAAGCTAGAGACAATACTGTTGCTAACACAAATGATATTGCAATCTACAGACAATCTTGCTATGAACATATTCAACATGTGACAGACATGCTGATCAGACTAAAAAGGACAGGTCTAACCAGGATCTTGCCTTGGTCATTGGAAGGGTGGTAGTAAGGCTTAAACAGAGCCTGCTAAGGCAGAGGCTACATTGGTATGGCCTACCAAAAAAACTGTCAAAAAACAGGGGAGGGTATTCTTGGAACAGGAGGTACTCTTGAAAAAGGGGCTATTGCCCCTCACAATAGTATCATAACCACTCTTCTTACAGGATGTGCCAGGAAAACAAAAATAGGTCGGGCAAGGTTATTTGAACACTGGCTTTTAACTAGGCACTCCAGCAGACCCCAGTACTATCAAAGCCTCATACAAAGATTTATTGTGTAGAAAATGCTTTAGATTACGTATTGGAAAAAATAAGCTTGAGTAGAGCACCCAATGGGTGATGAGAATCTGGTATTATTACCTTAAATGCAGACATCAATGTCGTGGGTTCTCCAAAAGCTTCAATCCTACTTATACAGTGAACAACTCAGACTACTGAAAGATCATTATCCTCTGAGATGGTTACACTGAACTACTAGGTAAAATCGTAAATTTCTTAGATGGAGTTAGGGATTACAGCCCTAGAACATGACAATCTGGCAAAGTGGTATCAGTATTGCAAATACAGATGGACTGTGACAACAGAGAACTATGTATCATGACCCAAAATGTACTTTTTACCCAAGCATTGGTGCTCTCTCCAGAAAACTTGATTGTGGTTCAGAAAGTAAGGGGTGTCGGGTATTTTATTAATTGCATAAATACTAGAGTTGTATATTTCATGAGATTTGTGACATTTACAAATGTTGTTTAATAAAATGAACTATATTGATTTTATACTCTCCAATTCTTACTAAGGACTGCATCAGATCATCTTGAATGGAAGTCTGATCTAGCAGCTTGGTTTAAAAGACAGAACAACTTCATTTTGTTTTGAAATTATAGTTATCACTGAGGTGTTCTGAACGGGGCTTTTTTTCCCTGCTTGGGACAGTTTAGGATTTAGAAAACCACTAGCTGGCTTCTGGAATTCTGGATTATGGACTTAAATTAACTTTTTCTAACCTAAAACAGCAAAGCATTTTCTACATGGGACTGCAGAAAATGGAGACCATCAACTTTCTCAGAGACTACATATACGATTAAGAATCATCTTCAACCACTGGCTATTTTAGTGACATACTGGTAGTTAAGCAGTCTGCAGAAAATGACAGGATCAAAAAATCATTTTAACTGCAACTAAATATTTATTCTCTGGTTTATACAGTTTGTCTTTTTTCCACCATTTTTTCTCTTAAGTAAATGGTTTCATTTATTAATTTATGAAAACTTGTAGTTATCTTACTAATCAGTTAACAGATAATTTTACAGAACTGGTATGACTGTTTGCACCTACCTGTTTAATAGGAAATTATCTGGCTATATCTATTATAATTCAATATATTGGTTGGCTCACTGGAAAAATGTTCAGTAACTGAGAACTTGGCACTAGAATGGTCTAGCTGATCGCTAGCAAAGTGTTAGTAGTACCTCTTGGGGAAATACTGTGTTTTGTGCTCATCAGTGTCTGCAAAAGCAGTTTGATTAAGTCTCAGTTACTGTTGGTAAGACAGCAGTAAAAGGCACTTGACTCATCCTGAGGTATGCAAAATCCTCCTTTGAAGCCAGTGAGTATAACTGTGTTGTCGAGCTATTCCACGTGAAACTTAGCTGTGCTTGGCAGGTGTATTTGTGATAATGAAAAGGCAGTTGCGCATTTGCTGCAAGGTTGCAAAGACCGTCATCCACTGCATATACAAGTGGTGACTGTAGCATTGCAGCCATAGCCAATGACCCTTGTTCCTCCCTCACATATTTGTTGACAGGTATGTGGATTCAATCTCTGTAACACCTCCATATGTCACAAGTATGACAAGACTAGAATAGTTGCTGTAATTTTTCAGCTAACATTACAGTTACTTAGTAACACTGAATCTACTCCATAGAAAAGTTACCTAATGCATAATGGGTGAGAGGAGACCCATCCGCACGTATAAACATATTATTAAAACAGTAGCTGAGAGTCCTTTGCCCACCAAATGGGGAAACAAAATACCTATCCAATTTCATGAGCTGGAGTGATTTGCAGGCTTGAATCACTGGAGAATTCTTTATAATAAAAATCCAGTCTTCCAGCAGACCTTCTTTGTCAGTAGTAATACTTTAATTTTTTTAAGTCATGTTCATCTCAGGGCAAATGTATTAGGAAAGGTACAAATCACAAACCCAACTGCAGTCTCTAACCCAAAACATGTTTAATATAATAGAGAACTGGTTCCTACAACATTGCCTCCTTTTGAACCCTAAAAAACTAAGCTCCTCCATTTTTTCTCCAAGGAAGTAACCCCCAATCACTTTCTCAGTCTCTTCCAATAATGGCATACTTGTATCCCCTAATCCTACTCTTAAACTTTGAGGGGTAACTATAGATAATAACCTAACCTTTGATACGCATATCAATAATACCATAAACACTGTTAACAAGAAACTAGGATCTCTTTACAAAATAAGGCCTTTCCTCTCTCCCTTAGCCAGGGACACTGTTGCACTTTCTCATCTCATCTCCACTCTTCTCTGTGCTTCATCAATATATACAAACCTGTCTAAAAACAATCGGCACAAACTGGAAACCTCTTATAACAACATTGCCAGATTTGCTACTGCTTCTCCTTTCAAGACTCATCACTGTAACGACTTGAAGCAGTTAGATTGGTTAGAATTTCAGAATCAGATCCACTTTAACCAACTGACTATTGCTCATAAGATCCTCTACCACCACACATACCCCAGTACTCTCTAGCCTTATCACCCAATATAGAAATCTCAACACTTTAGGATCATCAGGGAAACTTCATGTTGCTACCTGCAAATCTAACAACATGGCAGGAAGTGCCCTGTTCTCTAATGCAGTGGGCAAAAATTGGAACCAACTCCCTAATGAACTAACATCACTGTCCTTCTTTACACTGTTTAAGAAAAAACTTAAATACTATCTTTAAACACATTGGTTATGTCTCTGTTCTACTCCAGATTAACCCTACCTTGCACCTATATGTCCTAATGTTGAAACTTTAAAATGTATCTGTAAGACAACTTTGATACCTGAATTTCTATACTACTGTAGATCGTACTGGTTATAAGGGGAATCTTTCTGTTTGTGTTTTATTGCATATTTTTTTCTCTATCATTACTGTTAACTTTTTTGTCTGACAAGCAATGTCTGACAAGCAATCTGTAACTTACTGTAATGTTATGTTATGTTCTAGTTTTGTTTCTTGTCTTTTATGTGGAGCTTTTCTCCCCGGGCCTCTACTGAAAATGGACATGTATCCAGTTAGACTAGCCCGGTAAACAAATGTAAAATAAATAAAAAATAAAAATAAAAAAATTCAAATAATTCCAGTCTTGAAGCCCCATCACATGGCAGATCAGTTAGGCACCAAGACAAAGATAATGACATCACAAGCATAAGAGTGGAGAATTTGGACACATGGTCAAGTGGAAATGTTCACACCAACAGGAATAAGACCGCATAAGCTTCTTTTGAGGCACAGAGACTTGTTTGTGGAAAACTATAAGGCAGCTATACGCAAGAGTTGTCCCTTTGCATGGGATGATAACAGGAGGTGACAGTAGCTCACATGATAACAGATTTTAGTGGACACCAGAAGAGTAGATAATTATATGTGATGAAATACAAGAAGACTGACAGTGGTCCCTAGTACCACTGTGAGACAAACAGCAAAATCAAGACTAAGGATCAGGCAGACTAAAAAGAGAATATTAAGGGTTTGTCAGGAAGTATGCATTATTAAGGACTGGGGATGTGGGTGGTACTAATTCTGAACCTGGGTCAGAAAACAATTCTTGTTTTACTGCCAAACTTGACAACATGGAAAGCACAAAAAAAGATACCAGCCCTGCACGTATTGCAGCAGCACATACCAGTGTAGTTCCCTTTGTCAGCTACTGAATAACTCCACACGGCAGAAGTACAGAATCACCACTACCAAGGCACTGGGTAATGCAACTTTGGAAAAGCTGCAATAATGATGGAACATCAACAAAGCAGCGGGTGTGACAATTAAGTTTGCTGATAGAAAAACATGCACATTTCCACTGCATTTGTCTAAATGGCAGTAATGTTACAGAAAGAGTTTTCCTAAAGTAAGGTTAAGATTAAAGCCACAGTCAGACACAGGGGTAAGGTCAGTGCACCTTAGTTTCACCCCGTACCCACCATACTAATGCATGCCAATGCTATCCCTGCCCCAATCCAAACCTGAAATCTTACCCTTAGAGAAATCCTTTCTGTAATACTGCCAGTACACCACACAACAGAGCTCGGATGCACACTACTTACAGCAACACACATGGACAACACTATGTCTAGCACCTTACTCTCTCGAAACCACAACCACTTACACATATACTCTTACTATCAATCCACTTACCTAATCCTTACTCTAATCATAACCTACAAACACTCGCACACATATTTTACCCCAGTGCAAAAACTTTCAGTATATCCTCCACTTTCAGCATTAAGTGCAGAAACCCATATTTACCTACCACAACCCCCATTCCACCATTTGACATCTGCATTATTCAATAAAGGGTGCATTTGACAGCTTACACATACTGGTACACTTTCAATAAAAAAAGATGCTTCAACAAATTGTGATAGAGCCATACATACACATAAATTTATATATATATATATATATATATATATATATATATATATATATATATATATATATATATGTGATTATATAATGATTGGTCCACATACAAAACATCCACCAAAACATGTCAAACATTCATTGGTCCACATACAAAACATCCACCAAAACATGTCAAACATTCATTACATCAAATATAAAACAAATCAGAACTCAATACTTCTCAAAAGGAAACACGTTTTCTTTTCTGATGCACTACTCAAAACCCGACCACCTTAGTTAGTAATACCTTCTAACCTTAACCCTGCCCCAGCTGTAAAGTGATTCTCATAACACTACCACTACACAAGACAGCTTGGACACTTACCACATGCAAGCTTGCATGCAGACAACACACACACAAAAATCTATCTCCAAATCAAACTCAAAATGCTCACAATTGCACCCACACTTCTTCTATCCACTTGCCCAACCATATCCCACACACATTCACAAGCACATGCACACCAATACACATTCCACTTACTTGTTTTGATGTAAATCTGAAATGTCCGTTTGATTGAGGGTTGGGAGGGTGGCCTAATGGTTAAGGTGTTTGCCTTACAAACACAAGGTGCAGGGTTGGAGTCTCACAAGGGATAATTGGCTAGGCTTAAAATGGCTTGCAATGGCAATTAGCCTAGTACTAATCTATGATGAACAGATGTTCAAACAAACAACTCTGCATTTCCAACTGTCGACCAAGCAGCAATCAACCCAACATAACACACACACACACACACACACACACACACACACCGTCTCTTGCTGTATATATTTGCTATACACACACAAATTAATCAATTTTATTGATTGATTTGGGAGAGTCATACTGGGCAATAAAAACTCCTTGTCCACACAGGCCTGAGAAGAAAAACTCCAACTATAGAAAACAGAAAAACAGACAAAAAAATACAATAATACAGAGATGTCAAAAATCTCTCCACCAGTTATGACAAACAGGCGATATGTCTTGGTACTATGACCAAACTGAGCTGAAATTCATGCATTCACTATGCAATCACACCTTCACTTTAATGTTAACAAGTCTAGAGACAACAAAGCAACACCAGCTAAGAAAGACTCTGAAAACCACTCCCTCTCCTCAACTACATCACATCAAAAATGATTCCTAATAAAAGAGTAAACAACAAAGAATTTGGTATACAGCCTATAATCACAAAAATGAAACACAAGGAGGAACACTTACTGCTGTAAGAAAACAAAGCTGGAATGCTTGTGTGTATATCTGGGTATGATTAGGCTGTGATCAACAACTAGTAAACTGTATGTCTCTGATGAAAGTGCACTTAATCCACACCCTTATTATTACAAAAATATATTAAAGCGTTTTCATATTTAGGGGGTGAAACCAAAATGATAAAAGTTGTTAACATAACTCCATCAATTCATTCATTTAAAGGACATCTGCAAAGTTTAGCACAGCTTTTTCAGTGCACACTGTCAGTAAAATTATTCACATATCTAAGGTAGGCTACTCAAGTTCTATTCAAAATATATGGCCTCAGACCCTCCTACGTATGCTAGGGAACTTAAGGTTATCATATATACTCCTTGCCTTATAGAGTCAAGGAAGAACATTACCAAAAATAACCATAAGGGAGACCAACCAGCTCCCCTTGTCACCAGAGCAATGAAAAATCAGCTATTATCCAAACTCTACATATAGAAAAGGGTAGCCCAAGCCTTAAATAATTACAGAAGCAAATGTCAGTCTTAACTTCCACAGCAAAAAGGGCACGCAAGAGGTGAGAAGCCAGCTCTGAAACAGCTGCCAGCAAGAAAACAGAGATCAGTTTCACCTTTATACAATGAAGAAAAAGGGATAGGTGACAGTGCGGCACATAAATATTTAAAACACCATTTACTGTGGCAGTTCAAGGCCTGTGATGCCATTGAGTCAATTAAAAGGATATAGGAGTACACATCTCCACAGCAAAAACAGGTAACAAGTTGTCAAATGCCATTAATTTAGAGTGGGAATCACCACTTACACCATATGCTAAAGGAGATGGATAATTTACATGTGGGCAGCTCCATACTAAAATGAAAAACAAAGTAAAATGAATCACAGAAATTACCAAAGATAAATTGTCACTACATATGTCAAAATGTCAGCTCAATCAGTACCTATTCAGTGGTCTATTAAACAACAACCGAAGTAGCTTGAACTGCATTACAACCACACAGCGTATTTATTTTTCAGGTCGTGCATTATACTCATATGAAACATGCAAACCACATCAAAGCACGCAGTAAACATGGACATGCACATCAGTTTATACATTCTTCAAGACTAAGATTAGTGTATTCCTAATGAAACTAGTTGGGCAAAAGAGTGTACCAAACTAATTGGGATTAATTAGACAGACGCAATTAACACTTGATGCTGCATTCATCAGTTTATTAAGCAAAACTGCAACTTGATAAGGGTTGGAGTGATGCTGTTAACAAGGCAGCTCAGGTTCCCATCTGGCTGAAGGCCATTTTTTTCTCAGCTGACTTGTGTATCAGTACACTGGTGGCCGACACTGAGATGATTAAAAAGGGCAGCAGTAGCGAATGCGTTACGCTCCCAGGATTTGAACAGTTTCACTTTCAGACTAAACACGGTGAAAAGTCCTGCCACTCGACGGCTCTGTGCATTCCACTCAGGAGTGAATAAAATATCCAGCAAACACGTTAAGTTTATTTAAAAAAATGCAGGTGTGAACAAATAACAACGAGGCACTTGATCGCTTACTATAGTTGCTTAAAAGCCCTAAATAACAAAGCAGTAGATAAGTCCTGCTGACTTATGCAAAACCTTATCACACACAATTTAGTATTACTGAGAGTGGTGGTTGTGCACAAATCATGGATGCATACGTTAAGACGTTAAATCGTTCTCCAGCAAAAACTAATCCAACCTTAGAGCGTTTCAATATTCCACTATACTCGTATTTACTCAACAACGTTAAATAATAAGAAACAAGTATTGTAATTGTTTGAAAATAACTATTTTGTTACAAGCGTATAGCTAGGCATACTCAGTGTATTTAAATGAATATGTATATTTTTTCTAAGCATCTCTTGCAGACTTTAACACTCAAAAACACAGAATGTTTAGAACTGTGTAAATAAATATTTACAATATAGAGATATACAAAGAATGCTTAAGTGAAAAGAATATACCTCTAAAGGTATATTTTATGGGTATAAATGGTAAACAATTGAAAATAATCGGGTCGCTTCTTATGTCTCCGGTGGCATTTTGGGGGGGGGGGGGTGAGTGCATTTATAAAATAAGTGGGTGGTGAGGGGAACAATACTTGGTTTGAGTATAAAATGTAAATTTCTGTCTACACCCCTGTTTTGTTAAGCTGCGAAGAGAAACGCTCAATCGCAGAGCCCGTGTACAATACATACAGCTTCCATCTGCACACTGCTTTGGCATTTACTGTCATAACCCAGACTTGCAGGTTGCACTATAAACACCTGCACTCAGTTTGAGCTTGAATAGATTTGTTTTCAGTTCTAAAAGGTTAATACATTCCAACTCTGCGCTCATCTTCTTTTATGGATTTGTGTTTAAGTGTCAGCAGTTCCTCAGAGTATCACAATTTATGGACGCTTTGAAGAGCTACAACTTGACATATCAGTTTTATTAAAGAATACTTTATTAAAGCAGTTGTAAAAAGCAGATGCATGTAAAACCCACCCCAAGCATTGACACTTTTATTTAAACACGATGTAAAATAACTCACCTAGACTCTGGTACTGTGTGGACACCTTTTATCTTCACTCGATTCTAAACACAAACATAATACACATTATCAGTCACAAACAGAAACATTTCAATCACCCGTGCCCCGAATATTATGGTTTGAAGAACAACATTAAATCAACACATTTATTTAGACTACATGTTACTACTGCACAATCAGGAGAACTACAACAAGACACGGTTTTCACATGGAGGTAATTTTATTAAAAAAGTTGCTGAAAAGCCCAACTTCTGACAAGTGTAGATTTGACAGATAGGCACTCTGAAAATTAAATAAAATGCGTTCTGTTGGATGAAACTTTGTATTTAAACTGACGAACTTAGCTTCAGTCTACAGTTTTAAAAGGCAAGCAAAACGGGCCAGTATTGTAATGCCCTTGCAAACTCGAGCAGGCTTTCTCACCGCAATATACAAATGTGCTAGATTATCTCTCCTTGTCTAGTTATTGGGAATGTGGATACCTAGCCTTTTACGTGCTGGGCGTGTGAAAATTATTAGGACTGGAAATAACAGGAATCTACTCGACTTTATATACAAAATGAATGAAATACCTTATTCTATAAACAGGAGATGTGATTATATCAAGCAGGTAAAGCAGACGAGCTCTCTGTCTACACAGTACCTGCTTGCATGATTCACATTCAGAGGGGTCAGAGTTTCATTTACAAGAGATTTACCTGAAGCCCTTGTGCTCTCAGTAACGTAACAGTGAAAGGTAACAACAAAGATATTTTACGGTTTACACTCAGAAATAAAGTTTAACTTAAAGCTGCCTTGGGCTGTGATTCAGTGAGAGGCTAGAGTTCGGATCCATGAAACCGGGCCACGAAATGTTGCCAGATGTAATGGCGTTATTATAAGCTGGGTTGTCACAAACTCGCTATTTCTTTCTTTTTTTCGTTTTCCGCTTTTAGTGTTTGGTGCATTTTGCGAAAAAAAATGTTGCATTCACTTTCAGTTTTTTTTTTTTTTTTTTTTGCGATGCTACTTTTGAGGAAAAAGAGCGTGTTTCTTACTTTAATCGTTTAATCGTTACTTCTTAAACGGGGAAGTTAAGCAAGTCTGAAGTTATGTACATTTACATGTTTATATAACTTTGAACATTTTTCTTGTACAAGATCACAAATAGGGGAAAAATCTGACCCCCCCCCCCTTATAAGGAAGCCTGATAATTTTGATATTTTCGACAGGCTTCAAGGTTTAAAATCTTTCAGTTAAATTTTTACAGAAAGTGTGGTCGTCAGATTAATATATGCATCACTAAGGATATGCAACTCCTGTACACTTGCTTCATATAATCGAAATGACTTGCAGCGTTTTGTGAAGGCATGCATGCACTTACTGGAAAATGGAACACTATTATTAGGAGGAAGTGGAGGCGACAATTGGTGGGTATGCACTCATAAAAGGAGAAAAAAACAAAGGTGGATTATTTGTTTGTTTACGTATTACACACACACACTTATATATTTACTGGGACTGCCCAACCGGGTCAGAAGATATCCATTTTCACCAGAGGTGCGGGGAGAAAATCTCCATAAACATAAACCATAAGTACATCATAGATGGGAGCTAACATGCTAATTAGGCAAGATGTGTGCGGAAGACCATGTTAATTAAGGATTTCAGCTTTTGGAAGACATTCTTCTACTAAAAACGGACCAAGAAATAAAACGGTTGAGGACTAATTTGAACTTCTACCAGTTACAAATGAAACACTCACAGGTGTGTGCGTGTGTTGCTCAGAGAAAATGTATTAAGCACCCCTAACGCTGCATTTTGGTTTCTTGTCTGCAACACAAACCTGTGTAAAGGAACATAAAATCGAAGACCTTTCTCCCCTTCTTTTTTCAAGTTGTCAATGACTTTACCCTTTAGAAATGATAATTAAAAATAAAATCATGTAGCCTCGACGCAATGACCCCCTCCCCATCAAAAAAAGGGGGGGGGGAGGGGGCAGAAACTTCTAATCGCAAGGCAAATAAAATATCCCTTACGGAGCCGTACTGCGGTTTAGTACAGCTAAGTGCAACTGCACAAAGTACAGTTCTGCTAAAGAGTGTATGCATAAGCACAGCACTCAGCAAAAACAGACAAATCACATACCTCTCAACCTCTTAGAGCAAGAAATCTGGACAAAGCCATGAATAAAGGGGACAAGGGCCAAATATAGGGACAATTTTTAAATATTGCCTTATAAACTTACTACGTTGCTAGCTAGAATGAGGTTTTTTGCACATGAGTTTTTTTTCTGAAGGTGAGATGGCTGAAACTCACTGTTTTCTAACGTTATTATGATTTTAATTTAGTTTGCCAAAAACAAAACCACGATTTAAACGGAAACGGACCAAAATAAAAAAAAAAAAATCTTCTGACGCAAAAAAAAATGGGGGAAGGGAGGTATGGACACCCGGGACACTTTCAAATATTTGTGCTATTAACTTGAGACACTGACAGAATAATAGGATTTAAACTAATATACATTTTCTTAAGTAAATAAGTTTATAACTATATTGAATCATAGCTCTCAACCTCTTAGCACAAAAATCTAGACAAAGTCCAAAATAATGGGGGGAGGGGGTCTGATTTTTAAATATTGCTTTTATAATAACATGTTTTGTGCCAGCATGCACTTTCTGAATGATGTTAAGTCTGAAACTCACACGTCTGTCACTGCTTAATGACTTCAATCCTCGGTGATCATTCATGTTAGAAAACCACACATTTTATGAAGAATACACCCTAAGCAAGAGGCGAGAATCTGCATATTCTGCGCAAATCTGATCAGTTCAGAGGAATTTTATCACAATGAGTTAATGAGTGCAATTTGCATTTTCTCCAAAAGTCACCAGTTTTAGGAGGGATTAACAGGGACAAAGGTAAATTTTGACTTAAAATTATGGACAATTGAGATGTATGTCTATAAGTTCTGGAAGCTGCTGCCTAAGCATGCATTTTAATAGGTTCTGTATAGTTAGCTGGATGAAGGTGTAAACTATACACTAAGTATGGAGTCTTCCTCATACCTATACTTGTCATGGTTTTGGAGGGAAGATGATAATAATAATAATGCGCATTTGCTTTGTTTGCATACGTTTCCCTGTACTGCTGAGAGCCTGAGACTCGTTTTTAGCATTGTAATGGAGTAAGATAAATGCTGCACATCTGCTTCTTACTTAATTAATGTGATTGCGGGCGTGAAGTACCTTACTCTCCCACTTCAAAATGCGTTTTCTTCTAAACAAGTACTACTCAAACAGTAATATGCGGTCCTTTATATTTTACTATTTTTTTAGCATCCCAATCATGTTTTAGCAGAATAACTAATAAAGTCAAGGCGCATTCTTTACACTGACGCTTTCTTGACACACCTGCATTGTACTTCCACCAGACACGTAGGTAACTAATTAGTTAACACTAGTCCAACACCCTACCTCAATGAAATGTATACACGTGCAGCAACATCGCTTCCAGTTGATTTAAACATAATTTCAACATCAACTAGCGATGGACTCGAATGGTTCGGTCACCAAACTGCAGTCACTTCTGTTTCTTTTTTTAGGAGACAGTGCCAGATAAGTGTCGTGACAACATTTTTGGTTGTTATCCCTGAGCTTTCTCGATTCTCACTTTCTCTCTATTTTCAGAGTGGTGGATACTTCTAAAGATTTGGGTCAATCTGTAACGGGTGCACAGCGATTCGCTGCTTACAGCTTTACTTCGTTCACCCGACCGCGTTTTATTTACACAAAAACATGCACAATTCAGAGAGAAGAACCAAAACACGGTGCCTCTCTTGCGTTACAACTCTGTCACGTGATCATCCCCACCTGACTTCCGCCCACACGCTGGACTCACTCTAAGGCGACTTTCACTTCATCTATTTTTGTACACAGCTGTCAAAATGTGGCAAAGAGTAATGAAAGACCCCGAAGCTACGATGCTTACCTGTTGACGACTGTTCCCCATATTTGAGAAATTACCTTGATATTTTGCGTCAGAATTTTGTACCAGAGCTGTAGCTATTAAGCAACACCAGAAATTATTGTTTGAAATATTTTATTCTTGATAAATCAATTTTCTTCCAATAGCTAAGTGAATAGCAATATATAAACGCGCCCGTAAATCCGGACTTTTCCTCTCCTAACTTTATTATTTATATCTTATTCTTTAAGTAATATGTCGAGAACTAAGCGCGAAAGAAGACAGGTGTTATCGGGTGTGATGACTGAGAAGCCCAAGTCCAAACGCTTTCAAGTTGCAGTTTAACTGTAGATGGTAGTTGTCGAGGGCTCAACTTTTCAGGCCAGAGTTGCAGACAAGGTAAAAAATAATAAAATAATAATTAGTGAAAAGGATATAAATTAAGAACACGTTTTAAATGCTAATAAAATCAGCTTCGAACTTTTGAAATAATGTTCAAGTTTTAGGAGGGTGGAGCAAAAGCTTGAGGGGAAAAACACAAGCGCGTTCTTAGAAAATATTGACAGCCAAGAGGTACCCCCCCCCCAACAGTGGGATACCATTCTTATTCCACAAAAAAAGTAAGCAGAGTCACAATACAACGTATTTATTAATTCCACAGTTCATTCTAGCACCATCTGATCTCGCATTCCGCTTAATGCAGACTGGGGGCCTGATATTCAGTGAGTTAAGGAATATAAAGTTCTTATTAAATATATCGATTGTGTCTTATGGTGCAAGGCTACATGTCTCTGTTTTAAAAAAAATGAAAATCAATCACTATATTGATGTTGTAAGAGGCGATATATTTTTCTATTATTGCAGTAAATGTTAAGAGACAGTAATACTTTTATAGCTGAAGCACCTTGAAATAATAAGGTAGAGTGAAGACCCAAGAAAAAAGTGGTCCAGTTGTGAAATAGGGCATGAAAGTGCGCAGAAGCATTCAGGAATTGACATATTTTACATTTGCAAATTTAGACGAGTTCCCATTCTTCTTTTGTTCTGTTATACGTTTTAATATTGTAACATCATTCATGAAAAGAGGCCCTTGCTTTCATCATTAATTGTAACTTCTATTCACATTCGTCTTCTGTGAAAACTTGGAGTATATGTTATATTAATTTTTCATATCTTGGATTTTTATATTAAATATCTGGCACTGTAAGAGTTTCCGTACCTGCTTGCACACCACCAATAGCAACACTGAGTAGAAGTGAGCATAGACAAGAACATGACTAGAGCTCTTAAAGCGGTACTAACTTATTTATATTATTATTATCATCATTATTATTATTATTTCGGGAGCTCGACCACACATACTAAAAAGAGAGGGAATGATGAAAACAACAATTAACCTACTGAGTCTGCTGTCAATAGTATTCGTTTGCACTTACTAAGAAAAAAAGTACAGTGTTACTAGTACTAGACAGCACTAACCAAGCACGGGAGCAAATGTCAAGTAGCAAATGTAAAGGAACTAAAATAAGTCTTTCAGGTAACATGCCTCGAATATACAATGTCGCAAATGAAATTTTGCGTTAGAAATTCCTGGACAGAGAAACTGACTGAGGTGTTATATTGTGAGTGCTGGCACCAGTAGTGCTGGTGGAAATAAGCACTGGAACTAATTAATTAATTAAGCTGGGAGCCTGTTTTGAAAATAATGTCTTATTATCAACATGCGTATATTTCTACTTTGTTTTGGCATGGGCGAGTTTTGTGTGGAATCTCGGGTGACACTTAAAATTCTATGACAAAAGAGGATGCATTGTCAAATGGTCACAGTCCATACTTGCACTTTTTGTAAAGTGCATTTACTTACTTACGTACAATTTAATATTATTTATTTTGTAAATCTGCGCCTTTTCTTAATTTACTCTTCACATTTTATCTGTAGTAAATGTTAATGATATGCGAGACATCGATTTTGTGACTACATGACAGATTTAGAAGGGCTTTTCTGACACCAGCTTACCATACCTCTCAACTTTCCATCTCCAAAATGAAGAACACTAGCACTCATAATGTGGAACAAATGGGCAAAATGTGGAACACATACGGCTTACTAACAACTTCAACTAGGAAGGCCATAGGATGGTTAAAATGTACCGTCTTTACTTATAAAGAAGATCTTTTAATAATTAATATGATTCATTTCTATTTACTATGGATTTCACTTAAAAAAATCCTAACACTGAGTGTGTGTGACAGAGTCTTTCAATGTGGAAAACTGAGAAACTTTGAGGAACATGAACTTTTTAAGACCCCAAATGAGGTACGTTCCTCATAATGAGGTACACTTGAGAGGTATGCAGCTTACTGGTGTCAGAAAACAAAGTAAGCTGTGGGGTGCCTTGGTGGGTTCTGGGCTTTGTTTTCGTTGAAGAGAACGACTAGTTTGAACTTGCAGCTTTCACGTTTAAAAATGTGCATGTCGCCTCTAACAAGGTAAAGGCATCTTAAAAAAGTAAATTCCCAGTAATGCAGATTACCAAAGTGACTCTTATTTTTGTCTTATTTCGAACAGTATTCTACTTGTATTTTAGTATGTCATTTATGTTTTTGAAATAACATTACCCTACTTCATACCTCTTAATCTCTTAGCACAGGAAATCTGGACAAAGCAAGAAATAGGGGGGGGGGGGGCAAAGGCCAGAAAACCGGGGCAAATTTAAAATGTTGCTATTATATACTTTGAAAGTAGTTATAATACAGGGTTGTGTGTTACCATTTATTTTCTGAAGGATATGAAGTCTGAAATTCAAGTATATGTTCTTATTT